>NW_028317900.1:9076136-9387272 GCF_062004578.1 Staurois parvus | reverse complement strand
AGGAACTGAATTTATTCTCTCTTGAGAAGAGGAGATTAATGGGGGATATGATCAACATGTATAAATACATCAGTCATTCATATAGTGAACTCGGTGTAGAGTTATTCACCCTTAGGTCATCACAGAGGACAAGGGGGCATGCTTCACGTCTTGAGGAAAAGAGATTTAATCTCCAAATACAAAAAGGTTTCTTCACAGTAAGAGCTGTGAAAATGTGGAGTATACTTCCTCAAGATTTAGTTCTGCCCAACTCAGTGAATTGCTTTAAAAGGCCTGCATTCTTTCCTAGATACACATAATATACCTGGATACTAACATTTATAGGTATAGTTGATCCAGGGAATATCGGATTGCCTCTGGGGGATCAGGAAGGAATTTTTTCCGCTGTAGGAGCAAATTGGATCATGCTTTGCTGGGTTTTTTTGCCTTACTCTGGATCAACTGTGGGTATAGGATTATAACTTTTTTTTATGGTTTAACTAGGTGGACTTTTGTATTTTTTCAGCCAGACTAACTATGCAACTATGTAACCAGATCATCTCTAACTTTATATGGGATGGGAGGTGCACCTAAACAATTACCCTTTATTGGGGTGGGCTAGCACTCAGCTGCTTTCAGAAGTACTATTGGACAGTGGTATTGGTCACAGTCTGATGGTGATTTTCCTGATTGGCTACTAACCCAGCAATAAATGTGTTTGGTCCCTTCACTGGAAACTAGTTCCTCACATGCTGGGACTGGCCTTGCGGCACAGAGTACCTAGAGACCTAGTCTGGAGTCACGGAGAAAGTTGTAGAGGAGGCCCCAGGGGAAGAATAAGAATAGAGATATGGAGAGGTGTGTTTCTTGCATCCATTAGTAACATGCGGAACATTGTCACTAGGAATGAGGTGACAGGGCTGCTGAGTTGGTTGAGACAAGTACAAGCTCCACAGTACCAACTCAAAAATCCTGGGGAGAGGTGATCTCTAACAGAAAATGTGTCCTCAATTCATTAGTATCATGAGTGTGAGAAGTATTACAAAGTCTTAATTGTGTGGTTTGCTCTGCTCGTTTCAGTTTGCAGTACTGCCTATGTATGGCTCAAATCGCACCGCACACAATTTGCATGTGATTTGCACAGGAATGCGGTGCGGTTCCTGTGCAAATCACATGCGATGTACCGCACCGCATGAGTGTGAACCCAGCCTCAATGATGATTTTACATGACTGCAGCTCCTGCCTGTATTACAGGCATTAGTGAGTGAAGTTTCACAGTACCCCCACTAGGATGCCTTAAGTCCCACCCACATGCTTGTTATTGCCTATAAACAGTACATAGACAAACAACATGTATATGTGAATGGTATGCTTTTTAAATCTTATATGCCAATGCTTTAATGAATTCATTGCCACCCCCACCCACTTTTTCCTTTTCCTTAATTTTGCTCCTATATAACTACATACTCTATTAAAATTGAACCATAGTGCCTTTGACCTGTAATGTAAGTGGTAAGCATATGTTTTGTAACTTTAAAAGCTAATAAACTTTACCTGTTAAAAAAAAAAATGCATTAATTAAAACAAAAATGTACTTTTTAAACACGATGCTCAGAAATGTATTGTATTCAGTATTCTGAATTCAAATGTTAATTTACAAATTTCCATTCAAAGAAGGGAATATGAATGACAATCCACAAAATAAAAAAAAAGACATTTCATTGTTCAACCCCAGTGACTTATTCTATATTTCAATCACAATGTCAGTGGCACTGTCTGCTTTTTAATCTGCTGTTGCATAGGCAAGGCAGAAACAAATCGCCTAAAATAAATGAGCATTTAGCTAGTCTCACAAAACATATATGTGCTAGGGATCTCATCTGTATTCATAAACTACATTAACATTTTTGTACTAATGGATGCAGAACCATATTGTCTATCTTCTACCCTGAGGTCATAAAAAAAAATGAGCAAGTGTTCCTTTCATATTACCTTGTAGTTCCTTCCATGCTTGTCCAACAGGGAAATGATAGAGCGAATGTGTCCTTTCTCTATTAAGTTTAAAGCCTCTGGGCTTTCAATCAAGATACTGTGCAGAACCTCCAAAATTCCTTTAGCAAGACAAGAAAAAAAAGTTGTATAAATGACCTTTGTATTGTGCTGTGGTGTATTTTGACACCAGTTTGACAGAAGCTTTGCATCCCTACCCTGAACTGTTAATAAGATTCCTACATAAAACATGTTGAACCAGTCGCTGCCACTTCAAACTGAAAACTGCTGTACAAGAACAGACAGGAGTCAGGTTAATATAAAGTTTTGTACTGCTGGTAACTGTGTAATGCTGTGACTAGGCATAGTTTGTTATAGATCTATTCCAAATCTAGTTATACAAGAATGTACTCCATTATTATTAAAGTAGTTGCTCTACCTTTAAAAAATGCACCTAAAACTATTTAGACCTAATAACCACAGGCATGAAACTTATGGTATTGCTAATTAAAATGTAGTGGATTGTATCAATGTCAAACATATTTTAGGAAAAAAATATTTTTGTATTTAAAGCTCATCTTCAGTGAAACTGTATTTTCTTAGTTTTGGGTAGTATAAAGAAGGACACAGGGCACCCACTACTTTCCTGACAACAACATGTCAGCACAGCTGGGTAAGGGCCCTGCCCCCCATGCTTCCAGGACCTAACTCATAAATGTGAGCGCACCTGCAGCCTTAATGTTCCTCTTTTTTCCTCCCATGTGCAGGATCTAAGTGTGCTCCTCTACCTGGCTGGTCAAAAGAGCTGTCTGTCCATCCATGCGTGTGGATTTCAGCTGGACACGGTCCCTGGTGTACCGGCTAAAGGACCCATATACCAGGGAGCCCTGCTGCTGGTCCTCGGGCGGCTTTTATAACGGCTAACTGCCTTATCTGGGGTCCACTGGGTCCATGTGAAGTGGGCAGCGGTGTAAGCAGAGTCTCTAGGCACGCATGCCAGTGTTTACAGTCGGATGGCGGAGGTTGGGTGAGCTATATGTAAAAATGCTTTGTATCCAAATGAATGCTGCATTGCTGGCTATTGTTGTGCCTTGCTCCCTGCAGCTGCTGTGCATACCCTGAGCTCTGCCACAGATAATACTTTGCATAACAGGTGCACAAAGTAATACTTTGTCTGTTCACACATGGCATTACCTGTTGGTTGCTTCTCATATTTGCTTTACTATTTTGCCATTATGCCAACCCCCTCTAAAGATCAGCATTCCCAGAGAAGGTAGAGGAGTCGCCTGTGGATGACTACTGTAGCCAGCATTGCCTGTTGTAGTATAGGATATCCCTTTAATATTTGTTTGTGGTCTCCAGTTTCTCAAAAACTGTCAGGGCAAGGTTTGGTTCATTAACCACATGGTGACTTCAGGGCTATGGTTGGAAGCTGAAGTATTGGCATCCCTCTAGCAGTGGTTAACCCTTTACAGTTGGTTACTAAGCAAGCTATTTTCTACTTCATTAAATTATTGGGTTTTTTTTTCTTTTTTTTTGTTTTAGCTGCTTTAAGTAGCAGGCAAAACCCTGTGAAAGGATTATCTAGTCTGGCGATGAGCAGTCTCAGAGCTTTCCCAAGCAAGACAGCCCTCTTCAGACTTTTCAAAAAAGAAGACAGATAAACATGAATGTAAGTGTTTCACTCACTCTGTGAAGGGGTTATGTGTTCTAACAAGGAGCAGTCTCATAGGCTTCCCAGGTAGAACAGCCTCTTCAGGCTCTCCAAAGGGGAAAAGACAAATGGACATGACAATATAAATCTTGCTTTGTTCAAAGCAATCACAAATGAGGATGATGACACCCAACAAGCTGTCATAGAGTGCCTTGCACCTGAACTGACCCTGGCCTGTTTATTGACAATGCCTCTGCCTATTGTCTTGATTATTTATCAACCACGTTTCTGCTTTACGCCTGCACTGACCTGGTCCTGTTAATAGACCATATTTTTTGTCTGCCGCTTGTGTTATTTCGCCCTGCTACTGTAGTAGTGGGATTCAAGATAACACAGGGGTCTCACATATGTGAGGGGCTTCAGAGTAGTAATGTTCCGAGAACAGAAAACCAATTTTTGGTTCTCTATGGGATTTTCCAAGATCAGGGTCTTCGTCTGAAGGCTTTGCAGAGATGGGTGGGACAAAACATCTACCTATGTGCCCAGGTCTTACCTGACCAAGGCCCTAAGCCTGATGTTACTGCCTGCTATCTGGACCAATACTTTGGCTTTGCTGACCATATCTCTGCCTGCTGTGTGTATTGACCCAGGACTTTGTATGGACCATGTTCCTTCCTGCTGCCTGGACCAATATTTTGGCTGAGCTGACCATATCTCTGTCTGCTGCCTGTAATGACCCAGGACTTTTTAAAAACCATATTCCTGCATGCTGTCTGGATGATTCCTTTGGCTGTTACTGACCACATCTCTGCCTACTTCCTGGACCAATGCTCTCCTCTGTGGACAACTGCTCTACTATAACCACAGGTAATCTTTTATTTAACCTTTGTTTAGCTAGGCTGTGTAAACATTTTACACATGTGGTATCCCCATGCTCAGCACGAGTAGCAAAATATATTTTGGGGTGTAATTGTTGCTATGTCAATGCTTTGTTTTAGAAATATCTTATAAATTGACAACTTTGTGTAAAAAAATGTAATTTTCAAAATACCCATTATGCCTTATAAGATATATGTCGGGGTGTTTTCTTTCCAAAATGGGGTCATTTTGTGGGTGTTTCCACTGTCCTGGTGCTCCAGGGCCTTCAAAAATATGATAGGTAGGCAAGATGTGTAATTTATGTCCCTATAACGCCTGTAGGTGCTACTTGGATGGTGGGCCCCTTTATGTGGACAGGTTGTGTAAAAGTCTCACATATAGTATTGATATACCCAGGGCAAGTAGCAGAATGTATTTTGGAGTTTAATTCTTTCTATAGCCATGCTTTGTTTTAGAGATATTTTATAAATTAACAACTTAGCAAAATGTGTTTTGGGGTGTAATTGCAAGCCTGCCTATGTTTGTGAGAAATAACTTGGCAATATGACAATTTGAGTTAAAAAAAAAAAATTTCTTCAAGAATTGTGGGAAAAAATTCCAAAAACTCACCATGCCTCTTACTAAATACCTTGGACTGTCTACTTTCCAAAAAGGGGTCATTTAGGGGGTATTTTTACTGTCTTGACATTTCAGGGCCTCAAGAAATGAAATAGGCAGTAAGTATACCTGGTTTGATCAAATTTCAGTGATACGTAGCATTAGACTCTATAACTTTAACACAGACTAAATAATATACACTAATTTGGGTTATTTTTACCAAAAATATGTAGCAGTATAAACGTTGACCTAAATTTATGATAAAAAAATTACTTAATTTCAAAATGTTATAATAGAAACTAAAAGAACGTGTTTTTTTTTTTCAAAATGTTCGCACTTTTCCTTATATTGCAAAAAATACAAAAAAAACCAGTGGTGATTAAATATCATCAAAAGTAAGCTCTATTTAAGTGAAAAAAATGATAAAAAATTTTGTTGGGGTACACTGAAGCGTGACTGAGTAATTGTAATTTAAACTGTGAGAGAACTGAAAGCTGAAAATTGGTATTGGCAGGAAGAGGGTAAAAGTGCCCTGTATTGAAGTGGTTAATATTGTCTAAATATTGTTTCTGTGTACATACTGGTTTGCACTCAGAAACCAAAACAATATGGTAGCAGCACATGAGAGCGCACTATTGCAGCACAGTGGCATGTATGCCCTTAAAGGAAAAGCATTCCGGAAACAGGGCAACAGAAGCCACCAGCACTGGATGAGGACCTTGGCTGATACAGGTAAAAGATGATTCTTGATAAAAAATGAAACTGTGTGGACATACCTGAAGAAGACTCAAGACGCTCTAGCTTACTAATAAGCCAATCAAGATTATTGGAAAATTGTGCGCAGTTACTTCTGTTTCCACGAATCAGGGCAGCTAAAAGAACAAAAATAATATTACTGAAAACAAGACAAACATAAAAGAAATAAAAGATTGCATAATAAGCAACATCCTTTTCCACTGTATACCAGTAATGACTAGAAGGGTTCGACAATTAAAAAAAAAATAAACATCAATGCAGCCTGTAAAAATCTGCAGGAGCAGAGAATTACAGTTTCATGATACATACAGTTGGTTCATATACAGTATTTGGTGAAAAAGAACAGATTCTGTCAAAAAACAGCTTCTAGTACATATAAAAGGTAACAAACACCCATCTCCAAAAAAAGAAAGGCTGATAATCACTAAAACCTGGCTAACATCTTTCAACGGTCTTGGAGCCTCTTTATCAGAGTTATCATCACAAATGAGTCCTTTTATAGCGTTTGCATATTATTTTATCCTTTATGTTTCCAAAGCAAGAAACATACAGTAGATTCATAACTGCTTTAAGACCATGGCTATATGCTCCTTGATGAAAAGACTCTACTAAAATTAGATCAAAACAACTGATATGATCACATAAGAAATTAACCTTGCTTTTGGTTCATTATATTTCAACAACAATATGATGTAATTTACAGACTTTTATGTTTGCGTTCTATTTTATCATTTTATTTAGACCTGATGAAGGCACATGACCCTTAAAACCTATTGATTAAGCTTCTTATGGTCAAAATATAGAGTAAGGATGGACATTTTATTTTTTTGTGTGTTGTGTACTCGGCTGGCCCACACAGGATACCCCCCTTTCACCCCAGACAAGCCTCTCCCTTTCTCCCTTTAATTCCTCTCTGCTGCCCACCATGGATTTTAGGCAGATTACCTGGACACTGTCCCCATCTCTCTTACCCTTTACCCATCTTGGATTCTGGAATACCTTACTCCTTCTACCACACCCCCATCTAGTCATACTTCTTCGTAGGTAGTATTGTGTTTCTGATGGAGCTTCTCCAAGCTTACAGTTACCGATGCCTTTTAGCTTAAAACGGAGTTCCACCCAAAAGGGGAAGTTCCGCTTTAAAGAATGGTCCCACGCTTCCCATTAAGGATTGGCACCTTTGGGGAGCAGGGGGGGAGGACGGGTACTTGAATTTGACAGGTACCCGCTCCCACTTCCGTTGCGATCACCTATGCGATCAGAAACAGAAGTTGTCCTCCTACCCTCCCTCTCCTAAGTCTTGTGGCACAGGTGACAGGTTCCAGAAGACGACGGGGCCATTCAGGAAGCGCAGTGCTATTCACGCATGCACAGTGGGCACCCAGCTGTGAGGCCACAAGCTGTCACAGCCGGGTGCCCACACTGAAGATGCCGGCGCCTGAAATACAGGACGGCTGGTGAAACGGGCTACAGCGGGGGCAACGCGGGATCATGGGACAGGTGAGTGGCTGTTTTTTAAAAGTCAGCAGCTACAGTTTTTGTAGCTGCTAACTTTTATTTATTTACAGAGTGAGTGGAACTCCGCTTTAAGATGTCATTTTCAGTGTCATCTCTACTTTATTCGGTGGACCTATTCCTATTGTTTTCTTGCCTCTGTAACCTTACTGATGTTGCATTTTTTTCTATATGCAAATGTTTTAGATACCTGATAGCAGTACTCAAAAACCCAATAAAATGTTTTTGTGAAACAAAATATAGAGTAAGCAAGGTGGAAGCATGGGAGTGCACACAAGTTGCAAGCAAGTCCAATAGTCCAATATTTATTAATATCAGCAGACATCAAAAAAGAAACCAGTGCATTTCAGGTGGCCAGTAAAGCAGCCTTTAATGGTGATCAGAAGCTGGGAAGCTCAAAAAGCTGCTGGTCAAGAATCTGGGTGGATCCCAACTTTAAAGTCAGGATCTTTCCACGGCCTGGACCAGTTCAATGAAGTCAGCCGACATTAGGCTTAAGCCCACTGTCGGCTGAAAACGGGTCACAGGAGTGCAGAAATAAGTGCATTCCTGTGACCTAATAGAGTTTTGGCCTTACTCCGCCTTTAAATCCTTACACTTGCCCATCTTTCTACTTTTAACACATCAACCTCAGGGACAACATGTTCAATTGCTGCCTAATATATCCCACCCACGTTTAGGTGTCATTGTAATCCATGTTATTCACTTTACCTGTCAGCAGTCATTAATGTTATGGCTGATCAGTGTATTTTAGGACTTTAGCTGGTATTGTTAAAAACCTAGTGGACTTGCTTGGAACTCGTGTGGCACTTCCATCCTTCCACCTTATATACTATTTACATTCCAATTACCCATCTGCACCTAGCGCCATCTTGAAAACTGTTTTTTCCCTAGGATATTGCAACTTGCTAACCTCAACCCTAATAGCGATTCAGCTTATTAGGGTCCAGTGCTTCAACAACTACTTTATGTCTGCTGATCAAAATACAGGCTCTCATATTTAGAAAACACTGTGTGTGTTGAAGTGTGTTATAATAAATGCAGCTGCAAGCACCTACTCAGTATAGCATCTCGCACTAGCAAAAGGATGCTGTACATTGTTAAATTGTTGTTGCACTCCAGCAACACATTTCACTTTCAGGACAAACAGTAGACAGGATTGCAAGTTTTCATCATTTTATAAATTGTCAGGTACAAAAAAAAATGTGACCCTCTTCAAGGTAGTCTCTAAAATAATTTATTTTGATAGGAAGTGAAATATTAATCCCTCTTAAAAAAAAAAAAAACTTTAAAATTATGTCTAAGTAAAGTTGAAAGCACTGCTATTCATGCAGTGCAGCTCTTACCGTAACCAGAGGTCAGACATACCTCCATTTTTCTTCTTTTCCCCACTACTGCAGATTGATGCACAGCTGTGGGACTGCAAGAAGCAGCCATCAGTGCTTAGAAAACCATTATCAATTAAATTAATAATAGGAAAATGTGTTTAACAGCAGTACAGGTGCCCCTAAAATAGGCTTTTACATGGGCTCTTATAAAACTGGAAGGTTGTGCAAGGATTATAGGCCCCCGACAAATTCATTTTTATGGGAGGGTGGAGATGTGGGATGCATGAACCCTGATTTTTACGATGCAAGTCAGCAATGCATAATCAGATTGCTTGACAGAAAAATGCTTGGTTAATACCTGTTCAGTTCAGTGAAATCCTTAAAGGATAGGCTTTTAACAAAAAATAATAAATACATATCTTTTGCAGGTAGAAAAAGTGCTTTTTGTTTTTTTTTTAGTTTCTGGAGCCTCTAAAGCATAGTACCAGTGATCAGCAGAACGCTGGTGCCATGCAGGTCTCCTGCAGACCTGTCAGTGTTTCTGTGTGCCAATAATTTTTGCAAGCAAGCAGATACAGTACTTACTGACAGGAAGACTCGATGAACTACCACGGCGCTCTACTGTGCCGTGGTAGTTCATTGAGAACTACAAGCCGACAGCCACAAAGGGGGACTTGTAGTTCACTCATTCACAGAATAATGTGAATGAGTGACGTGGCCGGGTGGGTAGAGCCCCACCTTGCCGCATTCCTTTAAAATTGTGCTAGCTAGCAGGGAGAGAAGATCCACTGCTAGCTGTCACAGTGGGGGATTGGGGGGTGCAGGGGCCGGTCCATTCGTAACATGGTACACCCTGAAAATGGGTGTAACATGTAACGAAAGATGAACTTATCCTTTACAATCTATCCTTGATTTTAGGGACTTACTTAGACTTCACAAAGCCCCTGGCTCTCCTATAAAAGTTATAAAGTTAGTAAAAGGCAAAAGAGTAGGGCCTCGTTGAAGTATATTGTCCAAGTAGAAGTTCAATCAATGCTGGCCATGGCTCAGAGAACCCTGCCTGTCCACCTCTGATCCCTGCATGTTCACCTGCCATTTCCTTAACGTATCTTGCTTGTTTCATGGCAGATAATAATGCCAAAATCCCTATCTTAACCTGTAAAGAGAATTATGTGTACAATATAGCATGCAACTATGGTTTTTTGCAGTTAGCTATTAAACCTAAAGTTACCGGCAAGCACCAAAAACTGCATGTTTTTAAAGTGATCACTTACCTAGCAATTCATAGAAGAGGTTCAGTATTTCTTTCCATGCTGGCCCAGCTTTTTCTCCAATAATTTCAGCAAAGTGTGCCGCACTGCTGTACACATTTAGGCGATCAATGCAATTTAGTACTAAAGCCAACATTCCCTAAAGAAGAAGCAGAAATGTCAATTGTTGGAACAGCAAATGGATTAATCAAATAATAATTGAATTCTGTGCAGTGGAAAGGATCAATAAGAGGGCATTTAACTTTCTGCTAATTACTGAAATTGTAATCGTACCCCTTTCAATTTTCTCCTATGCTCCCAATAGTTCACAGTACAAAATGTTCTATGAGACACATACTTAAATAAACTGTTAAAAAGTGTTTGCATCTAAAAAAAGGCCTATAACAATTTAACTATCCATATGGCGTAATTATGCATCTAACAGTTATTTACATATAAAACATTATAGGAAAAAAAGGAATTGTGCATGACCACTCCCCTTCCTCGGGATAAAAAGAGGAAAAGCAGAATATACATACACCATGCGATATAGGCATGTACCTTCAGGTGGTTGGACACTGGCAAAGCTTTAGAGAACAAGCCCCCTAGAAACTTCCTTTATAACCCTACCCAACTCCATGAGTCCTCAGTTTTGTAACAAGCAATGAATAGTAAATTAAGGAATGGAAGGGAGGGTAGCCTGTGTGCTGTACTGTACTCCCAGATATGGAATTTACAGGTAAGTAAAAGTTACTCTTATTTTAAACATACACGGGCAGAATATTCATACACCATGGGACTTTCCCAAGCAATTAATAGGAAGGGTGGGCAACAATGAGGTAAAGAGAACTGTTCCAACAGGCCCACAACAAGGGTCAAAAGACCCAACCTCAGAAAGCCACTGCGAGAACCTTGCAGCCAAAAGTTGTATCAGCAGATGATCAAATGTCCACCTGGTAAAACTTTGAAAACTTTCAAAAAGCATAAAAAAAAGACCAGGTGGTGGCTTTACACAACTGGGCTTGTTGCCAAACTGCTCATTCAACACCCATCGATCTGGTGGAATGAGCACAGGAGGAGATTTCTTTTGAGAATGTAGGCTCCTGCAGTCAGATTTTCCATCGTGCAGTGGTGGACTTTGAACAGGACACAAAAAATCTAATTGGAGCATTAACCTTGAGGATTACAATAGTAGCACACCCAAAATAACGAAACAAAATTTCATCCAAAATTCAAATCAAATTCTAATCAAATCGAATTTGATTAGAGTAGAATAAAATAGAATAGAAAATACAGAAATAGAATAGAAAATAAAATAATAGAATAGAGTAAAACAGAACAGAATAAAATAGAATAGAAAATAACATAATAGAATAGAACATAGAATAGAAAAGAATAGAGTAAAACAGAACAGAATAGAATAGAATATAAAATAAAATAAAAGAATAGAATAAAGTAAAAAAGAATAGAAAATAAGGGAATAGCATAGAATAAAATAGAATAGAAAATAAAGACTAGAAAAGAAAATAATAGAATAAAACAGAATAGACTAGAGTAAAGCAGAACAGAATAGAATAGAAAGTAAAATAATAGAATAAAATAGAATAGAAAATAAAGGAATAGACGAGAAAATAATAGAACAGATTAGAATAGAATAGAAAACATTCAAAAATAAAAGAATACAAAGAAGAAACATAATAATAGAATAGCATATAATAAAATAGAAAGAATATACCCATCTTCCAAACTGCAAATTATGAATAGAACAAATTTGAATTTGAATAGAATAGAAACAAACTGAATAGAAACAAATAGAATAGAAAAGAATAGAATAAAATAGAATACAACTGTCTTCCAAAATTTAAATTTAAGATAGAATAAATTTGAATTAGAATAGAATAGATTAGGATAGAAAAGAAAATAATAGAATAGAATAAAATAGAATAGAAAAAAGAATAAAATAGAATAAAACAGAAAGAACTGTCTTCCGAAATTTGAATTTCAAACAGAATAGAAAAGAATAGACTAGAAAATAAAATAATAGAATAGAACAGATTAGGATAGAACAGAAAAGAATATAATAAAATAGAAAAAAATAGAACAAAATAAAATAGAATATAACCGTCTTCTGAAATTCGAATTTCAAATGGAACAAATTTGAATTTGAATAGAATAGATTAGAATAGAAAAGAATACATTAGAATAGAATAGAAAAAACAATAGAATAGAATGGAATAGAAAAGATTAGAACAGAAATAAAAGAATAAAATAGG
This sequence comes from Staurois parvus, assembly GCF_062004578.1. NCBI lineage: Eukaryota > Metazoa > Chordata > Amphibia > Anura > Ranidae > Staurois > Staurois parvus. The sequence continues at coordinate 9,375,052 of NW_028317900.1, read as the reverse complement.
AATGAATAGAATAGAAAAAACAATAGAATGGAATAAAATAGAATATAACCGTCTTCCAAAATTAGAATTTCGAATGGAATAAATAATAATGCTAATTCTAATTTTTTGAATTCGGTGGAATTGAATTCAATTCAACTGAATTTGGAAAATTTGAATCAAATTTGAAAATGAATTATTGAAATGAACCTAAGCGAATTTCGAAAACAAATTTAACTAATTTAACCACATAAAATTATTTAAATAATGAATCGAAGCAAAATAATGTTTTCATTCTGCACATGTCTAGTGACTGTGGAATTATCATGGCGTCTCAGGTTAGAGCTAGAGGATCCCTGGTTCTGGCAACAGAGGCAGTTTGTTGTTCATTTCAGAAGCTAAGATGTTCACATGTGGAATCCCCCATTGTTTACATATTAGATTGAAGACACCTGGATGAAGGGCACAATCCCACTGATCAAGGTGATGGCAGCTGAGATAATCCACTTTCCAGTTGTCCACTCCTGGAATGTGGACCGCAGAGATCAGACAGTGAATGAGTTTCCAAAAGACATTCTAGTTCACTACCTTCAAGGCAGCCAGACCTCTGGTGCTCCTTTGATGGTCGATGTAGGCAACTGCCATGATATTTTCTGACTGTACCCTACAGAAGGGGGGGGGGGAGGGGGGCAGTGATGCAGGACCAAACTGATTGCTCTGAGCTCCAAGACATTGATGGGAAGCTTAGCGTCTCTTAGTGATCATGTTCCATGCATTGTTAGGGATTGGAACACTCCTTTGCTTAAGAGACTGAGAGTGTTTGTTGTGATAACTTTCATGTGATAGGGAAGGAAGGACTTCCCCACTGTTAGGCCTGGGGTGGTGATCCACCAAGATAAAGAGTTCCTTACTTGGCTGGACAGGAGCATTGGCAAACTGAGAGGAGCTTGCTTGTTCCAGGCTATCAAGATATTTTGTTGGAGAGTTCTTGAATGAAATTGGGTGAATGTTACTTGCTTCGAATGAGGCTTCCATTAGGCCCAGAGTTCTAATGGAGAATCTGAATTTGGGATGTCTCTAAGATTTCAAGACTCAGGCATGTGCTCTTAGAGAAAATGCATTCCAAGCAAAGGGAAGGCTGAAGATAAATTTTCTTTTAAATTGAACACTCAACCAACAGCCAGGAGCATCTGAAGTGGATATTTTCTAATAGCTACAAAGGAAATGAGTCCTTCAGAAGATGGTTGCCCATACAGCATGTGACATAGATGCCATGAATTCTGAGGTCAAGCAAAGGCGCTAAGACCCTTGTGAACACTTTGACAGCAGACGATAGGACCAAGGGCAATGTGACAAACTGGAAGTGGTTGTCTGCCAATGCAAAGTGCAGAAAGCACTGATGAGGTGAGTAAATGGGAACATGTATATAGGCATCTTGGATGTCCACATATGCCATATTTCCCCTAGTATCAGAGAGGCAATTATTGATCTTGAGGGACCCATGCGAAACTTTGGCATTTGAAGGAATTTGTTGAGAGATTTTAAATCTAGAATTTGAGGAATACCCTCATTTGGCTTTGGTGCAGTTAACAGGTTTAAATAAAATCTTTTGAACTTGTCTTCTGGTGGTACTGGCACAATGGCACCCTGGCAAAAAGGAAGGTTTGTGGCATTTTACAAATATAACTGTCCTTGGGCAGTTTAATGTGAAAGAAGAAGCGGTGAGGTTTGGAACTCTATTCTGTACCCCTTTGAAACCAATTGTTGAACCAATGGGTCTGGGACATCTTTTACCAGAGAAAGACAAACAGCCCCAACATAAAACAAGATTGAGAATCATCAGATCCAAGCTGCGCTACCATACAACGTTACTCCCAATCCACGTTGGGAAGTAACGCTGTATGGTAGCGCAGCTTGGATCTGGTGACTCTCAATCTTGTTTTATGGTGTTTTTATTAGCTTATACATGTGAGTGCATTACCTCTTAATAAAAATATATTTATTACATACCGTATATACTCGAGTATAAGCCGAGTTTTTCAGCACATTTTTTGCTGAAAAACGGCCCCCTCGGCTTATACTCGAGTCAACGTCAAGGGGGGCGCGTACAGGGGTGGGCAGAGGGCTGCTGTCTCTTACCTGGCTCCCACGATGATCCATCCAGGAAGCGCTGCTCTTTCCGTCACTCCAGGCCACTCCCTCACTCCTGCCGCTCGGCTCCGCCTCCTCACCGGTGATTGGCCGCCAGAACTGTAGCTCAGGAAAGGTACACAGGCGGCCAATCACGGGCGAGGAGGCGGAGCCAAGCGGACCCGCGAAAATCGAGTGAGCGAAAAGCCAGTAAGTGTGCAGTGCAGAGGTGCTGCTGCAACCACATATGCTGGCTGCAGCACCATACTGCAACAGGGGTCAGCAAGTGTCATTGGTGACAGTGGGAGGAATAGTGCCGCATCATTGGTGTCACTGATACTAATGATGGGGCATTATTCCTCCCACTGACACCAACGATGGGGCACTATTCCTCCCACTGACACCAATGATGGGGCACTATTCCTCCCACTGATATTAATGATGGGGCACTATTCCTCCCACTGACACCAATGATGGGGCACTATTCCTTCCACTGACACCAATGATGGGGCACTATTCCTCCCACTGATACCAATGATGGGGCACTATTCCTCCCACTGACACCAATGATGGGGCACTATTTCTCCCACTGATACCAATGATGGGGCACTATTCTTCCCACTGACACCAATGATGGGGCACTATTCCTCCCACTGATACCAATGATGGGGCACTATTCCTCCCACTGACACCAATGATGGGGCACTATTCCTCCCACTGATACTAATGATGGGGCTTAAACTCGAGTCAATAGTTTTTCCCAGTTTTTTGTGGTAAAATTAGGTACCTTGGCTTATATTCGGGTCGGCTTATACTCGAGTATATATGGCACTGCACCATCAGAGTGTCCTTTGTTTCCTCTACTAAGGGTAGAAATCTCTGACTTCCAACCTCCTTAACCACTAGGGGACCACCCGCAGTACATATACTGCTACAAGGCGGCCCCTGTGCACAGGATCACGTATATAAACGTGATCCTGCATTCCGGGGTAGGGGCGTGAGTGAGGCGTATGGCCGCCCTACCTGCGGCACCGGTCGCGGACACAGGTGTCAATCACTGGGTCCTGGCTGGTGATTTCCGCCGAAGCCCGGCGATTGCCAGCAATCACTGACAGAGAAGAAGGCTGCATTGTTTTCAATGGAGCTTTCCGCACACTGTTCCAGGATCGCTGGACACAGCCTCCCAGTAAAACACTCCCCTCACACAGTTAACCCTTTGATTGTCTCCAAAAGTTAACCTCTTCCTCCTCAGTGCCATTTGTACAGTGTCAGTGTTTTTTTTTTGCACTGATCACTGTATTGGTGTCACTGGGGATGTCAGTGACCCCAATCAGTTCCCCCCCAGTGTCAGAATGTCCGCCGCAGTCCCACCATAAGTCGCTGATCGCCACCATAAGTCGCTGATCGCCACTATTATTAGCATAGAAAAAAAATCCAGTATATATACTGCCATTTGTAAACAATATTTGTAAACGATGTCGCAAAATACATTTTGGCCGAAATTTATGACGAAATTTGATTTTTAAATTTTTTTACTGGACATGTTTTATAGCAAAAAGTCCAAAATATTATTTTTTTCCTCAAAATTGTCAGCCTTTTTTTTTTATAGCGCAAAAAATAAAAAACGCACAGGCGATCAAATACCACCAAAAGAAAGCCCAAATCGTGGGGAAAAAAGGATGTAAATTTAATTTTGGTGCAGTGTTGCATGACCACGCAATTGTCAGTTAAATTGACACAGCGCCGTAACACAAACCGCTTATGTAACTGCTTCCTGACCACCCTATAGCAGAAATACTGCTACAGGGCGGCACAGGTGTACAATATCACATATATATATATATACGTGATCCGTGCTCCCGTAGTTTTCACGCCCCTCCCAGATGGAGTCAGATTGCCCGTCAGTACACCAGTAATCACATTTAACCCCTTGATTGCCAGGAAGACGTTCACACACAATAAACCTCCATTTCTAATATAGTGTCTGAATGGATCAATATGTTTGATCAGATCAGCACTATACCAGCGATCACATTAGTATAGTGTCCCCAAAAATTCAGCATTAGCGGGATCAGCCCCGGCACCTGCCAGCACCTGCGTTTAGCCCCTACGCTTACTCCCCCCCCCCTCCCCCAGCAAGTGCAGTGTCAGTAGGTCACTGTCACTTGATACATTGTACATTGTACACAAAACCTCAATGTTCGTAGAATGAGGCCTGATCTCTGTTAGCAGGGAAATGGGGGAGGTGGGAAATTTTAATGGTTATACCTGGATGATGCCTACAGCTGCAGGCATCATCCTGGTATCATTTTTTTTTCACCTGGTGATCGGATTTTATGTAAAAGCAATCCTAGTGGCTAATTAGCTGCAGGGTTGCTTTTACAAGCAGCAGGAGACAGTGCCCCACCTCCCCCGCTGCCTTCCACGGCCTTCTTGGGCAGTCCCGTGCCATCAGGGGAACCTGAGAATGCAGCCGGTGTTTCTGCCAGCTGACCATAGAGCTGATTGGAGACCAGAATGGTGCCAATCATCTCTATAGCCTAAGAAATCAGAAGCTACGAGCATTTCACCACTTCAGATTTGCAGGATATAAACAGCGCCATTTGTAAATTGGGAAAGCATCTGATCACACCAATCTTGGTTTGATTAGATAATGTAAGGGCAGAGGAGATATCTAGAGTCTGATAGAACCCAGATTTTTGAAAAAAGAATATATGACAATGCCCATTGAAGTTATAGGGGATATTTGCATTCCCTGTGATAGCATTAAAAGTAATAAAAAAAGAAAAAAAAATTAGGGGACAGTGTAAAAATAATTTAAAAAATCAAAATAACTTAACCCCCCCCCCCCGGGCGTGCGCACCTGCATTCATGAGTGTTGACCCTGTGCCAGTATGGAAACAGCGGTTGCACCATGCATGTGAGGTATCGCCACGAACGTCAGATTAAGGGCAATATTTCTAACACTAGACCTCCTCTGTAAATTTAAAATGGTAGCTTGTAAAGGTTTTTAAAACGTTGCCTATGGATATTAAAAATGTATGCATTTTGTCGCCATTGCACGGGCATGTGCAGTTTTAAAGCAGTCATGTTTGGTATCTATTTACTCGGCATACCATCATCTTTTATATTTTCCCAAATAATTGGCCAATATATTGTGTTTTTGTGCATTAAAAGTAAAAAAAGTGTATTTTTTTTTTAAAATTGCGTTTAAAAAAATCGCTGCGCGAGTACTATGTGACATAAAAAATTGCAGCACCCACCATTTTATTCACTAGGGTGTTTGCTTTAAAAAATATATAATGTTTGGGGTTTAAATTAATTTCCTAGCAAAAAATGCAGATTTTTTTCATGTGAACAAAAAGTGTCAGAAAAGGCTTGGTCTTCAGGTGGTTAGAAGAGTGAATGATGTGGGCATAAATGCCCCCACCTCCCAAAACGGCCCCTTTTGGAAAGTAGACTCCCCAAACTAATTGCTGAGAGGCATGTTGAATCAATAGAAGAATTAACTTTTTTACCACAAGTTTTTGGAAAATGACAAACAAAAAAATATTTTTTTTTTACACAAAATTGTCACTTAAATGATTTATTGCTGACACATGCCATGGGTATATGTGGAATTACTCCCCAAAATACATTCTGCTACTTCTCCTGAGTATAAGGGTACCACATGTGAGAGACTTTTTGGCAGTCTAGCCAAGTACAGGACCCCAATATCCAATTCCTCATTACACTTCTGGACTACCTATTACAGTTTTGGAGGCCCTGAAATGCGAGGATAGCACCAAACCCCCCCAAATGACCACTTTTTGGAAAGTAGACACCCCAAGGAATTTGATAAGAAGCATGGTAAGTATTTTGCAGATCTCGTTTGTTGTCACACGTTTTTGGAAAATGAAGAAAAAAAACAAAAACATATTTTTTCTTTTCTTTTTTTATATTTCAAAACCTTGTGAGAAAAAATGAGATCTGCAAAATACTAATTATGCCTCTTTTTAAATTCCTTGGGGTGTCTACTTTCCAAAAAGGGGTCATTTGGGGGGGGTTGGTGCTATCCTGGCATTTCAGGTCCTTCGAAACTCTGATAGGTAGTGAGGAAGTGAAATGAGGAAGTTACGCACCTTCAGGCTTTCAAAGTGGTCATTGGATTTCAGGCTCCTGTATGTGGCTAGGCTCCCAAAAAGTCTCACACGAGTGGTATCCGCATACTCGGTAGAAGTAGCAGAATGTATTTTAGGGTGTATTTCCACATATGCCCATGGCTTGTGCAAGAAATATATAATTTAAATGACAACTTTATGTAAAAAAAAAAGTTTTTGTCATTTTCCAGAAATTTGTGGAAAAAAAATAAATCTTCCATGGACTCAATATGGTTCTCAGCAGATAGCTTAGGGTGTCTACTTTCCGAAAAGGGGTCATTTGGGGGTGTTTGTACTGTCCTGGTATTTTAGCACTTCAAGAAATGTGATGAGCAGTCAGAAAGGAAAAGCTGTGTAAATTCCATTATCTATACCATTTGTAGACGCTATAACGTTCACGCAAAGCAATAAATATGCACTTATTGGGATTTTTTTTAACCAAAAACAAGTAGCAGAATACATTTTGGACTAAATTTATGATGAAATTTTAGTTTTTTTGGATATTTTTTATGACAGAAATGAAAATATATTGTTTTTTTTTTTTAAAAAAACATTTTTTTCTCAAAATGTTTTTGCTTATAGCGCCAAAAATAAAAAGCGCACAGGTGATCAAATACCACCAAAATAAAGCTCTATTTTATGAAAAAAAGGACATAAATTTCATTTATGTACCATATTGCATGACTGCGCAATTGTTAAACTAGTGCAGCGCTGTATAGCAAAAAAATGGCGTAAATTGCAGTATCTATACCATAGATTTTAGATGCTATAACTTTCACAAAAAGCAATCAATATACACTTATTGGGATTGTTTTTACCAAAAACATGTGGCAGAATACATTTTGGTCTAAATTTATAACTAACTTTGACTTTACTATATATATTTTATAGCTGAAAGTAAAAAATATTGTTTTTCTTCAAAATTTTCGTCTTTTTTCGTTTATAGCGCAAAAAATAAAAAGCACACAGGTGATCAAATACTACCGAAAGAAAGCTCTATTTGTGTGAAAAAAGGATGTAAATTTTGTTTGGGTGCAGCATTGCATGACTGTGCAATTATCAGTTGAATTAGTGCAGCGCCGAGTAGCAAAAAGAGGCCTGGTCATTAAGGGGGGTAAATCCTCTAGAGGGCAAGTGGTTAAAGGGACCGGTCCCTGTTTTGGCCTGATGTTTTTAAAAGGTGTCTGACCACTTTCATATGGTTGATGATCGGGAGAGTGAAGAGCTGTTTGCCTACTTGGTATTACAAAGCGCAATTCTATTGCTCTGTGGTGAGAGTTCTGTGAGCACTGAGGTGACACTGTCTGCATGTTTCATGGCACTTCCTCTGATGGGTTGGTTTCTGAGCACATGAAGAAGCACAAGTTTGAAGAATTATTATTGAACCACTACTGTTGATTTTGCATTTATGGACTTGCTTTTATGGACACTTCATTCTTATGTTTTGTTTATTATTTAGTTATGCTTTATTTCACTTCATGACACTCATGTTTTATTTATAATTTATTTTATGCTGGGTAAAAAGATACCAAACATGTCACACCTTAAAATTGCATACACCAGTGGAACAGCGCCAAACTATGGTACTTACAAATCTCCACTCAAAGCTTTAGAAGCCTTTACAGGTTACTAGTTTAGAGTTACACAGAAGGTCTGGAGCTAAAATTATTCCTCTCTGACATTTGTGGTGCACCTGTGGTGCGATCGCTGTTCACATATGGACTGGCGCACACTTCCCCGTTTGCAAGTGAGTACATTTTATTATTTATTTTATTTACTTTTTTTTACACTGTCCTTTTTTTGTATCACTTTTATTGCTATCCCAAGGGATGAACAACATCCCTTGTGATAGCACGGGCCATGACAGGTTTTATGGAAAGAAGCTGGTAACTGAAGTGACGAAATCCTTGTTGCTTCCGGTTTCTGACTTCACACAGTAGGAGGAACAACATCAGTTCCTTTCACTGTGTCCAAGAAACCAGATTTTGCTGGTAATTTCTTTACAAGGCTCCCCAGTGCCCCTTGCACCTCCTGTAAAACTAATCCAGTGGCTCTAGGTACTAGGATTACTTTAGAAGTGAAGGGAATTGCTGACTGAAAAAAAATATCTCAGTCCTTGCATATCTCAGTCCTTTGAACAAAGGAACATCTTCAATAGCTACAGTGAGAAGGTTATATAAAAAGCAAGTGTAGCGGTCCACTTCCTGTGATAAAATCAAAATGTGAATATATAGTATAGGCACCAAAAAATCACTAATAAATTTCTCAACTAAAAAACATTTACATCAAATAAACCTCTACAACATTCCTGACCCAAAATGAGTGGGAAAAAAAACACTTTTAAATAGCATTCCACCCAAAACGTGTCACAAAGTGCTCCAATAATACGTGATTATAAGTGTAACGCCCTTTGGGTTAGCTAGGTTTGTTGTCTTTTAGATAGAGGCTGAGTAGCAGCCTGGGAGTGAGGCAGGAGTTCACCTCAGGACAGGCTGGCAGAACTCTCTAGAAGAGGGGTGGAGGAGGGGAGGAAGACCAGATCTGCATGTTTGAGGGACCTTGGTCAATCCCCTGGCAGGAGGCTGGGCATGATGATCAGGGCAACCCTCAAATATCACAGAGCCTGGGGAGCAGGGTAGTCGGGTGGAAGATGGATTGAGAGAAGGCTGGAGTGCGGAGCCTGGGAGGGAAGCCTACCTACAGGCAGGGTGCTGGGCAGGAGGATCTCTACTGCCTCAACATCTCCTAGGGAGGACAGCCTGTTAGTCAGGAAGGAGCCAGCCCAATGTAAAGCCTGAAGGCAGCTACCAACCTACCACACTGACAGGACTGGACAGTGCGAATACTCCCACACCCCTTGGGCCAGATAAGGGAAGAGGGCGGTCAGGTGAAATATCCAACTAGTCTTCACCCAGAACTGCTTAACTACAAGCTCTTAAGAAACCCCATGCTCAGGGATACCCTCAGAAAAGCTGGGTGAAGAGGAGGATTCATTCCGGATTTGAGGAGGTCCACCAAAAAGGGACAGTGCTATATTTTTGCTAGTCTACCTTTTTTGTACATAGTTGCTAAGAGGTCCATCCTCAAGTTCTACAGTTCCTTGGGCATCCTATATGCCCCTAAACCCCATCCAAATAGTTAACCCTTAATAAAACCAACTAAAAACCAAAACACCAGCTCAAGGACTGTTTTACTAACTCTGAAAAGTACAAGTGTGCAAAATGCATGTTGCCTGGGGGATGCAAAGCAAACTCAGCACCTTTTACAAGGGTAGTGCTACACAAGCTTTTAAAAGTTCATTATACGGAGAGAATTAGATGTCCCCTTTTTCAGGAATTGCTGTATGTGAAGGTTGCATCATCAAGCAAGGAGATGTCTCCCTAAATTGAGGATTTTGTGCATCAGCTAGCATTTCACAAGGAGAGTGTGGCAGAGGGCCTGGCTATAGTATCTATATGATGGCAAGTGTTTAATGATCTCATATATATATATCTCAAATCCTGATTTTTTTTTTTGCACATGTGTAGTGATCAAAGGTTACAATCAATGGAGAGCACGTTATATTAGCATTTACGAATGCCTTGATTTCTGTGGACACTTTAATTAACATTTAAGAGCTTATAATCACATAGTATTGGAGCACATGAGTGACAGTTTTGTGTGGAGTGCCATTTAAAGTGGGGTTTTTTTTCCACTAATTTTGGATCACGAAGGTTATAGTGATTTGTTTTGTGTAAATGTTTTTAGTTGAGAGATTCATCAGTAATTTTTTTGTGCATCTATATTCACATTTTAATGTAATCACTGTGTGGATCAATACACTTATTTATTATTTAAATTAGTCTTGAGGCATACATGATATGATTTTTGGTGTTCGCTAGCTCTACAAACAAGTTATTGGTGGTGTTTGGTAGCTGTGCTGGGAAATATGTTATATATATTACAGTGAAATGTTTCCTTAGGACAGAGATGGCAGGATCAATTACAGGAATAGCCCACTTTTTTGGGAACTCAATTTTAACTTGATAGAGTTCAGTAAACATTTTAGGAGTGAAAATGTTTAAGGAGTCACCCAGTCTTATAGACTGCACATTCTATCTGTTCATGAACAAAGAATGTACCCAGAGGGGCATGATAAGATGGGGAACAGTCAGCTTGCACAATGTCAAGGCTGCTGTGGTAATGAGCTTTTCAACATTATCAAGCACGTTGCATGAAGCTCCCTCTTCAATATAGTGACAATTTGGGACAGAAAAATCTTTTGCAGCTTGATACAAATTTTTCAGTCTGTGTCCTCAAGGACTGGCATATCAGGATCCAACTCCGACTGAAAAAATGGGAGTAGAAGAGGTATGGTGTGTTTGAGCCCTGGGCGAATATAGTTGTATTAAGGCAGTAATATGTCCAAGGACATGTGACATAGAAGCAGATAATTCTGCTTTAGTCAAAAAGGTTGCTTGTTTTGTGCCAAAAGTAGATCTATAACTGGATGCTGAGACTGGTAATAGATCTGATGCTGAGTGTTGCGCATGCTTTTGGTAGGCTGAATGTTCACCTGCAATTCTGCAATGGCTTTCTTATGCCTTGTTTCTACCATAGCTACAAGTGAGGGTATTTCCTTTTGGGGTACTCATGGCATAGGGTGTGGAGTACACGGTAAGCATATCTGCAACACACAATAACCCAGGTCTTCACTGTCCTGTAATGAATCCTCATAGCGGAAGACTGGGACCTTGTAATTGTTCCAAGTGGAAGTTGAGTTAAAGTATATATCCAGTGATGTAATGTAACACCTGGTCATCCACCTGAGACTGAGCTCTACCTGGTTCAATTTTAGCTTCAGCACGTTTTACACTGTCAGAAATTTCAAACAAGGCCCATAAAGTCCAGGCTTCTCCGAAAGGGTTCTTTGATGACTGGGTTCAAAGATGAAGGAACAAGATCCTGTATATCACCCTTCTGCTAACTCAATATGTTTCACCGAGTGGCAAGATGAGCGCCCATCAAGGATCCAGACCATCCCCAGAGTGCAGGGTACAGCTCCCAAGGTTTTACGGAGGTTGTGCCAATTCAGATACACTGCTTCTCTGTTGGCATTAGAAGGCAGTGAGGGCTTAACAGAAGAAACAAAAGATAAAATAATAAAGAAAGATAATAAATTAGTTAAGCCATGGGCGAGTTTGCCTGAAGGAGAAAATGTCCCTCACCCACAGACACTAGCACAAAACCGAGGACTCACAGAGTGGGGTAGGGTTATAGGGGATGCACCCAGGAGGCACATCCTCTAAAGCTTCGCCAGTGTCTGATCAACTGAAGGTACATGCCTATAACCCATGTTGTATGAATATTCTGCCTGTGTCCTATACTGTACTATTAAGAGACATGCTTTGCTCCTATGACATGATACATGGCTGATCCTCCATAACATGGAAAGCATTTAAAAGGTTGGTTATATTTAGCAATCTCAGTAGCTTGTTTTCATTTTGGAACAATATCTTACTTTTTAATCAGTGTAAAAGCTAATCTACCATATTGTAATTTATTTGGAATTAATGTACACACATGTGTCAAACAGGGATGCTAGGGACAGTTCTACACATCTTTACATTCTATAGCTAGTCCTGGCTGGGCTCTCCATGGATTTTCTGGATAACATGTTTTAAATCTGATCTGCTTTCTGGCTGGATAATTCTGGCTTCACAGAGGACATTATTTAACTCGCAAGAAAGAAATGCACCAAGAACCATATAAGCTAAATATGACCAAGGCTTAGCCTCGAGCAATGTTCATGTCTAGATTTATGAAAAGGTCCCATATGCCCAAGTCTAGCATAGCAAAATTTTAAGTGGGTGACAAAGAGCCCCTTGTTCTTGTATATTATCACATTCTTTATCATATTTCCTGATTATGCAAGTTGTAAAGTAGAATTTAAGCCTAACACTGGCCTAAGTAGTCTTAAAAATAGCCCTCCACCCCCACCTCCGCTACCTATGCTGCCTAACCTGTGCAAATATTTGTATATGTGCATAGTGTATTTGTAGTCCAATCTCCAGTCACACAATCCGCAGCTCTTGCTCCCCTGTGCCAGTAAGCGGTGGCTGCAGGGGAGAGGAGGGAGTGCCCCCAACGGCTCGGACATGGGAGCTTATGAATCACATCAAGGCTCACAGAATTCCCAGTGCTCCCTCCTCTGCCACTCACTAACGAATTCTACTTTAAAGTGGTTCTAAACTCTAAAGGTTTTTTTACTTTAATGCATTCTCTGCATTAGGGAAAAACTTTCCACTGTCTGCTCCCCCTCCCCTTCGCTAACACTTACCTGACCCCTCCATTGATCTTGCGCTCTTGCCCGGCTGCAGGTCTTCTCTCCCTGCTCTCACACTTTGCTGAGAAAAGCGGGAGCCATTGGCTCCTGTTGCTGTCAGTCAAATTCTGTGGGAAGGAATTGGGGAATGGGGCGGAGCTGAACTGTGTGTCTATGCATGCATGCATGCAGCCTGACTCAGGAGCACCTCTGCATGTGTTCCCCCATAATAGGCGGCTTGCAATGCTGGCCATGCGGAAAAGGAGGAGGTGAGAGCGCCGGTAAGGGACACTAGAAGAGGAGGTAAGGGGCCTCTCTGTGCAATGCCCTTGTTTATTATTTTAATTGAAAGAAGAACGGTTTACAATCACTTTAAGGGAAATCATGCAGAAATTAATAATAATAAATATAGTCATAGCACAATGATGATGTGCATAGAAGAAAGATATGAAAAGGAAAGAAAGAAAAAAAAGATTTGGTTCAAATAAAAATTAAATAAAGTGAATAGAACATAAAAAGAGACAAAAAAAGCAGAACTAAGTTCCTGCATATTCACCTCTCCTCCAGCAGTGCAACGTTTGCAAGCATGTGGGTTCGGCGTCTTCGGCCATGTTGAGTGGCTGGCCCAGGAAGACGCAATTCCCACGCTTGCACAGTGGATTTAATTTATCTAGGCACTAAGGCATGCCCTAAAATATGAATGATCACAATAAAGTACAAACTGGAACATGACAAAACTACCCATATTCAAGATTTCAGTACTGCTTTCAGTAATGGTACTTTTTATATTACCTCCTCTTTGAAAAGGTTCTGCCTGTTCTTTAGTGAACGGAGTTTATTCTGTTTATCTTCATGTTCTAGATCTTCCTCTGGAGGCTGAAAATAAGTAATCAAGTCTTGCAGGGTTTGAACTACCTCCTCAATAGGCAGGGCGACGGGGGTTGTTACTGTCCGATTATTCCCCGTTAAAGAATCCAAATTGCTACAAAAATAAAAAAATAAATATATTTGATGATGTTCTTTAAGCAACTACAAAGTTGGTTTGTATATAGATTATCAGTATAAGACATGTCTTTTCAAAATCTGCTGTGAATTAAGAGAACTGAGGGTACTCCATATTCAAAACCTGACTCTACTTCTATGAAGTAGAAGCTTGGACACATTCCTTACCCCAATTTCGAATACAATATGTTTTTGTTGTTGTTGGGTTTTTTTGTCTTTTTTTTTCTCAAGAAGCAAGAAAAATAATTAAAAGGTGAGTTCACCTTTGGGGACGTTATATGTTCCACCCGTTTTTAGGGTGGAGCAAGTAGCATGTTCCCACTCCTGCAGTCGCTGCCCACTCTGCTGCATCTCCTGATTTTCCCAAATAAATCCTTATTTAGCCTTAGTGTGTCAGAGTGTATGGCATTTCTGAATGCCATTGGTGAACAGAACATATACCATCTTTAGTTGAATGGATCACAGAACTAGATTCCACTATGCAAATGAAGAGCTTGACTCCTGAAGCACATGATAAACAAGAATGTTATACAAATACTTCGTCAGCTTGAATATTATTTGGACCTTTCAAGAATTTAAATATCTTTGCTCTTTCTGGTCATATTGAGTTGCTTTTGTTGCCTGGCCAGGGTGGGGAAGCAGGGTTATTGCCCTGTTGTTCCTAATTATACCGTATGTCCTATGACATTCCATATAAAGCTGCACCAAATTTTTCTAAAGTTTTATCTGGGGTACTTGCCCCCTCAGAATACATTTTAAGCTACTATCCCATCCTAAATGTAGAGGAGGAGCAGGTGTTTCAGATGCATCGATCTAATATCTGGCTTCAATATTGACGACAATAGTAGAATGGTTTTATAAATAACCTTTTAAATTGTGGGTGTAGTTGAGCAAGGTCTATTTCCCTAGACCTTAGAGAGCTACCATGTGTAGCCCCGGTCTGCAGCATCAGCAGAGGAGTGGCTGCATAGACCAGGCTGTCAGTAACAGAGATAATTTAGCTATTTTCCTGTTTGGTTATATTGAGTTGCTTTTTTTGCCTGGCCAGGATGGGGGGAGCAGGGTTATTACCCTGTTGTTCCTAAATATACCCTCTATTGCTATGTTTCCCTATATTCACCTAATATGAGCTGTACTGAATTCAGTATGCTTTACTGCTATTTTAAATAATTACTTTAGTAACCTTCCCTTCAAAAGAAACGTATCCTTTACCATACATGGGTTTGCCTTACTCTTTACCTCTAACATTGTATTTGATATCTTCTTCTCTCATACACTAGTGAACAGCATGTACAAAATTTGAATTCACTTTTATTCGGCACACAGCACTGCCTGCATTATAAACACTTCCCTCCTTTTTGTTCCCTTTCTTTCTTTTATTACAATTGGGAACTTGCTAAGACCTTGAAGATTACAGCTTATGTACCTGATACCAAGCACACATGCTTTTTAACAATATTCATATGTGCATAATAAATTATATCAGTCATCTACACTATATTGGCAAAAGAATTGGGACAGCTGTCTTTACATGGACAAGAAGGTTGATGGCATTCTAGCCTTAGTCCATAGGGTTCAATATTGAGTTGGCCCACCCTTCAGAGCTATAACTGTGACGGTCGCGGCGTCAGACCCCAGCCCTTCTCACCAAACTCGTGACCGAAGGACTAGCCAATCTAAAACTGCGCTGTCACGTGCGTAACATTGCCACACCCAGCTGCACCCTGCACAAAGATTTTCCAGCTAATGGACCACAATCTGTGTACCTGCAGCCTGGGAGCAATTGTTACTGGGTCAGGTTAATTACGCAATTAACCCTTCACACTGCCACCACCTCCTTTTTGCACAGAGAAAGAGGAAACTTGGCAACATCAGCAATAACACTATGATGTTTGAATAATTGTTTGTATACACAATGTCACCGCAGACAGATGTATGCAGACATTTAAAACACACAGTAGCGCTCTTCAGAGACAGGGGTTCTTAGTTTGCATTAAAGAGCTTTAGAAACAATTCAACACTTTCAGAAAGTAAGATTTATTACTAAAAGGTCAAAAGGGTGCAATAAAAATATTTACAGAAAAAGATGTAGCCAATATATATATATATAAATATACAGAGAGCAATAACACAGCAAAGAGATAACAGAAAGAAGTTCAGAGAGATAAAGTACTTGCCAAAGTCCTGGGTTAAGCAGATCAAGTTTTCTGAGCAAAAGGGCCTTATCTCCCAAAGTTAGTTCCGATGTTAAAAGGGAGCTTCTTCAACTTCAACTCAACTCAGCTTAGCTTTCTGCTCCAAGCATAACAGCTTTTCTAGGAACTCAGCAGGGTGTTTCCTTGAAGCAGAGAACCAATTGCCTCATTTGGGGAGGGTGTTGGGGCGGAGACCCCAGCTAGAACCAAAATCCCTCCCAGCTTATATCATGACCCATAACTTACCCTCGGTGCATGTAGCAACCTTGCCGCTAGTATATTAATATGCAGAAGCTTCTGCTGAACGTCTAGATATGAAATAAGACATACCTGCTTGAGACGGTTAAGGAGATATCATTTTCTTCTCTCCTGTAGATGTCAGCTAGGGGGTGTAATATATCAGCCGACTTGTATTAAAGTGACTGATCTGAATATATGCCTGGTCTCCTTGTGAGTCTTTCATATTCCAAAATATGAAATCATAGGGGAAAATGGATTTTGAATGTGATGTCTGTTTTACGGCTTATCTGGAATGTCTTTAAAGCTCAGTGAAGGACTTGGTTTATGGCTTTACAATCCTTTTCCAAGCAAGAGTTTCGCAGACATACGGAGGCCAGGCTAATTGCGGTTTATAACCATGAGCTCTCCCACTGGACCTTGATGCCTTTTGAACTGAGCATCCAGGGACCACGTGTCACTCAACAGAGAGGGAGGGGGGATTCGGAGGGAAGCTGATTTGGGAGTAGACGGGATATAAGATGGAGGATGCTTAGCAAGATGGGTGACCGCGTCCATCTCTGTATGCACAATTGCTACAATAACAGCTTCAACTGTTCTGGGATGGCTGTCCACAAGGTTTAGAAGTGTGTTTATGGGAACATTTGACCATTCTTCCAGAAGCGCATTTGTGAGGTCAGGCACTGATGTCGGATGAGAACGCCTGGCTCTGCTCAAATTCATCCCAAAGGTGTTCTATTGGGTTGGGGTCAGGACTCTATGCAGGCCAGTCAAGTTCCTCCACCCCAAACTCCCTCATCCATGTCTTTATGGACCATGTTTTGTGCACAGGTGCACAGTCATAGAAGAATAGCAAGGGGCCATCCCCAAACTGTTTCTACAAATATGGGAGCATGAAATTGTCAAAAATGTTCTGGTATGCTGAAGCCTTAACAATTCCCTTCACTGGAACAAAGGGGCTAAGCCCAGCCCCTGAAAAACAACCCCACACCATAATCTCCCCTCCACCAAACTTAACACTTGGCACAATGCAGTCAGGCAAGTACTGTTCTCCTGGCAATTGCCAAACCCAGACATGTCTATCGGACTGCCAGACAGAGAAGCATGATTCATCACTCCAGAGAAAACATCTCCGCTACTCTACAGTCCAGTGGCAGTGTGCTTTACACCACTACGTGGTCTCCCACTTCCTGGCTGAATTACTGTTGTTCCCAGTTGCTTCCACTTTGTTATAATATCACTAACAGTTGACCGTGGAATATTTAGTAGCAAGGAAATTTAAAGGATGGACTTATTGCACAGGTGGCAACCTATCACAGTACCACGCTTGAATTCCCTGAGCTCCTGAGAGCGACCCATTCTTTCACCAATGTTTGTAGAAGCAGTCTGCATGCCTAGGTGCTTGATTTTATACACCTGTGGCCATGGAGGGGATTGGAACATAGAAATGGAATGATTTGGAGGGGTGTCCCAATACGTTTGGCACGTAGTAATAGTGTTTATGGAAAGCACTGTTTTTTATCAATAAATAAAACTGAACTGAGAAATAAAGTATATTTGCATTTCTGGTATCAACGGCTTTTTTTTTTTACCGCACGTACTTAAATGCATAGCTCACCTTTACCAAAAAACTGCCTATGCAGATAAGGGAGTTATGTAGATAAAAACAAGCTGTTCAACTTTGACCAAAGTTGAAAAATGTCCTTGCTATAGGTGTAAGCTTTTATGTACCTCATGAAGCCTGAATAAAAAACGCCCAGGACATTGATAAGAGATGCACAGCTGTTACTATTCACCTTTATCATCAGAGGAGCAAGCAATCATTCAAACTCCACTTATGCAACAGCATTGGAAATGGGCACTTTACAAGATGAGCGTGCCATGATGTGCAAATTTGCTGTGCATACTTGTACATTATGACAAAACCTCTTGTGAGGCTGAAAAATGTACTTCCCCTTTAAGATGATACAAGAAAATAAGGACAAAGCTGGGTTTAAACCCAGCTAGTTGACTCATACCTAATAAACTGACTAAACAGGCCTGTGGTGTTACGAATGATTCTAGCAGCCTGGGACTCTTCATGCTGACACTTCTGTAAGGTAACGCCATCGTCCATATGACCTTCCTGATGCAGGATTGCCTGTTCAGATATAAACAGATATATAATAGGTCAGTTCAGGTGTCATTTTTGTAATTTTCTTCTTAGCATAACTCTTTGAATTTAAATCTCTATAAAACTGATTCTTTTCACTTTACCTAATTTTCCATTCTATTCTATCAATTAAAATATTGTTTATCTAAAGCCAAAATGTGTTATGTGAGGGGAGATTGCTGTACTAAAATCGCATCATTAGTACAGAGACCTCCTTGCGAGCTCCTCAGTTTTTTTTTTTTCATTCAGCCCCAAAAATACTTACCATGTGCACCAGGCTTTTGTCCCTAATAGAAGGTTTCTCCTGTATTCCGTATTTCATAAATTTGATAATTTTCCCTCACCTTCCATACTGGTGACAATGTATACACACTGCTCCTATGCAGGAGGGCATCTTGAAAACTTACAATGTTGCATGCCGCTGAAGAGAGCAAGAAGGACAATTAAATACAGGAACAAAGGCAATTTCAGCCTCATGCTAACCATCTTCTTAACTTGCTTTCCTGGAAGCGAAACCTCTTGTATGGCCCTTGACTCATATTTATAAAAACAGTATACTCCCCTCCTATTTAAAGTGGTAGTAAAAATCTTGTAGTAAACGAAAAAGAGGTATCCCCGTGCAGGTTTAAGTCATAATATACTAGTATGCACTGCGTACTAGTACATTATGACAAACGTACCTACAAACGGAGGCATCCAGAGCTGCGCTGTCATGGCTCCCCAGCACTTCCATCTTCACCTGGTCTTCCTTTCAGGTTTGGAATATTCGGCTGCTTGAATGACATCACTTCTGCGCATGCGCATGGAGACACATCGCCACGGCATGCAGAGTGTAAATGTTGTTTGAGCTGTGCATGTGCGGCTCAGATCACATTAGTAGCTGACAGGCGGGGGTAGGTTTATGACAGAAGAGATCTTTAGGGTCTCTTCTGTTATAAAAGTCCTGCCTCTCAGTGGATTTTGCATTTATTAAATTTCCTGCCACTTTAAAAACAAGAACTGCCTTCTGAGGACTACATTCTGGATTTTTGCGTATCTCCACTTGCATATAACTTCCTGAAAATGCCAAATGGCTTTTTTTAACATTATATACCATATTTAACACTTTTACTTTGTTTTCTCTTCCAGATCATAATTTCACTGCTTTAAAAAAACCATTTTTTACTGGGGAACGTGTTTTAAAAAGTCAAGAATCTTAGTTTAGGGCAAAAATAAGTTGCTCTAATTTTCAAAGCATGTTTTTGCAGAGCAGACCTTAAGGGCACATTATACAAATCTCATACAATAAAGTACCAAACCTGTACCAAAAAATGGTAATTTTAACTTTCCTGTAAATTACACATTGTGGTGTGCAGTAAAGGGCACAGGATCTGTAGTCAGAGTCCATGGGTTATATGCCACTACGCTCAAATGATTTTAGCAATGGAAAAAGTTTTGATGAATGCCCCCCCAGAAAATGTGAAATCAACCGGGTTGGAAAGAAAGGGAGGATTGGAGGAGGGGTTGGCAGGGAACTGCAAGACAGAAGAGGACTCGACACAGACACTTCCCTGCTTAACTATGCAAATGAAGGAGATCACTGCCTTGATATTTGTCCTGATCCCATGAAGGTGCTCTGATCCCTTGTGCTCTGATCTCATGTGCCCTGTTCCCATGTACCCTGACCCCATGTGCTCTGATCCCATTTAAGGTGCTCTGATCCCATCTCTTCTGATCCCGTGTAAGATGCTCTGATCCCACGTAAGGTACTCCCATAAACAATGCTCTGATCCTATGTGCCCAGATTCCAGGTAAGGTGCTTTGATCCTATGCAAGATGTGCTGATCCCATGTAAGGTGCTCTAATCCCATGTGCCCTGATCCCATGTAAGGTGCTCTGATCCTATGTGCCCTGATCCCATTTAAGATCCTCTGATCCCATGTGCCACAATTCCATGTAAGGTGCTCTTAACCCATGTTTCATTATCCCATGTAAGGTCCTCTGATTCCATGTGCTCTGGTCCCATGTAAATTGCTTTCATCCTATGTGCCCTGATCCCATGTATGGTGCTCTGATCCCATGTAAAGTGCTCTAATCCCATGTAAGATGCTCTAATCCCATGTGCCCTGATCACATGTAAGATGCCCTGATTTCATGTAAGGTGTTCTGATCCCAGGTGCCCTAATCCTATGCAATTTGCCATTCTGAGTACCCCATAATGTGCTCCCATGTAATGTACCCTGCCCCCCTCATTCTAGTGTGCCCTCCTAACCACCTGTGATTTTGTCCTGCTGCCCCCCTGAACATTTCTTATCTCAAATTTGACCCAGAGTTGAGCATCCGTGCAGAAAAAAAGCAAGCAGAGGTTTTACAATAAACATGTATGTTTTAACATTGATTCTATTATTTAATGCTATTTCTAAAAATAATTGTTCTATCAACAGCTGACTGATCACACCAATGTTCCATGAGCTGTAGATCTGAACATTATTTCAGGGGTTCCTCGAGATCTCAAACTTTTTGTCAAGGGTTCCAAGGTAAAAAGGTTGACAAACACTGCACTAAGGGGTCAGAAACAAAACAATATAGAGAACAATGGAAACCTGTCCACAGGCAAACAAGGGTCATTAGACCAGAAACTCTCAGATGACAGCTTGAAGCACCTTACGGCCAAAGTTAACATCAGCATCAGTCTGGAGGTCCACCCAGGAAAACTTTAAGAGGGTATCAGCAGAAGAAAAGGTTGCAGTTTGCATACCTGTGAAATGGATGCTTGATGATAAGCCAATTTAGAGACATGCCTGACGGAGGTAATGGTCATCAAAAAGGCCACTTTACTAGTGAAATTCTCCAATTCAAGAATGGACAGCACAGAAACCTGGTCTAGACCAGGTTGAAGGATGGCCAGTATGTGGGGAATATTTTGCTTTTGCACCAGTTAAAATAGGCCTTCAAAGTGCAATTTGAGGATCTTACAAGAAGTAGATTTTCTCACTTTGAGCAAGTAGGAAGGACAGAGTCAGTAATGCCTCTATCCTGTAGGACCTGGGTTTCAACAGCCATACCATTAAAGGAAGCAACTGAAAAGCAGTGTGGAATAAAGGGCCTTGTGACAAGAGGCCTGGTCTGTTTTTAAGAGGCAAGCCTTTATACTAAGTTCTAAAGAGCCAATTTGGGACAATATGGATCAATGGAGTCCATTCCCCCTCTATCGTTTGAAGCAGTCAAGGGAAAAGCTTTACTGAAAGGAATGCATACACCAGACTGAGCAGGGTCCAAGGAATCACTACGGCATCCACCGCAAAGGCTAGAGCGGGGACAGCAACCTGATTTAACCCATGATTGCTGTGCAATGCGTGCAATTGCAACACAGTAGAACAGCAATTAGAAGTTTAAAGTAGGTGTTGAGGAGGCGACACTGTGCCAGGTGATCTTTGACTTCTTCCATGTTTTTCAGGTAGATCTCCACCTCTTTAAGGTTGCCTACCCCTGGGCTTGAGGAAACCTGGATTTGGTCACAAACCTGTCCAGGTTCTTGTTGAATCTGAAGGCCATGATGTCAACATATGGTGTTCCCAACTTCTGACAGAGAATTACAAAGATCATGATGTAGAGATACCACTCCTCTGAGTCCAGGCATTGGTGACTCAGGAAGTCTGCCTGCCAGTTTTCTATATCTGGTATGTAGATGGCCAAGAGAGTTGAAACATTATTCTCCACCCAAGAGACAATCATTCTTGCCACCTTTAGGACTGCCTGACATCTGGTTACTTCTTATGTAGGCCTCAGCCATGGCGTTGTCCAAATGTACTCTTACTGGGTGACCTTGTAGGACAAGGGCCCAGTGTCAGTCTTTTGGCTGACATCTGTCCTTGCCACCTCCAAGGGAGAGGGAAGGAATGATTTCCTGGATTCTAGGGCTATGTTGGAATTCACCATGCTACATTTTTGCTTGGGTGGATAGTAGTTGGTGATTCAGAGATCGGAACTGTTTGTCCCACCTAATGAGAATGATGAGCTGAAAAGGTCTAGAGTAAAAGTGAGTAAAGGGAACTGCCTCAAAGGAGGCCACAATGAGCCCAAGAACCCTCATGCAGAAGCAAGTCAAGGATTGCTTGGTTGACCAAAAAGTTTGACAGGTGAACCCCACTGAAGAAACCTTTTCCTGGGGGAAGATTTTGGCCTGGGCCATTTCTACAGTCAATCACAGATGTTCTAGGTGATAAGAAAGTTGATCACCTATCTGAAAGTTTGAGGGAGCTGGATTGTGCTTTAAATGTTGGAAAGCAAGATTAAGCAGTCTTTCATCAGTAGGTTGTCTATTCCGTGACATGGATGCCCTGAATTTTTAGCAGAGCAAGCATCTTTGTGAAGATTTTTATGCAGAAAAGAGCTTTTGATGCAGAAAGGGAGGGCAAGAAATTGAAAGCGTTGGTCTCACAGCAAAGCACAGAAACAGTCTGTATGTGGGAAAGATGGAAATGTGAAGATAGCTATCTTGCATGCCCACTAAAGCCATAAATGATATGAGAAAAGTTATGACAAATCTTGAAGACTCTATGAGAAATTTGGGGCCATATAGATAACTGTTGCAGCCCAAAATAGGGTGCTCACCTTCATTGGGTTTTGGGACTGTGAATAGGTTTTGGTAACACAATTCAACCTTTTCTTCTGCAAGAACTGGGATTACCATTCTTTGTGCCTGAAGTGGATTCAGAGCAGCCCACAAGACAACCTATATTTTATGTTTAAGTTGGCAGAATAGAGGGTAGGAGGGGGAGGCAAGGAGATCATTTATATTGTGTAGCCCCTGTAAACAACAGATTAGACACAGAGGTTCAAGACATCTCTTATACAGACCAGCATGAATGCCAGGTGTAGAGAGGGCTTCAGAGTAGGCTTGAAAGATTTTTGGTTCTAAAGTGTGCGACAAATGGATGGACTTGCTTTTGATTAAGAGAAGGATGTCTGGGAGAAGTGCAAGGATCCCTTTTGGGGAGAAGAGGTAGTAGTCATAGTAGTAGTGGTTTGTTTTTTGGTTGTTTGTTTTTTGTGGGGTAGAAGTACTTTCCCTCTAGTTACCCCTTCACCAAACAGGCATTCAACACTGAAAGGCATGCATAAACAGATGCATTTTATAAACAGACTCAGCAAACCAAGCATTTAGCCACAAAATTCTACACATCCACAGAGAGCAATGTCACCCTAGAGACCTGGCAAATTATATTCTGCAGGCCATCAACACAAAATAGCAGCGATGTAGCCATGTGCTTCAATTGTTCTAGGTCTAGGAGAACAGGGTCTTCCAACATTGAATAATGGCCTCTATTCATTAGTCCAGTCCAGTTAACTACAGTCTCAAAAATGGACATTGCCACAGTGGCTAGTTTTGAGGCAGGACTAGGGACCACCTGAGAGGGAGCTAAATGGAGGGAGGGAGCTGTGGTAGTATGAGACCTTGCTCCGATTCAGGGGAACAGCTAACGCCTTGAGTGTTTGGCTGATTTTCCTTAGTTATGTCTTTAGCCTAGAGTCCTATTAGACCCTTTTTTCTTAGCTCCTCTGCATATTGTCTTTGCTGCTGCTAAGTGAGGAGATTCTCTGTAGGGTACTAATAAAATGGATGCGAAATGAGTGGGTATTTGTATGTCCGGGAAAAGATCCACTATAACCCAGGTGCTAACCAATGTCCTGTATCTGAGTCTCTGGAGAAACAGGTAGCGAGGAGTAGACATGCTTCTTGCAATCTCAGCAGAAATGGTGGGCAGAAGTCCAAGCAGCAATTTTGAATGTGAAAAACCAGATTCAAAATGTAAACATTACCTTCTACCAATAAAAAAGAGACATTTACAGAAGGAGATAAAACACTAAGTGAAATAACACCCCACGTGTAAATCAGGACCAGGTCACAATTACAGGGAAACCTTGTCTTACCTTGTCTAGGCTGCGGGTTCCCAGAAGGAGCCATACCCAAGAAGGGGTCTTCATGGTCTGGGTGCCATAGGAAAGGGCCTTGGCCCTTGAAATGTATAGCACCCTATGGCTAACTACAATTGTTGCACCACATGCAAGGTGAACGCATAACAAGGATCTAGTGTTCGAAGCAAACATTGTGGTGTGGTGAGGGCAATGCATTTGGAAATTGCTAGTGAGTCCTGAGGCAATGAGCAGTTGGATCCTGATAGAAGCGTCAGTCAAAGTAGTGAAGAAAAATGAAAAGGATTGGTGTGACAGTTTCTCCAGAGGAGAAGAGGTCCTACACCTAAGAACACTATTAAAAAAAAAAAAAAAGTGAGGTTAAATGAGGGTGCATTGTGGGCCATTCCCAGTAAAGCTTTTGAAATTAACCTATCACATGAAGACAGCAGCATATAACCCATGGTCTATGACTATAGACTGTGTGTCTACTGTGCGATTATGATATCTTATTTTGTATAATCACTTACAGAATATGGTCACCATAACAAAGCTCCTTTCAGTGCTCTGTGTTTCTGACCTGAGGTGACTATTCGGACAGAAGATGGCCTTTTAATGTTAGACATCAGTGGTATGACAATCCAATATCCACAGGGTATGTGTATATGCTGCTAGCCTAGGCTAATCTTAGGGAATGGTGACTGAAAAAAGGTAAACAGCCTTGTCTAATAATCAATGTTTTCTCCTAATAAAACTGTACTTCTGCTGCCTTTAGTTTTAAATACATATATGTATGTGGTTGTTTTTTGTAAGTCCATTTAAGTAGGTTATGTACATGTACAGTAAGGGTATGGGAATTGCTATCATTTTGACACAATTGCTACAGTAGACTTTCACATTTTAACTAAGAGCCCCTATTTCCACACAAACATTAGTTTGCAAGGGCACATACAGTATGCAGAGTGTTAACTGAGGATATTAGGTAAGAATGGAATAACTCAAAAGAGAGTACAAACCCCAACAGTGGATGTCATTTTTTATGTTAACATACAGTACATCCAAAACCAAATGGGCTGGGACTCATTCTTTCATTTACTTTATTGTATTGCACATTATTTCCTTTTATTTGCATTTTAGAGTATTCAGTTGTAACTTGTTTTCTTACTCTTCTTTTAAGTGGTCCTAGTCTTGCTGTTTTAGCATCTTGGGCTTTGTAGGTTAGCCACAAGCCACTGTCTACATGCTGGATAAAGCAAATGGAATCTCCGTATTTTATTTCTGCTACTCCCATTCCATCGATGTCTCGTTTAGGCCCAGAATCCAATTTTTCCTACATCAAAAAGAAGAATGTCAGTGGGAATGTACAAAAGGTTCTGTTGCACTAATTGAAATGAAATAGAATTTTTAAGGGTTAATAATTATGACAACACAAACTACGCTAATGCTGCCTTGTTATTCAGCATGCACACCATTCCTGACTAATCTCTATGTTCACAAACTTCAAAACTCTACATAGAGACATTGCCACATAAAGCAAAGCCTTTTTTCAATGTTGTGTGCTATTTGGATAATTATAACCCCAGCAAGACTCACACTGCATACATCAGTGGTCTGTGACTCATGGGTTGCCATCAAGTCATTGTGTTAAAACAGTCCAACAAACACAAAGATGGTGACCGTTATAGCAGTTTGTTAATTATAGGGAGTTAAATTCTATAAGCTGCTTTTTTGCAATTTTTTTTGTGAATGTCAGGCATCTGCTGTGTACAGACAAATGTGAGATATAAAGGTTACTGGTAGTTAGAAAGGAATGAAATTAAATAGCACAATACTATTTAACCATGCGAACCATATGGTGAGGATCTATGAAAAAGGCAGTGAAATACTTGATCTCATTACTTCTTTGGGATAACATTTTGATTCTAATGTAACTCTGAAAGTTCAACAGGCAAATTCTTATCTGGCATTAAATATCTGTGTCTAAATCTAAAATGTCTAAAATGCGCTTTCATAGACTACCATTCTTCCTCACTATTCTGTAAGTTAAAATACTCAGTTAATGGTACTACAATGGTAGTGGTAAAAATTGGACGACCTACTTTAAAATTCATAAATAACTTAATTGCATAATACGAACTCTGCCCAGTAACTGCTTTAAGAGATGCCAAGATTTAATTTTACACTAAAGTGAATTCCTAATGGTTTTTTAAAATATCATCCCTCCTGTTCTGTGATTATTTTTTTCTATGTTCAGTTCAAGGGTTTTTCAACATATGGGAATGTATTCAGCTATTCAGCCCATTCAGCATCCAACAGTGATTTGACAACAACTGGAGAGAACATTCTGTCTGCTGCTTTAAGGGTTAATCATATCCTATTAGTAATTTAACATTAGCAATTAAACATCTATGTCTTTATGTCAAGAGATCTTTCTTATTACAATGGACCTCTTTTTTATTCTACAACATAATGAAAAAACAAGTGTGGATTAGTAAAGAATTGCACTCACTTTGGATGCTCTGAAGCAGAAAGCTGATGATTTAGTATCTGACTTTGCTCGGTCTTGTAGCACTAGTCCTTGGTCCTCTGTCAGTGCCAAATATTGCCCAGTTGTAATATGGCGAAGGCGGAATGTCTGCCCCCATCGGATGTGACTTCCACTCCAACTGAGTTAATAAAAGGAAAGCATTGACATTTACTTATCAAACTGTACTGCTGGTTTAAAAAATAGTTTATACATATTTGTCAAGGTTACCTGATTCTGAGGGGTTCCACTCTCCATAATGACCTGGCTCGAACACCTGCTCCACCTGCTTCATAATTTACTTTCCTAATAAAGTGAAATGTTCAGAGAAACAAAATGTACATTCCATTAACATAAAAAGCTGAGTTATTGGATAGAGGTAATAGAAAATATATATTACACATTTATCTTTATCTGTGGTTTCCAAAGTGTGGAATGAATAGCAATGGTGGTACATTTTTACTATAGGTGGTAAAAAAATAGGATTTTTACCTAGAAAATCCTTTTCTTGGAGTACAGTACAATACAGGACATGGGATCTTTAGTCTTAACCATGGGCTATTTGCAGCTACAATCAGGTCAAATGACACTGGCAAAATAAAAGCTGCAGGGACATTTCCTATATAACCCCTCCCACTCCCCAACAAGCTTCATTTTTGTAGCAAGTTAAAGGGAGATTATAAACAACAGAACAGAGGAACCTCTGTCCTGTTCTGTTCTACAAGAAAGGGATTTTTGCAGAGAAGTCTAAAATCCTATTTTGTTAATCGTACATTACAGAACAAATATTTAGTCTTAACCAGGGGCGGGCTGACCATTTGGAAACTCGGGCACTGCCCGAGGGCCCGGGGTCAGTAGGGGGCCCCATGAGATGCCCCTGGTACCTTTTTCATAGGCTTTTTTTGAGTTTGGGCAAGGACACAGGGGCCCCATGATCCCCTATTGCCCAGGGGCCCCATGAGTTGTCAATCCGCCCCTGATCTTAACCATGGGTTATCTAAAAGAAGTCCAGTTACTGGGTGGGAAATACAGCAAACAACTGTTAACAGGTCCACCAAACAAACAGGCCAAGGCGAGGATCGACAGAACTAAGAAAGCAGCCTGATGCACCTTATGCCCAAAAAAGGTATCCAATGAGACCTGAACATCTACCTGGTTAACTTTAACAAATGTGTGAACAGAAGATCAGGTGAGAGAACTACAAAGTTGAGAAACAGATGCCTGATGCTGAAAATCCAAGGAAGCACTATCAGATCTGGTAGAGCGCACCCTAACAAGAAAGGGTAGAATGTTATATTTTTTACAATAGGCTCTATTACTTATCCACCTAGCGCTGGTCTAACAAGAAGCAGCAAACAACTATAGGAATCTTCAGGTAGGACAAAAAGGGAACCTGATTGCTGAAAAGAGACTGTAGCCAATAGGTAGACCCTCACAGCATGTACTGCATTGAGACAACAGAGAATCATTTCCTTGGGATGTTTCAGAATAGGCCATAGGGAGGGAAGAACAATGCCCTGGTTAAGGTCGAAGGTGTACTCCACCCTAGGGAAAAAGAAGGCCTCAGGCCTCATTACAACCTTATCCATGTGTAACACTGGGGAAGGCCCTTTACAAGGGAAGATGGCAAACTTAGCAGAGGTGATAGAAATGAAAAAAAACACCTTTTGAGTGAGGCCAGACATGGGGAAATCCCAAATGAGTTTCCCAAAGTCCCAAAAGCCAGCAACTGCGAAGCAGGATGGTGGACCAGTCCTTAGAACAGAGGTTCCAGAAGGGAATGTGGAATGTCTGCCAGAAGTTTGCGTGTGCCACATTCTATAGGGTCAATTCGCTGCATAAGATCATCAGAATGTTCTCCATCTCAATCCTGTGCAGCAGACAAGGAAGCAGCTGTAGAGGTAGAAAGGCACAGATCAGGCTGAAGTGATCCTGATGAGTCATCCAGTGTGAAGGACCAAAGGTCCCTGGATCTGGCAACTATCCAGTATATTGTTGAATCAGGATGCCAGAGGATCCACATCTGCCTTTCACCACTTGTGGCAAAGGGCTTTGAATACCTCTGGATAGAGAAATCATTTTCAGAATCCTGATGATGATGAGAAAGTACACCTGACAATTTTCCACCCTGGGATTTGAAAAGCTTATAGGGCAGGAATGTGCAGTTCCGCCCAAATGAGAATCAAGTCAGATTCTTGATGAGCGGCTCAACTTCTGCTGACTCTTGATGTAGGCCACTGCCTTGGCATTGTCAGCTAGAATCTGGCTGGGTGATCTTGCAACTGAGAGATCCAGCAGAGATGAAGATACAGTGCAATTGCCCTAAAAGGTGGAAGCCTCCTGCACAGAAGTCATCCAGGACTCCTCCCCAGCCTGATTGACTTGCATCCATTGAAGGAATGTTCCCCATCTTTGGGGAAAAAGGTTTCCTTGACTCCAGCACCAGGTTTGAAATACACCACATTAGGGAGAATCTGACCGTACAGGTTAGATGCATTGGGCAGTCTAAGGAGTGAGTCTGTTTGTTCCATTCAGGCAGTATGTTGCTTTACATAGGTCTGGATTGAAACTGGGCATATAGTACTTCCTCAAAGATGGCTGTATTCAGTCCTAAGACCCTCATGCAGGTTGGAATTTGGGTTCTGACTCTGGAACCAAAGGGTCTGAGCACTAGAACGGAGAGACAGAAGTTTGTCCTGTTTTGTAAAGATCCTGGACAGGACTGTATCCAATATCAGGCCCAGATACTTCAACAGTAAGATGGTCCCAGCAATGACTTCCAAGGGTTGGGGATCCATCAGACTCATTGCAAAGTCTGCACCCTCTGTCTGACATTGGCTGAAAAGATTTGCATGGTTTGGTCCTTTACAGGAGATCGTGCAGGTATCCCACTATGTGAATACCCTGAAAGTGGAGCAGAGCTAGGACTAGGGCAAGAACCTTGATGAAGACCCGGGTTTCTGTTGGAGAGCCAAAGAGAAGGGCAACAAATTAGTCATGTTCTGTGCCCATGGTAAAACACAGGTAGTGTTGATGAAAAGGAAAGATTGGTATGTATAAGTAAGTATCCCTGATGTCCACGGAGGCCATCAGTTCAAAAGAGGCAATGACAAACCTGGCAGATTTCCTGTGGAACATTTGGATTCACAGAAACAAGTCAAGACTTTTCAGATCAAAAATGGGTTGCATGCCACAATTTGTCTTGGGAAGAGTCAAAACATTTCTTAGTCAGGATCTGGGGCAACACGGCTGCTGATAGAAATTGCGGGGCCCCATACAGCCTACCAGACAGGGCACCCTCCCCCCCACAAAAAATATCAGTGATATTTTGCTAAAAATACACTAAAATCATTATTAGCTGACACAAACACAAAATGTCTGATAAATCCAAAATATAAAACTGCATTGAGGCAATTGTGTAATTGCTCTTTGTGTAAATTAAGTCTTGGGGCTCATTCACATGGGCCACGTGGCTTGTACAGTGTGAATAAATGGATTGTTCATGGGGATGGAGCCACCTGAAGCTGTGTGCAGGCAGTCTGTGTTACACTATGGAAGTACAGAGGCACCTGCTACTCTGTGAGGACACAGCAGCTGTTATGAACACATCTGCAGGTCCTACATTTAAAGGTGTGTGGGTACAGGTGTACAGCCCCAAACATGAATAGTGGGCATTTGGGGAAACTCACCCACACCTGCACACCTGTCAGATTAAAACCTGCAGCTGTGTTCATAACAGCTGCTGTGTCCCCACAGAGTAGCAGGTGGCTCCAACCACATGAATAAATCACTCATTCACATGGCCAGAGTGTGTGTGAATGAGACCCCTTTTTTTTTTTATAACTACTACTTTTAAACATTTTTTTAACAACCCTGCTGGGCAGATGAATGAGCTGGAAGTGCTCTGTACAGAGGCTGTCTGTTTATTCACAAACCGAGTCTGTAATGGGTGATGACAGTGTAAAGTTGCACTGGATAGGGGAATGAGAGATTTGTAGCAGTGAACTGAGGGGGAACCAGACTAGGAGACAGGAGTGGGAAGCCAAGCTACATAAACATTGTGCCTTGCCAGATAAGATAAAAGACACCTATGGCTGTGACTGTGTCAGAGGAGGTGGGAGCAGAAAAGAATATACAGACTGGGCAGTTGGAAGAACAGAATCGACTGTGAGACAGGTTAGATCAGAAGGGAGGAATACAGGAGGTACAAGAGTGAAGGACTGAGACTGCAGGGAGACTAACCTGGGCACAATCAATGGGACTCAGAAGAAAGAAAAACTGGAGCATGATTGCAGGGATGAGGAGTGATGTATGACAGGGAGAGTGAGTAGGGTAAGAATCTGGAAGGAAGGGGGATGAGAAACAAACTTACCAAGATAAATAGAAGGGAATGGGGTAAGCAGAGCTAACAACAGAGCACTGAGCCGTGCTGCGAAAGAATGACAGGAGGCTGTGGATCGGCTGAAAATGTAGCAGAAAGGCAGAGTGAGAGAGCCACTTGTTGGCTACCCAGGTCCCCTGATGAACTGATAGGGCCAGGGCCCAGTGCTAGAGGACCGGTGGTACCCCCTTACCAGCAACCCTGACAACAACCCCTGTGAGAGAAGCTGCTAAAGATCAGTTTGAGGATCCACACATTTTGGAAAGGAAAATGTAAAGTATGAGAGCACGTAGCCCTTGGAAATTAAATTCTAGACCAAAACATCTGAGATTTCCTGTGACCAGATAGCCATGAAGGCCAACAGACATGCCATTATCATTGATTAGAGAGCATGGACCTGGATTTGGCTGTTTTGGAAGTCCACATCTTCCAACAGAAGCATGCTACAGATTTTGACTATCAGCTCAAAGCCTGAGAGGGACGAAAGGATCTTTTACTAGTTTCAGAAGCAAAAGCCCTACCTGTTGAAAGACTTTTTTTCTGGGGGAGTAGAGTACTTTACCCCGGTGATTTCCTTAAAGTAATACTAAAGGCTTACATTTTTTTTCTAAAAATAACAAGCATGTTATACTTGCCTGCTGTGTGCATTGTTTTTGCACAGAGCAGCCCTGATCCTCCTTGGGTCCTCTGCAGGCTCTCCTGGCCTCTCCCTCCTGTTGGGTGCCCCCCCAGCAAGAAGCTTGCTATGGGGGGCACCCACTGCTCCCTGTGTCCATTCACACACGGAGCCGTGGCTCATCCCGCCCCCTCTCTCCTCTCACTGGCTCACTGGCTGTGAGTGACAGCAGCAGGAGTCAATGGCTCCAGCTTCTGTCTCAGCCAATGAGGAGAGGGAGTCTCAGGATAGCCGAGACTCCAGCGCACGTCGCTGGATCGAGAGGGGGCTTAGGTGAGTACTGCTGCACAGAGAAGGTTTTTTACCTTCATGCATAGAATGCATGAAGGTAAAAAACCTTGAGCCCTTTACAACCACTTTAATGTACTTGTCTGGCAAAGTACCAAATAGGCACTTTCCCTCAAAGGTATCTTCTTGCATGAAAGTTCTTCTGACCAGCATTTGAGCTAGAGGATCCTTTGAATATCAATATAAAGGAGGCTCATTCTAGATATCTAGCAAAGTGTATTTGCAAAGTCGTCAACTTCATAGTATAAGGCCAACAGGAAAGGGTAAAGGTGGTCATGCACAGAGGGATCCATTAACATAGAACCAGGGTCTTAGGCTATGTGTTTAATCCAGAAAGCAAGGGTCTGGCAGATAACAGATTGTAAGACCTGCTAGGGAGACCAAGGCCTTAAAGTGGGCTCTCAACCTCTTGAAAACAGAATTATCTTCATCAGAAACGTCAAATGTGTTTTTAGGGCAAGAAAGGGCTGGGCCAAGAACAGGGAATGTCCATTTCTGAAAGAAACCCTCCTAAATAGGATATTACTGAGCAAAACACTTTTGAGGAGCAAAAATAGTTTGTACATTTTGTAAGCATATGTCCCCATACCTATGCTGGGCCTCTGCTGGGTCAGTAGATGGGATCGTCAAACATTCATCATGACCATGGAAAAACCTGACAACATGTCCACCAAGAAGATACCCTGAAATATAAACACATGTAAGGCATAATAAGGTGTATGAAACAGTCAACAACAATTTTTAAAGGATAAGTTCACCTTTTGTAATATTTTACACCCATATTCAGGGTGTAACACATATAATCCCCCATTGTTACAGCTAGCAGGGAATCTTCTCCCACTGCTAGCTATCACAATTTTATTTAAAAATGCTGCCATGCAGGGCTCCACCTGCTTGGTCATGTCATTCATTCACAGAGTTTTGTGAATGGGAAACTACAGGTCCTGACAGCCTTTGTGGCTGACAGCTTGTAGTTCTCAATGAACAACAATGGCACTGTTGTTGAGCACTGTGGTAATTCATTGATTCTTCCTGGAAGTGTAAAACTGCCTGCTCATATGAGGTACAAGCAGACAGAATACACTAGCAGTCTACAGGAGACCTGCATGGCACCAGCAATCTGCTGATGGCTGATGCAATGCTTTCAAGGCTCCTAAAACCAAAAATAGTAACTGTACATTTTTTACCCGCAAAAAAAATGTGCATTTATTATCTTTTGTTAAAAGGTGAACTTGTCCTTTAAATATGTTCAATCAACAATAATTTTGAAATATGTTAATAAGCTGATATATCTCAACCCATGTAAGTTTCATTAAAACTTCAATCAATCATCAACAAATGATAGGGAGGAGACTAGAAAAAAAGTACAACAAAATAATCCTTTCAGTATAACATGTTCTTCTTTCCTAAGTAAATATTATTTAGACCATTGCTTTAGATCTTTTCTTTAAATCATCCAGGGTCTAAAACAATTAACGGGACAGTAGTAACCCAGATGATGATGGAATTAAGTCCTTTATGAAATTATGCAGTAGTTACTAAGTAACCCACAATGTTATATGTATTGATAGTATCAAGTTTTTGAAACAGTCTTTTGAAGATGTCATCAAGAAAAAGCTTTCAGACGTTATAAGTGTGCAAAATCCAGAGGTTGAATTCCCAAGAAGTAGTTTAGTCCCAACACTTTTCACAGAAGCAAAATTAGGATTTCACAGTTGGAATCCCCTCAGTTATTTACTTGTTCAGCAATATAGGAAATCCACTGGGCACTGTGACACCATCATTTGGTTTTGTAATGTCCCAGGAGTCTAAAATAGCTTTCCCCTGGATTTCCTAAGAGTTATTAGAAGCCAGCTTATGACTGAACTTTTCAGAAACCACACAAAGATGAAATATACACTTTGGGTGGAGGTTTCTTTTAAGTATATCATATAATCAAAGGTAGCTTATATAAGTGTTAAATGCTTGTAAACATACTATGAGCACTGTAGAAGTGTTACTCAGGTTATCTGTAATCCAATTTAAAATGTTGTTTTAAATGTCTTAAATGTCTTCGGAGTGTATAATTAAAAGGTACACAATAAAAGATGCCCTGCATTTCCCTTGCATTTGCTAGCAATTAGTCACAGAGAAGATTCAATATGCTTCTATCACAAGAAGCTATATTTTCAACACAGTAAAAAAATCAAGATAATTTATAACAGACAAAATGTACACAGGATGGTTTGTCAAATCAACTGGCTATAAACATGACTGTGACATTTCTTAAACACAATTTATTTAATTTAAGTAACAAAAGATTACATAGAGATGACACTTATCAATGTGCATCATATTTAGATCCTTAGGGCATTGAGCTCAACATGATAAAGATAAAACCAGGAGGCTTTGCTGCTGCTGTCAATGCTAATGGTAGATCTGCTGCTTCAGGCCATTTAACTGTACTTGAGAAATACAAGTTCTGCCTCACAACCAAAGAGCAGGAAATTCAAATTTGAGTTGTATCTCAAGGGCACCAAAACCAAGCCGGTAAACATTACAAAAATAGGAATATTAAAGTGATATTAGACCCTAAGATTTGTATGCACTTTCAGCAGCCAATTTAATCCATTACCAAGTATGCAGCTTCTTCATCTTTTAATCCTTGCTTCTGTTTCAGTTTAAAGATGAATTACAGGAACTCAGCCACTTATATATGCGTAGGCATGCTGAGAGTTAAGTCCAATGAGGTGCATGCCACCTTCCAATCGCTACACTCTAGGGCTCTTGGAGGAGAGAGGCTGTGTTGGCAAACACAGCATCTCTGCCCGCCCCTCCCTTCTGCTGCCGATTCAAAGGATGCAGCTTCTGAAGGAGCTGAGACTAGCTGAGACAAGAAGGTCTAGAGTTAGAGCTCCAGAACACTAGCGAGAGCTATCATTCTGGAGCTCTATAAAACTGTTAGATGTAAATTAAAGAGATAGGTCCACATGGCATGCGTCTTGTTGTACTTAACTCATAGTATGCCTGCACATTTATCAAAGTGGCTGATTTCCCAGAATTCAGCTTTAAGCTGGTGCCATGGCTTCTGTCCCTGGTTTCCTGGTTCAGAATGGCTCTTTCTCTTGCAGTATCCTACAGTGCCACCTTGCATGCAGAGACTAAAGTTGTGTCTGCCTACACTGTATCCATCAATAAAAACACACAGGCACAGTACTGCCCTGCTCCCCTCCCTCTTTACTCCAAAATAACAGACTCACTGGAGATTGCACTGTTCACTGTTAGCTCTTTGCTGTTAAGACCGGAAGTTCAGGGAAGCATCATTGAGAAAGTATGATTCAGCAGCATGGAAAGTTGTAAACTGCCATTGCTGGGGTAAGAATGTTAACAAATACTTTAATATGTATTGTTTTTTTACTGTGTGTATCAACAGAATCCTGTGTATAGCAGTGACCACATACAAAGCACTCAGTATAAAGTGAATCATTATGGAAAAATGTAGCGCAATTAGGTGAAAGTCAACATCAACTTAACTGGCGTAAGACAGACCTTCCTCCACACTGCTCCCGGAGCACGTAGGATGGACATTCCACAGTGTTTGCATAAAGGAAGCATCCACCTGAATATTTCCCATTCCATTGGATATGGAGAGATGCTATGGGATAAAATTAAGAATTCTTTACACAGTTGTATGTGCTGTAAACACAGTTCTAAAGAAGGATTGAACACAACATTGCACTGATTCTGCAAGAGACATAAAAAAATAAACTTGTCTTGTCTTTTGTGCAGTAGAACAATTTGGTTGGCATCTTGTGCACTCAGAAACAGGACCCCCTTTTATCAATTACTGACACCAAGAACTAATCTTTTAGTTTTGACAAAGTTCCCTTACAACAAACGACTTATTCAAATAACCAAGAATACTACCAGCCTTAGAAGAACAGAGCATCTTTTTAGCTGCTCAGCTCATCCTCAGCACACTTCAAGTGCAGGTTTACATTGCACATCGCATGTGATTCACACAGGAAACACACAGCATTCCTGTGCAAATTACACGTGATTTCTGTGCGGTGCAATTTGAGCCATGCATTTTGTATGGCTCAAATTGTACCACATTCTCACCATAATCATGCAGGACCCTTTTTTTGTCCACACCAGAATCGGATCTCAGTTCACATGGGTGTTCACACCCATACAATCTGATCCTACAAATCGCACCGCGTTTTGCAAACCGATTTCGGGCTGTCATAAACCTGCAGCGGTTCGCATGAACAGGGTGCAATTTTGATGCGGTTTGGGAATCGCACAGAAACCTGGAAAATTCTGCACCGCATCAGTGTGAACCAGCACTTAAGCTAAGGTAAATAACACTTTGTGTTGTCTCTAATCTCAGTGAATAAAGCAACATTTGTTGTTTGGCCACTTAAAGTGTTATTAAACCCAGGACCCTGCATTCACTATATCTGGTCTCCCACAGTACACATCACATGGAAATGCATTTATTTTAGTAAACAAACTGCTAGATACCTTTTCTCATCAGCAGTTAGACCAGTCTTGTGACTTCTATCAGTGTTCAGCAGAGCACTGGTTAAAGCTTGTAAGAGGAGTATTCCCTAGGAGGGTACAGAACCCCTGATCTCTGTCTGGGCAGTGCCGATTGGCTCTGTGCTGATCACATGCACTCTCCCAAGAAAAAAAAATCCCTCTCTAGCAATACACACCAAATTGAGCAGGTGCAGAGTGTCTCCACACAATATTTCTTATCAGGAGCTAAGAGGGGGACACTGGAAGAAGGGGAGGATCAGAGAAGATAGAATCAAACAGCATTTTTACACAATGCAGAGGATTAACCCTTAGGTTCCACAGTGAGGAATACTGCATATACAGACTGATTTTACTGTTGTGGGTTTACTATTACTTTAAGCTTCGGAAGATTTTACCCCCTTTGTGACCAGGACATTTTTTGCTATTTAACACTGTGATTTTTAACTGCTAATTGCTTGGTTATGCAACTCTGTACCCAAATTAAACTTATAACATTTTTGTCACAAATATAACGTTATTTTGGTGGTATTTGATTACCACTGGATTTCTTATTTTCTATTATATAAACAAAAAAGACTGACATTTTGAAAAAAAAAGTTTTTACTTTCTGTTATAAAACATATTCAATATAAAAAATTAAAATTCGGCCATAGGGCGGGCGGCAAATGGTTAATGACTGTGACAAAGCATGTATCTGTGTGAAACGCATAGTCATAGCAACCAAGTCCTGTTATGGTCCGCCCCAGGCACTCTGGCTTCTCTGTCCATCCATGTACCAGTTTCTGTGCTTCACTGATGTCACTTCCGGCACGTGCTGAAGTCATTTCCAGTGCGCGAGTTCCAAGGACATCCGAGGCAGCATCCTGTCCTGTGAGTGGTACCTTCTCACAGTTGGCAACCTATCTTGCAGCAGAGCAGTCCACAGGATTCCTCTCCACTGCCTCCTGCACCCTGCTCCGAATGTACCTATTTCTTCAGCAGTAAGCCAATTTCATTGACCACATTTGGGCTACACCACCCACTTTTTCCTTTGTTTACATTGGACATATGACTATGAACAATGATTTTAATTCCTTTGAAGTGGATAATAAAATCCTTCTTTTTTACTCTGGATAACACTGTCATTATCCTTGCTAATTTTTAATACTTTACTGGTCACTAATAATTTGGCTCTATACCAATAGCACTCAGTATCAGCTACTGTTCTATTCACATATATCTCCTATGGTTTATTGAGCAGCTGTGGTTATAGCCTTCACAAGCTACAAAACCTCATTTTTGGTTACCAGTGCCCAAGAAGTTTGTGTCAGAGCCTGGGATTGAACCTGGGCCTTCTGCGGTGAGAGGCAATGTTTCTTCTCACTGAGCCACCTGGAAAGCTGGATAGCTCCCTTGACTATTCTTTGGATGATCCTGCCTTGGCCCTGTTTGTCTTGAACCTTGAACTCCTTGCTCCTCCTTCCTATAAAAGCCATGTCCAAACACTTCCTCCTTGCCAGATTATTGTGCCTTCCCAGCCAATATCCCACTTACTGTTCCTGCTGCTGTCTACATCTTCGTTACCGACCTTTAGCTTGCTACTGACTACGATTCTGCCTCATCCTATCTACTACCATTTGTGACTGACCCTTGGCTTGTGACTGACTCCGCTTCTGTTTGATCCTTAATCTGTTTGATCCGCTTTTGGTTTCCAGCTTGCTCATTCCCTGGTGGGGTGATCCTGAGATCTGCGACCTGGTATTAGCACGCAGCCAAATCCATCTCCACCATTAGGAGCTCTGGAGAAAACCGGTTAATACTTAGACCCCACACCTCAGGTGAGCCTGCGTCATTCCCAGGGTGATCCGCTGGTGTACCAACCCTGCTGGTTTCAGGTAAGCCTTACACTGCTGTAGCAACTGGTCTCTGAACCTGACCTAGACCATGACAGTTTGTCAATCCACAGAAAACTGGACATCCAGCTGGTAGAACTTTGAAAAGGTATAAACAGAGAACCAGGTGTCAGCCTTACAAAACTGGGCAACAGAGGCTTTTTATCTGAATGTCCTGAAAACACCCACCGACACGGTGGACTGAGTGCATAAAAGCACGGGATGAATTTTGTCCTGTGGCACGTAAGCTTTGGTGATGTGTTGTCTTATCTATCTAGCAATGGTGGACTTTG
Organism: Staurois parvus; assembly: GCF_062004578.1. Taxonomy (NCBI): domain Eukaryota; kingdom Metazoa; phylum Chordata; class Amphibia; order Anura; family Ranidae; genus Staurois; species Staurois parvus. Next base: position 9,336,465 of record NW_028317900.1, on the reverse strand, counting down.
AAGCCAGATGTCCCGTTTCGAGGACCTGAGGGTTGGTGAGTAAGTCTGTCTTCTGAAGACATGAAGAGCATTTTTTTTTTGGGGGAGGGAGGGGGGTACTTTGGAACAGCACACAAAGAAGAAATGACTATGACTTAACTGAGGGAAAAGACCGATACCATCCTAGGAAGAAAGAATGGCCTTGTCCTTTTGCAGGATGAGTGATAGCTCCCTATAAGAGTGGAATGCTAGCTCTGAGACATGTCTGACAGATGTGATTGCAACCAAAAAGGCCAAAGGGAGAGATTATCTAAGGGGATTTCCCTGATTATTTAAAGGGTGGTTTCTGCCTGGCAGAGAGAACCAGACTGAGGTCCCCAGGAAGAAAAAGTTGCTTTAAGGGGGGCCTGATCAAAGATACACCTTGAATAAAGGTTTTGACAAGGTAGAGCAAAATCTGATCTTTTAGTGTGCTTAAAGTGGTTCTAAAGGTTAAAAGTTTTTTTACCTTCATGCATTCTCTGCATGAAGGTAAAAACTAGCAGTATGCAGCTCCCTCCCCCGCCCACCCTCATACTTACCGGAGCCCGATCCTCAATCCATTGTGATCTAAGTGATTGAATATTAGTGTCAAGTTTGAGAAAATTATACTGCAAAATCAATATGTTTTAAACACAATTCCAGTTTCCTGCTAGTTATAAGGTATGAATACATTCTATTCAGGATTGTGGGGCTACAGATATGGTACAATAAACAGGATGACCCTGTCTTACCTATCCATGTTGCCTGTCTCTATATAAAGTTCAAGATTCACATGTCTTCAGGGCCTGGGTTCCATACAGAAGGACCATGCCCTGGACCTGAATAGCACCCTGCTAACTACACAAATTTCACAAAGTGCTGAGGTGAGTGCCCAAATAGGATCCAGTGTCAGAAGAAACATCACAGGCTGTCCCCACAGGGTATGGCCTGAGTACGGCTTCCAAGGTTCTACAGAGGTTGCACCAATATGGATGCACTGCTCATATTGTTGAATTAGAAGACGGTAAAGAGCTGATTGAAGAATCCAAAGAAAAAAAAATACACTAATTAAGCTAAGAGTGATTTCTCTGTGAAGAAAAAGAGGCCTTAGGACACTGGCAAATAACTGAGAACCCACAGAGGGTAGGGTCATAGGGGGATGCTGAGTGAGCATGTCCTCAAAGGCTTGCCACTGTTCAGTCACCTGAGGGTACCAGCCTATACCCCAAGGTCCATAAATATACAGCATGTGTCCTGTACTGTTACAATATCATTAAATATAGAAGAAGTGCGAAGGTAGTACTAAAAGAACCTAACCATCTACATGTGTCTACCAACTGATGACTCAGCTATGTCCCTAGATGAAAGGACAATAAGCTACTAATTCAAATATTTGTAGACATATGCCAATCTCACTAATGGCTACTCAAAGGAACTGAAAATCATTTTTTGCTGGGCATGATTATATTTGCTAACCCAGTCCAAAACTAGTTTCAGATATGAATGTTAAGCTACTAGAGTAAATGTTTTAAATGCACTTTTAATAAACAAGCAAAAAATAATCACTGAACTAGTAAAGCTATACAGGTGACAATGCGACTGCATTGAAGTCAAAAAGTCAATTCCATTTTATGTGATGAGACTACAGAGAGATCCTTACAAATCCCCTTTCAAGAATCATTTGGTACAACTCTATCACCATCAAAATAGCGTAGCTCTATTACCTATCATGTTATAATTCTCTACCTGTAACAAATTTATATTACTTGCAAAGTCTTTTTTGTGCATTGACAAATACTTACTAGGTATCTTTCAGAAGAAACACTGACTAAAATCAGATCGTCTCCAATTCGAACCTTTTCTCCTTCAGATCTCTGTTTGGATGCAGGATGTATTGTCCACCAACAGGCTTCTCCTGCAATTAAAATATGGTTCAATATTATTTCACCATAAGATTACTTTTCAAAGGGCAATGAAAACCTCCAAAAAACACTTTGAGCCACAGTATACTGATCTGGATACACTGTATAAAAAAGGGACTAGACTCATATACATGAGCCTGATTTTCAAAGTCATTGGCTGATTTACAGTTGTGCTGGTTCATGATTGTGCTATGAAGGGATGTAGATCCATGTAGTTTTAGTCTGCATTCCTTCAGGCACCTGGCTTTTTTAAGTTGGCAGTTTAATGGTAATGGCCTGAAGAAACTTGTTTAGAGATACAGAAGAAGAATGCAAAAAAAATAAATTTAAATATTTTCCTTATGTTCAATTTTTAATATTATGCAAAAGGATAAACACATTACATCTATTTTCTAAACACAGCCACTTAATCACCTTTAATACCTTTTGTGTGTATAAATTAAAAACATCAAGATTGAACTCCAGGTATGGATTTTTTTGTATGCTTATATTGGTGCTGCGTGTACCACTGTAAGCATGCATATGCCAAAAATGCACAGTGTTCTGTGAATGGTGCCAAGCAAGGACCCCAGTCTTTGCTATGCAGAAGGCAGCCATTTGTCAGGAGACTCAGAAGACAGAAGCAATCACTGTAGTAGTGGTGACTACTACAGTCATTCTCTAATTCCACAGCGGTCCCACAGGTATGGCATATGCATACTTATATCAGTAGTTACTAAATGGCAGACCGAGGTCCAAGAATGGCAGCGCTCCTGCCCAGATCACCAGCCCACCAGACTAGAATGACAGATCTGCCGCTCAGCAGGTCGGTCATCCTGACAACCGATGACATCACGTGTGCACCCTGCCCCTTTCAGCTCACTGTCTCCCGGCTCCCACTCCCTGCCTGTCCACAAGCGTGCACTCTGCCCCCTTCAACAAGGATCCCAGCAAGCTCCTGCCTTTCGCTTCTGTCTGCCCTCAAGGTAGGGTGTGCTCTTTCAGGGGCACTCTAATGGGGACATTAATATTAAGGGGCACTCTGATGGGCACATTTAATGTTAAAGGGTAATACTGATGGGCACATTTAATGTTAAGGGGCACTCTGATGGGCACAACAGAGAATGTGCCCATCAGAGTGCCCCTTAGCATACAATTTGCCCATCAGAGTGCCCCTTAACATGAAATGTGCCCATCAGAGTTCCCCTTAATATAAATGTGCCCATCAGAGTGCCCTGTAACAGAAAATGTGCCCATTAGAGTGCCCCTTAATATAAATGTGCCCATCAGACTGTCCCTTAACATAAAATGTGTCCATCAGCATGTCGCTTATTTTATGTTAAGGGACACTCTGATGGGCATCTTTTATGTTAAGGGGGCACTCTGATGGGCACATGTAATGTTAAGCGGGCACATACTGCTGAAAGGTGCACTCTGATGGGCACATGAGATGGAAAGAAGCACTCTGATGGGGAATATGATGTAAAGAGGCACTCTGATGGGGAAATTAGATGGAAAGGGGTACTTTGAGTGTAAGGGGGAACTCTGTCGGGAATACCTGATGTAAGGTGGCACTGTAATGGGGATACCTGATGTAAAGGGGCACTCTGTTGGGGACAACTGATGTAAAGGAGCACTCTGATGGAAACACCTGATGTGATGGGAATACATGATGTAAAGTTACACTCTGATGGTGACACCTAATGTAAGGGGGCACGCTGGTGGGCACATCCTATGTAAGGTGTCACCGTGATGGGGGAACCTTATAAAATGGGGCACTCTAATGGGGACAACTGATGTAAGGGGGCACACTGATGGAAGACAGCAAATGTAAGGGGGCCTTCTAATGCAGAAACCTGATGAAGGGGGCACTCTGATGGGAATCCCTGATATAAGGGGGCACTCTGATGGGAATGCCTGATGTAAGGGGAAACTTTAATGGGAATGCCCAATGTAAGGGGCACTCTGATGGAAATACCTTATGTATGGGGGCACTCTTATGAGAACACATTACTTAAGGAAGCACTCTGATGGGGACGCCTGATATAGGGGGGTACTCTGATGGTGGAAACTGATTTATGGGGAAAATTTGATGGTAGAACCCAATGTAATAAATGACTCTGGAGGGGGAACCTAATGTAAGGGGGAACACTAATGGGGACATTTTTTTTCGGACATCAGCCAGAAGAAGATTTTAGTGACCGGACCTCCTTGAATTTTAATTCAATACCCCTGTTATATATAATGTACTGTAACTGTGCAATAAAATCCATACCTGGTGTTACGCTTTAAGCCTTCAGTGTGAAAAACATGTAAATATGCATAGTTTACAGTTCTAATATATTTACAACCCAGTCATAAGGTCATACATTATAAGGCCATAGGGAGGCTCTTACAAATTTTAACAAGTGTACTTACAGTGTCTCCAGTCTCTGTCACTAGACATTAGTTAATTTACAGACTGTTCAGTTATCTACCATCTACAGACTGGCCAACAGCTGCAGAAAAAAAATGTGTAACAGGCCAAGGCTCTTGACGTGTAGTGCTACAAAGAGAACTTTTGTCAGATTGTCTGCAAAAAATACTAACTGTAAAGCCTCAACATCACCAATGTATTCTCCCTTGCATTATTTATTGTCCAGTGTAGTTTTGAATAAGATTTTTTGCAAAGAGGTAAAAGGGGTAGTGTTTTAAAGAATAAACACACTTTTAAAGAACATTAGCATTTGGCTGTACATAAAATGGTATATATATAGGCTGTTACAAATCATTTTCTTGTGTAATTGGCTACGGTTTCCTTATTACATTATGTGAGAACTACCTCATGGGATAGATTACAGAGTATGGAGGGGAGATGATTTATGTGCCCTCAAGAAGGAAGGACAACCAACCTAGAGGATGGAAATTTGGAATGTGCCTAACTAACTAATATCAGGGGAATAGAGATGCTGGGAAATCTCTAAGATAGAGTCTGTAGAGCAGTTACATTATTGAATGTGGCTAGTGAGATGGGCAGGCAAATGCCGAGGTATCTGCAGATGGCATGTGCAGGCAGACAAGCACATAAAGGGGGTACTAAGGACAGGGGCAATGCAGACTTTCCTAGCATTAGGTTGGCATAGACTTAGGCCAGTGTCAAGGCCAATTCTTTCAAGGATGCAAGATCTGAAGACTGCTCAACTACTACAGTAGGTGACCCAATGATCTTTGAGCTTGATACAGAGAAGGAGGACATATCAAGATGCAGGGCCATGTCTGAGTGCTGTAGGCAAGAGAGGCCTGTGTAGAAAATTGAGTCCACATAATGGAGCTAGCCTTCAAGCATAGTGAGGATTATAGTGCCAGTGACCTAGAGAGAGGAAACCAAGCACCGACTTTCCCGGAAGTGTCCAGCAGCAGAATTGAGGGAAATTCACATGGAGATACACATGTTTGTGAATATGGTGTCATCCTTTAGGGACAGATATATAGATGGATAGAAACTTTCTAAACAAAGGGCCAGTTTATTGTCCTTCAGACTTTGGGGGGGGCTTGACTGTGACCAGTGTAACTAGAAAATGTCCTGGTGTTAGAAGGACATATCTTTAGTGTGAGGAATAATGACCCATCATTGGTGTCAGTGGGAGGAAAAGTGCCCCATCGTTGGTGTCAGTAAGAGGAATCATGCCTCATCGTTGGTGTCAGTGGAAGGAATCGCGCCTCATCGTTGGTGTCTGTGGGAGGAATCGTGCCTCATCTTTGTTGTCAGTGGGAGGACTAATACCCCTTCATTGGTGTCAATGGAAGGAATAGTGCCCCATCATTGGTATCAATGGAAGGAATAGTGCCCCATCATTGGTATCAATGGAAGGAATAGTGCTCTATCATTGGTGTCAGTGTGAAGAATAGTACACCATTGTTGGAGTTAGTGGAAGGAATAGTGCCCCATTGTTGGTCTGAGTGGTAGGACTAATGCCCCATCATTGGTGTCAGTGGGGTGAACAGTGCCCCATAATTGGTGTCGTGGAATTAATAGTGCTCCATAATTGGTATCAGTGGGAGGAATCGTGCCCCATCATTGGTGTCAGTGGGAGAAATATTGCCCCAACATTGGTGTCAGTGGGAGAAATAGTGGCGATCATTGGTATCAGTGGGAGGAATAGTGCTCATTGTTAGTGTCAGTGGCAAGAAATATGCCCCCATTGTTAGTGTTAGTAGGAAGACTAGCACACCAAGGGCTGGATAAAGGTATGCAAAGGGCAGCATCCGGCCCCTGGGAAGCAGTTTGGAGACCACTGGATTAGACATATATTAATATAATAAGTAGTATAAGATATAATAAGTATTACAAGGTTGGGGAGAAGCCCTAAAAGGGTGTAGTGTCACCCACACATGTGTTTGGGCCTATGGTCAAAGAACTGGCTCTGAAGCTTTTTCAGGAAAAGGCTTCCAAGGTACATTTTTACATGAAGACTCAGGGTCTAGGTAGGGGTATAATGACATAGCAATGCAAGATGTGGTGAGTTCAGCAGTGTAAAAACTATACTGAAGTGTGGAGAGATGGGGAAAATAACCTCATCGCATTTTTTTTTTTTTTTTTTTAGAAGTAGGGGCAACTCTTAAGGAAAAGAAGGTTTCTGATCTGGTCCAGTGGGCTTAGTCATGAGGAGTATGCCATGTGGGGAAGGATCCACAGTAGATGTTGCCTCCCTGAGGTGACAAACATCATATCTTCATGGCAGGGGAGGACCATATAATGGGAAGGTGAGATTGAGGTTAGTAGGATATGAAGCCCCTTTCCTTAGTAGCTGCCTCAATGTATTCCTCAAGGGATAATCCAAAGAAGAGTGTACATTTGACAGTCTGCTGACCAGGCTTTAAGCCATAAGATTCTGTGCATACAGTTGTGACCAAAATTATTCAACCCCCACTGAAATTGAGTGTTTTGGCCAGTTTGACATTGCTTTTGATCATTCAGTCATCTTGCTTACATTTACATTAAAGAGGCACTTGTAGGTCAGACAAATATAACATAACAGTTATAATGAAATAACCACAAATGTCTTTTCTGTGCTCACAGCATTATCAGTTTTATTCAACCCCCAAGTGACATTCAATCTTAGTACTTAGTACAGCATCCTTTTACAGTTATAACAGCTTTTAAACGTGAAGCATAGCTTGACACAAGTGTCTTGCAGCGATCTACGGGTATCTTCGCCCATTCTTCATGGGCAAAGGCCTCCAGTTCAGTCACATTCTTAGGCTTGCGCACTGCAACTGCTTTCTTTAAGTCCCACCAGAGGTTCTCAATCGGATTTAAGTCTGGTGACTGCGATGGCCACTCCAAAATGTTCCAGCCTTTCCTCTGCAACCATGCTCTAGTGGACTTGGAGGTATGCTTGGGATCATTGTCCTGTTGAAAGGTCCAACGTCTCCCAAGCCTCAGGTGTGTGACGGACTGCATCACGTTTCCATCCAATATCTCCTGGTACTGAAGAGAATTCATGGTACCTTGCACACGCTGAAGCTTCCCTGTACCTGCAGAAGCAAAACAGCCCCAAAGCATGATTGACCCTCCACCATGCTTCACAGTAGGCAAGGTGTTCTTTTCATCATAGGCCTTGTTCTTCCTCCTCCAAACATAGCGTTGATCCATGGGCCCAAACAGTTCTAATTTTGTTTCATCAGTCCACAGAACACTATCCCACAACTTTTGTGGTTTGTCCACATGGCTTTTGGCATACTGCAGTCGACTCTTCTTATTCTTTGGAGACAGCAAGGGGGTACGCCTGGGAGTTCTGGCACGGAGGCCTTCATTACGCAGTGTGCGTCTTATTGTCTGGGCTGAAACTTCTGTACCCACATCTGACAAATCTTTTCTCAGTTCCTCAGCAGTCACACGGGGACTTCTCTCCACTCTACGCTTCAGGTAGCGCACAGCAGTCGAAGTCAGCATCTTCTTTCTGCCACGACCAGGTAGCGTTTCAACAGTGCCCTTTGCCTTGAATTTGCGAATGATGCTTCCTAAGGTGTCTCTTGGTATGTTTAACATCTTTGCAATCTTCTTATAGCCATTGCCCTTCCTGTGAAGAGAAATCACCTCTTCTCTTGTCTTCCTGGACCATTCTCTTGCCTTCACCATGTTTGTAACCACACCAGTAAATGTCTAGAAGGAGCTGAGTATCACAGTCATTTTAAAGCTGCCTAATTGGTGCTTATTATGCTTGATTGCTGCTCGGTGACATCCACAGGTGTTTTCAATACCTGATGGAAAGCACCTGTATGAACCTCTGTTCTTCAGAGTGGTAGTCTTTAAGGGGTTGAATAATTGTGGCAATGAAGAAACCACATAAGAACCATTTACTACTGTATTACATAAACAATTGATGTCATTTTAGTTGCATTTGGGTAGTTACAACGTCCTTGTAGGATTTGATTCTGAATACAATTCCAAATGTACACTATAGTCCCTAAACCCCTTTACAGCATTGGGGGTTGAATAATTTTGGTCACAACTGTATGCATGGGAAGTAACACCAACCTGGAGATCGTACAGATAATGTTCTCCGCGGCTGGCTTTCACACAGAAGAACAGTGCTGAGGGCAAGAGTTGTAGTCTTGCAGCAAGATTAGGATTATCTATAATTTAAGAAAGTTCACCATTAATCTCCACAGTCCAGTTTGCCATGGTCTGGGCAATCAACATGGTGACAATAGCCAGTAGCAGGGCTGGTCCTTCCAAGGCAAAGAATGACTGGAAAAAGAGTTTCTAGACACCTATCAACTAAATCTTTAAAGGAGGGAATAACATTGATGAACAGTAGATTGATTTGATTAATTTGAGACAGGCTGCATCCACAGTGGGAACATCTTTTTAAACTCCCTTCCCACAGTGTACAAGGCAGCAAATGAGCCTTCATTTTTGTGCTTGGAAACATTTGTTGGGGATGAGTAGTAAAAGTGGATCTATCCAGTGACTAGAATACACTAGAATACACTGCTTCAACCAAAGAGTCCACAGTAACCAGCATGTGGTGAAAAGTTGAAGTAGTAACATCATGAAATTCTGGGGATGAAAAATAATTCACCGCCTCTGCCACAATGTCAGGGTATTCCTTACCTACTGCAAATGGAAGTGAACTAGGCATTCAGGTTGCACAGAAGATAATTGGGGGTTGTGAGGCAGAAGAACACTTACATAAGTTAGTACCCTGTGATTCCAGAAGTGGCAATAGCCTCTGAACTAAATAAGACATAGTGGCATGTCTTATTTTGTCCACAGGCATCTGTCAGGCATGCTCACAGATGTGAAACATGTAGCTCATTTGATTTAGTCATATGAGCCACATGTTTCACATCTTTGAGGGAGCCTGAAATAGTGTGTCATGATAAGATCTTGCTTTGTAACAGGCTGCTCCAGCATGTCTGGTATTAAAAATTCACAGTAATCCAGACACTAACCGAGCTTCCATGGCTGTGTATTTCGAGTATCAGGCAACAGGTGAGAAAGCAAGTCATCAGCTTGCGTTGCTGGCTGAAATGACAGCCAGGAGTGCACAGTAAGGAGTCTTATGTGCACTACATCACTAACCAGAGAACTTCCGTTAGTGAGGTGGAGGAAAGACAGTCAATTATTAAACAGGTAAAAGGTTATGATAGTGTTACCTATAAGGCAGAAGAAATGAGACAATAATAGTCAGGGTAAAATGCACAAGTAAAGATTACCCCAAAACCTGTGCCCTCCAAACCGCTTGTGTGCTTACCACTGAGGTATGTCTTGTTGGATAAAAGGATATAGTGTACTATCTTCTACATGTCCAGGAAATAATCCAAAAGTTTTCTTACCTTGTCCATGTTGCTGGTCCTGCTCAAGGTCCAGGCTTTCCGCCTTCCTGGTGGGCAAATCACAAAGGGGTCTTCAGGGTCTGGGTGCCATAGGAATGGACCAAGGCCCTGGATCAGAGGTTAACTTACTCTCTGCATCATGCTTTAAGCTGAGTGCTGAATGTAGAATCCAGTGCCTGAAGCAAACATTACAGGCCAGCCCCACTATTGCGGGGTTCAAGTGCAATTCCCACAATTTGGACAAAAACATCGGTACCAGGCTCTTCAGTGGGATGGAAGAACCCAGTAAAGGTGTCGGGCAGCAGCAGAAGGAGGGGCCACCTCCCTCTCACCCTTATAGCACCTGTAAAAGTGATCGAGCGGCTGCATAGGTGCTCAGATCACTTTTACATAAAAGCCCATCACCTGTTCTAAAAATTATACCTCAATATTGCTGCAGCGATGAACAAGATATGGCGGCTCCCGTACGAGGATGCATATATACATAAGGAGGACAGGAATGGGTTAATATAAGGCTATAGTTTGGCTGTGATAACTGATTTATTTACAAGGTATGTAGGAGGATTTGTTTTATCTCTGTGTATCATTTGAGGCTAGTCACTTTATGGGGTATATGTAAGGGTTTAAAATCACTGTAAAAGTTTAATCAGATTTAAAAGGAGGGCTCAAAACATTCAAAACCAAATCTTACATTCCTTAAACTCCCACTTATCCCAGCTATTACACACAAAAATATAGCATTTAAAATGACTGTTGAGTCTCTAAACTGTAAGCACAGGGGGTGCACAATAATATGTAGCCCAGCATAAGGCAATCCACAGTAACTTGGCACAGTATAGCACCATACAAAAACTAGCTCTCCCTACACAGACTGTCGTTTCTCTTAAAATTACTCCGACACACACTGACAAAGTGCTGGGAACCCACCCTTTTATAATGAGGGGTCTGGCACATAACAGAGCCCCTACTATTGACTCATCCAAGCCAGTGGACCTAAGTTAAAAGGCCATGCAGTGTGTTATGGTTACAAAATCTTATGTTAAGCAAAGTTCACCATAAACCTTGAACACACCGGATTGGCCTTGAACCCATTGTAGTGGTGAACCCGAACTTGATCCATATTTACAAAATGAAGCAAAAATCTTTAGTGTGACTATCAGTGCACTTTTAGGTACTACAGGTGAAAATCGAAAAATTAGAATATAGTGCAAAAGTTCATTTATTTCAGTAATGCAACTTAAAAGGTGAAACTAATATATGAGATAGACTCATTACATGCAAAGCAAGATAGTTCTAGCCGTGATTTGTCATAATTGTGATGATTATGGCTTACAGCTCATGAAAACCCCAAATCCACAATGTCAAAAAATTAGAATATTGTGAAAAGGTGCAATATTCTAGGCTCAAAGTGTCCCACTCTAATCAGCTAATTAAGCCATAACACCTGCAAAGGGTTCCTAAGCCTTTAAAAGGTCTCTCAGTCTAGTTCAGTAGGAATCACAATCATGGGAAAGACTGCTGACCTGACAGTTATACAGAAAACCATCATTGACACCCTCCATAAGGAGGGAAAGCCTCAAAAGGTAATTTCAAAAGAAGTTGGATGTTCCCAAAGTGCTGCATCAAAGCACATTAATAGAAAGTTATGTGGAAGGGAAAACTGTGGAAGAAAAAGGTGCACAAGCAGCAGGGATGACCGCAGCCTGGAGAGGATTGTCAGGAAAAGGCCATTCAAAAGTGTTGGGGACTTTCACAAGGAGTGAACTGAGGCTGGAGTCAGTGCATCAAGAGCCACCATACACAGACGGATCCTGGACATGGGCTTCAAATGTTGTATTCCTCTTGTCAAGCCACTCCCGAACAACAATGTCAGAAGCATCTTACCTGGGCTAAAGAAAAACAGACCTGGTCTGTTGCTCAGTGATCCAAAGTCCTCTTTTCTGATGAGAGCAACTTTTGCATCTTATTTGGAAACCAAGGGCCCAGAGTATGGAGGAAGAATAGAGAGGCACACACTGCAAGTTGCTTGAAGTCCAGTATGAAGTTTCCACAGTCTGTGTTGATTTGGGGAGCCATGTGTCATCTGCTGGTCTTGGTCCACTGTACTTCATTAAGTCCAGGGTCAACGCAGCCGTCTACCAGGAGATTTTGGAGCACTTCGTGTTTCCTTCCGCAGACAAGCTTTATGGGGATGCTGACTTCATTTTCCAGCAGGACTTGGTACCTACCCACACTGTCAAAAGCACCAATGACCGTGGGATTACTGTGCTTGATTGGCCAGCAAACTCGTCTGACCTGAATCCCATAGAGAATCTATGGGGCATTGCCAAGAGAAAGATGAGAGACATGAGACCGAACAATGCAGAAGAGCTATTGAAGCATCCTGGTCTTCCATAACACCTCAGCAGTGCCACAGGCTGATAGCTTCCATGCCACGCCGCATTGAGGCAATAATTGCTGCAAAAGGGGCCCAAACGAAGTACTGAGTACATATGCATGCTTATACTTTTCAGAGGTCCGATACTGTTCTATGTACAATCCTTGTTTTATTGATTGCATGTAATATTCTAATTTTCTGAGATTGTGGATTTGGGGTATTCATGAGCTGTAAGAAGCCATAATTATCACAATTATGACAAATCATGGCTTGAACTATCTTGCTTTGCATGTAAGAAGTCTATCTCATATATTAGTTTCACCTTTTAAGTTGCATTACTGAAATAAATGAACTTTTGCACGATATTCTAATTTTTCAAGTTTCACCTGTATATTGGTAAAGTGGATGTTATCGAGTCAAACAGAACTTAGACTTTTTTACCGATATTTACAATATAACTGCTTTTACATTGCGTTGGATGCTCTTTACATTATATAATGTCTGTTTATATTGCTGAATTACTATAAGTCAATTAATTTGTCCTTCTCTTTTAGTACATTTTAACATTCACAGTTTAATGGGTAAACACACAAGACACACAAGCTGAAATGGCATGGGTGGATTTACTAAAGGCAAATAGACTAAGCACTGATTTCCATCATCCTATCATGTGCAAGCAAAAATGCTGTTTTTTTTTTTTTTTTTTCATTCGCCACATTCACTATGCTCTGGAGAAAATGAGTGCAACTGCATTTCCAAACTACACAGTCTATTTGCATTTAGTAAACTAACCCCTATGCTAGGCCATTTTCTTTATGGTGGTTAAATTTACCATTAGTGGGGAAGATCCAGAGAGGACCGAGAGCTCTAGGGAAGAAAGTTGCTACAGCATTTCTTCAGACAGGAAGTAGCGTGCATGGTCTTAGGTGACAGTTTCTCTTTAGGACAGCCTAGGACAACTGAAGTTGAACCAAGGGTACAGATTGCATATTTTTTTCTTGCTCTAGTTGTTAGAAGATGTTATTTATCCACTCTTGGCCTCCACATACCCTTTGCAGGCTTTGGTGTCAAGGTGTTTTTGCCCCAGGTCTCGGGGACAAAACAGTTCAGCATGGAAGATATTAGCCTGTTATACATCTTGAAGTTCTAGGAGCTGGGCTCGGGTACATGTTTTGCATAAGAATATACAAAATCTTCAATTCTTTCCCTTCACTTGGAAGAATTTCTGGCTTTATGGGAATCAAAAATAATGAATGGTCCTATCTCTCTTCAGCTGACCAGCAATTCATGTGCCTTTTCATAGTGCCCATGCACTACCTACTATCTAAGGTCCTGCCCCTTAGCTTCACATCAGAACCATGGGTATTAGTCAGGATGCTGGGCTCAGTACTAGCTTTATTGCAATCCTGAAACATTCTCAAAGTGGGATCCTTAGAAAACCGCTTTTTGCGTGGGCTTCAGTGAGCAACCTGGACTTAACCGCTGCATACTCCAGCAATTTGGGTCCAGAAACGTCATCAGATCATATCTGGGACCATCGAAATATCTGAATGATCCTGCATTCAGCTCAGAACAGAGTGCTTTTTCTCATTGATAACTTGACACACTCTGGTCTCCGTACTAGGAGTCATCTTAATCTCTACGTTTGTATGAAAGTCCTAGATCTGAGGGTAACCTCTTGTGAGACAATTCCTTTGACCTAATTTCATCCCAAACCTTTACATGATGGCATTCCCCCTTCAAAGGACAAGTTGATATGGTCTTTGAACAGGTGATTAGACTATCACACTAAGGCTCAGGAATCAGGCTCTGGAGTGAGGGAGTCCTCCTTTTCTGCTGTTTAAAAAATTTCCTTATGAATACCAGTCAGTCGGTTGGAGGAGACCTGAACAACCTTGTTGTCCAAGTAACATTCAGAAATTTTGGGTGGTTGGACTGTCTCTGAAGAATTAGACCTCCTTAATGTAAGTTTATACAATCCAATTCAAGCAGACAAGTCCATGAAGGTGGAGGCAGTTTTGTCCCCTGAACTATTTCTTTCCTCATTTGTCTCACAGGTTTGTGATGGACAGCATTCTGATGTTCCTCACTATTCCAGGCTGGCCCAGACATTAGTGGCATGCCAACCTAAAAGAACGCCAGACAATTGCTTCCAGGGATCTACTGGATCAGGATCTTCTGTTCCCAAGGAATGTTTTACCTTCCAGCTTCATGGCTGCTGCCTTGAACAGCCTGATCAAGACAAGTTCAAGTTCTGAGAGAGGAAGCATAATGGAGTGTAGGAATCCCTTGATGCTAAGCTGTGAGATCTACTTCTTGTAAAATCTATCAATGGACATGCAGTTCATGATTTCCTTGGTATAGACCTCAGGACTTCTCCCCTGGAATTTTATTTGAGGGACAAGTCCTGTCATGAAGTGGGCCTGGGTCAGCATTTGGCTTTCGGCACTATTAGGACTCTCAGCGTTGCTGCGCATGTGACTCGGTGGAATCTGAACTCTTCTTGGTTTTTGCATTAGGGAAGTTTGTGCTAAGACCCAGTTTTTCATCTTGCCTGGGGTATTTTCTATCTGTCTCCCCAAACAGGACATCCTTAGCCCATCTGCCTCCAGTTTCCCCAATAGGAGGTTTTCTTCTATTGACTGGATGTGGTCAAGATGGAAAGTCTCTCTCTCAGCCTCTACTTCCTTCAGACCGGCTATTTCTTTTTGTTTTTCAAGATAAGCCTTGTACTGATGATCCAGTTCCATCACGTTGACTCAGCAGACCATCATCTAACCCCATGGTCTTGTGTTCAGGTTCCATCCTTCCTGAAAGGATGCACTCTACTAAATCTATGAGTGTTTCCTGAGCTTTTGGCTTTAGACGACTGTTTCTCACTTCTGCAAGGTTGCCACTTTGAACTTTTATCTTCAATTTCTCCTGTGTTCTGCCAGGTGGGCATTCAGCCTCCTTTGAAGCCAGCTTCTGGCTCTGTTAACTGAAGGCAGATTACAGCTTTGCTGTTGTCATTGTATTACTGGCCTATGGGCATTTGTTTGCTGTTTGTCTAACTCATAGTGGGATTGGTTTTGATCATCCTTGGGTTTAACCACTTGCCTAACGGGCACTTATACCCCCTTCCTGACCAGGCCAATTTTCAGCTTCAGCGCTGTCGCACTTTGAATGACAATTGTGTGGTCATGCAACATTGTACCCGTATGAAATGTTGATCATTTTTTTCACACAAATAGAGCTTTCTTTTGTTGGTAATTACTAGCCGCTGGGTGTTTTATTTTTTGCGCTATGAGCAAAAAAAGAGCAACAAATTTGAAAAAAAAAAAGATTTTCTTTGTTTCTATTATAAAATTATATAAAATAATAAAAACAGGGATTTTTTCTCCTTCACTGATGTGCACTAATGAAGCTGCACTGATGAGCGTTGATAGGCGGCAGAGATGGGCACTGATAGGCGACACTGATGAGCTGGCACTGGTAGGCGACACAGATGGGCACTGACTGGTGGCGCTGCTGGGCACTGATGAGTGGCACTGCTGGGCGGCACTGATTGGTGGCACTGCTGGGCTGCACTGATGGGCACTAGTGGGCACAGGTGGGTGGCACTGCTGGGCACTGATGGGTGCAGGTGGGTGGCACTGATTGGCACTTGTGGGCAGCACTGGTGGGTGGCACTGCTGGGCACAGATTATCAGATGATTGGTGCCGATCCCTCCTCTGACAACAGTTGGCTCTCGGCAGTACTTTACTCACGCTGTGACAGCGCGAGGAAAGTGCAGCCCATAACCGGCAATTGCATTTCCCGGTGATCAGTGTGTCATTGGACACGGCTGATCACGTGGTAAAAGGCCGCTGTGATTGGCCTTTTACCACATCACGTGATCAGCTGTGTCTGTAGGACACAGCGATCATGGAGATCGCCAGGTGCGCACCCCCAGGGGTGTGCAGGAGAGAGGGTTGTGGGAGGATGTCATATGACGCCTTCCCAGAACTGGCCGGCTGCAGTGAAGCTGCCATTCAGCTATCTGCGGTCGGCATGTGGTTAATATACTCTCAATACATCCAGATCAAAGATAGCACACTTGCAAGCAACAGTCACTTAGGTACACAAAACAGCTATACCTTGCCAAGAAGTATAGAAGGCATCAACTCACATTGACCCTGTGATTCCTAAAGATAATTCAAAGAGCCCACTAGAAGGCTGGGCTGGAGCCACCATAAGTAATTGCTGCACACTCAATTAGTAGCATTTGAACATCATGGGCACCTTACACAGAGTCATCAACAGACATGATAGGCAGGGCAGCCAAAGGGGTCCTGTTATGGAGGTCTCCTTCAGCACTAATAACGAGCACAGTAGTCCCCACTACAGATGATTTTGGCTGGAAACTTTTTTATAAGATAGGATTTACATGCACTCGCATGAAACCGGTTGGGGCAGGAGCTACACACTGACGTGTAGCCACCACTTCCATGTCTGGAACTGGCGGCTTTCCTTGTAAGTTCTTTGTTGCTGCTGTCCTCTGGCAGCTTTAATGTCGGTGAGTGCATTTTAGCTCTGTTGCTCACGTGCAGTGGAGAGGATTTCCATTCGTTGGTGGAAGACACTTTCTTTGCGGAGATATTTATCACATATTTTTTGCATTAGACTTTATTTACACTGATTTATTTTTCATTTTTGAGTATTGTGGAAGCTGTATGCACATTATGAATGTCATGTTTAGCACATGCTTTAAGCTTGTAATATTCTATATTTAGACGTGCTGCATTATTTTCTTTGTTGGTTCGAGTATTGTATATTTAACTATTCAAACAGTCCATTTCTTTTTATTTCTTTAGCATTGACCTCCTTTTTATGCTTTCACATAAGATAGGATTTGCTTGAGCTTCCCACCCTGGTAGCTAGTTACTGGTCTACCACATGTATGCTGCCAGGTTGGCACTAGGAAGTTGGAAAATTGTATCAATTATAGCTTTGCACTTGTCTTGTAGATGCCAGTAGGCGGGGATACTACCACATTTATGCTGCCAAGCATTGGTACCAGAAAAGGAAAATTAAGTACTTGTTACAATTTTCATTTTGTTTGCCCATGTACGGCAAAACAATGATTTATGTCAATATCCCCACCTGGATACCCTACTTCAGCCACTGGCAACAAGGAAAAGAGGCCTGTGTAAACTCCAAGTCATTCTAATCAGAGCTTACAAAGCTGAAGATTATCTCCCAGCTTCCATGTGACAGCACTGGGCCTATCACCAAAAACCAGCAATGTGACATGAAAGGAAGGGCAGAAAATTAGATGTCCCTGCATAGCTAGAAATACCAGATATTTTGCTTGTTATTGGTGACTAAATGAAACAGCAGAGGAATAAAGCAAAGGTGATTGTGTGTTAAGAAAGAATGCTTAAAAAATTAATTGAATGAATATAGAAAAAGAAAATGAAAAAAAAATTTCATACCTGTTGCTGTGTCCTGCAGTCCAACATCAAATGCAAGTTTGTCTGTGAGAGATCTGGATGTAGTCAAGCATGTCAAGTACTGTTAAAATGTAAAATATTGAAGATAAAATTAATAGTACTGTTAGTACTGTTATCAGGTGCATCAACATGTAATATAGTAACAAATGTGTTTATATAATAAACTGTTTTTGAGATGCCCTAAGGCTAAGAGCGTTTCAAACAGTTAACAAAACTGTCACTTCAAAAAAATAAAATAAATGTACATTTGCTTAAATGTCAAATTACTTCAAATCATATCTTTTCACATAGTATATGACATGTTTTGAGAAAGAAAGAAACAGTGGGGTTTATTTACTAAAGCTGGTTCATTCAGAATCAAGTGTACTTCTGCATAGAAAGGAATCAGCTTACAGGTTTTATTGCTAAAGCTTAATTGAACAAGCTGAGGTTAGAAGCTGATTGGCTACCATGCACAGGTGCACAATATTCTGAGTGAACCAGCTTTAGTAAATAAACCCCAGCGCGTTGACAATATCTATTTAAAACACATTTTCTTTTTATTATTTGCTATATGATTGTATAAATTAAACATATTGTACAGATATTTTAACTTTAAAAACTTTATTAACCACTTCCTGTCCGGACACTTTTACCCCTTCCTGTCCAGGGCAATTTTTAGCTTTCAGCGCTATCACACTTTGAATGACAATTGCGCGGTCATGCAATACTGTACCCATATGAATTTTTTACCATTTTTTTGAGACAGATAAAGCTTTATTTTGGTGGTATTTATTCACCGCTGGGATTTTTATTTTTTTTACTATGTAAATGAAAATGTTCAAAAATTTTGAAAAAAGTGTTTTTTTAAATAAAATTTTGCAAATAAATAATATTTCATCATAAATCTTAGCCAAAATTTATTCCGTTATTTTTTTAGTAAAAAAAAAAATCCAAATTAGTTTATAACCAAAAATTATAATTTTTAAACATTTTTTTTTACATTTTATTTTATTTTTTTATATTATTATTTTTTATTTTTATTTTTACATACTGTCACCCTAGCAGTACACTCACCATGGTGACACTGTACTACTTGTGGAGGGTGATGAAGATTTTTTTTTTTTTTACACTGATTGCTTTTACACCCATATAGGATGTAAAAGCAATCATTTCTCTTTCTCTCTGTCTGCATTCTTGCAGTCATTGAGAATTACTGAGTGAGCTGTGAGTGGTCACAGCTTGTCACATGGTACAAGGCTGTTGTGAATAGCCTTGTACCATGTGACCTCTGTGATCATTCACAGATTTCACACATAGTAAGCAATGATGTCACAAGTGACATCTTGCTTACTACTTTGCATGTGATCACTGATTCGCCAATCAGTGATCACATGATCGGGACCTCGTACAGAGGTCCCGTCCGACGATCGGTGTTTCACTGTGTCCGGAGGACACAGCGGGCACCGGATCGCGGTGGTGCG
This sequence comes from Staurois parvus, assembly GCF_062004578.1. NCBI lineage: Eukaryota > Metazoa > Chordata > Amphibia > Anura > Ranidae > Staurois > Staurois parvus. The sequence continues at coordinate 9,317,425 of NW_028317900.1, read as the reverse complement.
CGCTCCCAGGGAGCGCGCACAGCTAGAAAAGGCGGGTGCCGTTTATGAACGACAACCCGACCCTGGACTGCCACCGCCCTGCCGTTTATAAACAGCAGGCGGACGGCAAGAGGTTAAAGCATATTCAAACCCAAAAACAAATGTAATATATTGCAACTTTACCTGTCCTTTTGGTGGCTGCATTAGTTTTCTGTCTTTAGACTTTTTCTCCTTAAATAACACACTTCTTGTCCCTGGGTGGCTAGCATGATATTAGAAGTCCAGCCTATGTGGCAACCATGGCTTTCTTCATAGATACTGCACTGCATTCATGGTTGCCACACATGCTAGACTACTAATATGTCTGCCTTTGCTCATCATCATTACAGTGCAGTGGTCCCCAAACTGCAGCCCAGGGACCAGATGCAGCCCTTTGTTTGCTTTCATCTGGCCCTTGGAGCACTATTTCATCCATTGATAGCAACTATGGGGCACAATTCCTCCCATTGACACCAATGAAGAGGTAATATTCCTCCCACTGACACCAAAGATGGGGCATTTTTCCCCACTGATGTAAGGACCTTTATTACTCACAATGGCCACAGTCTGGTCCCCCTAAAGTCTGCAGGACCATAAATTGGCCCTTTGTTTATAAAATCTGGAGACCCCTGACATAGTGTTTCCTGGGATTAGTAGTTTACATAAGAAAGATGTATTTGCATTTTGTTTGTGCATTAAAAAGCACCATGAGACTGAATGAACATACAGTATGTACATACCTAAATGATACTGTACAATAGACATACAGTAATGAAATTAAAACAAGTAAAGTTCTGCTAATTCAGTAATAAAAAAAGGCTACGTACCATTCCACTAAATGAATGTCTAAGTAAGATGGCATGGCCGTAGAGTAAAGTCCTGTGTCCTCCTCCTTGTGATGCCTGTGGAATAACAACATTTCATTAACATCATCCTGTAAAAATGTAGAAATTAGGAACTTATAGTACTATATCTAGGAGCTTGACCTGTAACTTCTGTCTTTGAAAGGTAGATACAGTAGATGCATTTTGTAGATATTAAATTTGGACATTTTATACATGATTTGGGTAGGGATGTCTTGAAATAATAATTATACATACAACTTTTATTACATTGTGAATAATATGCAGGGACAAATCCAATGTCCCAGAAGGAAATTCTAAAAAAGTATAATACCATTCTTTGCTGCAAACTGCATATGCTATACACAATGCTCAGACCTGAAAAAAACATGCAGCAAACCAAGGACAGTTAGACTACATACCAAGCACATTAACCAAAATATAAAAAGACAAAAACAATACAAAGGACAGCGAAAAAAAATCAATTTCATGATAATGAGGGGAGTGCTTTGGGGATATTTGCCTCGTATGAATTACATGCGATAAGGTGTCTTTTTAAATGAGCATGCCATCATGGCCTTGTCTTCTTATTACAGAATGTACTCAGAATTCTCAACATTCTTATTAAGAGGTTGTCTTTTTTCACGACAAAAAAGATCCTTACCTTCCTGGTAAACTTCTTGAAAGCATAAAAAAGATAAATATAATTGAAGAAGCTATAAAGGCTATCTATTAGTGCATTACAGAATTCTAGCCTTCATGAGATCTATCAGGTTCCTTTTTTTCTGTAGGGGCATTAACACAAAGTTGGCCAATTTGCTCATGTAGCATACAGATTAAGAGGTGTACTTGTTTTCATACAGCATAGCAGGCTTTGATGTTAAAGCATCTGTGTACATAGGGTATACAGGATAGTGAATAATGAACCATGGTTATCATTACTAATACAAAGAGAAAGGAGCCATTTATCTGTTTAGAATACTCTTGCATTGAGCGATTTTGGCCAGATCAGACTACAAGACTCAAATCTGTGGTTATCAGAAAAACTCCCCAATACAAACAGCCAGAGTGATCTTGTGTGAATACCTGACTTTCCTGCTCTCCACAACCCTCTTCCACAGCTATGCTTAGGCAGTGTAAACTTGCATGTGTACGGTTAGATCTCAAGACAGACCCTTTGGCCATTAGAATATGCCTGAAAATGTTATCTCCTCTGACACTTTTAGGAAACTTTACCATTGCTCCAATAGAAGAAAGTGCCACATTTGGAGTCTTGTTGCTCTCTGTTGTGATCATCTATGTCCACAAAAGTGAACAAGTGTCATGAAATAATTTGAAATAATTAAAGTGGAGTTCCACCCACTAACCTGCCTCCGCCCCCTGCTGCCACAGAGCAGATACCTGGTTTTGATAGGTACTAGCTCCCACTTCCGGATCAGTTCTCCACGGCGAGCTGAGCTGGACGTTTCCCCCCACAGCGCTGTGGGACATTTTCAGGTGCCAGAGGACCACGACCCATTCACAAAGCGCAGCAAAATGCGCACATGCACAGTAGGAAACTGGCTGTGAAGCTGCAAGGCTTCACTGCCAGTTTCTCTTAGTCAAGATAGTGGCACCAGCACCCAACAGCCGACTGAAGAATCGACTCGTGGCAAGGGCACCACTGAATCCCTGGACAGGTAAGCGCCCTAATATTAAAAGTAAATACCTACAGTATTTGTATACTGTAGCTACTGACTTTTATTTTTTTTTTTTGGGGGGGGGGGGGGAGAACTCCTCTTTAACACTGGCCAACTATATTCTTCAGAGGGAAGTTGCATTATGGCCAGCATGACAAAGGGCCTACTCGAAAAAAGCCTCAACTGTAAACAGACTATAATAATTATGTTGGCAAAAACAATGAATGTGACACTAAACTCTGTTTTTAAAAAAGATATTCAAATATGTATTCTAACTCAAAAAGTTCCTTTCATAGCTCTCAGCCTCCTTTAAATCTCTAAACTTTTTTTTTTTGGTGCAATGTCCTGTCTTCCTGTTAGGGGGTATCTATGTTCCTTCTCCATGGTCCTACTCAGGGCCAGTGCTTTCACTAGGCAAACTAGACAGCCAGCCGCCTAGGGCGCACTGCCACCTAGGGGCACCTGGGCACAGCAAAGGCCAGCAATCACTCTGTGTGGGATGCCGCCATGTCATGAATGATCCTCCAGCTGAGGAGAGGTGTGGCAGAGATGAGGAAAAAGGACAGAGGAAGATACCGGGTGTCTGGGGCCAGTGTAGCATCTTAACTGTAGCTCCTTCTAGTGTTCCTCTCAAACTCAGTCCCTTACTGCAAGCCGGTTGACCGCTGCTGCTCACTGTGGAGTTCCAGCCCTTCTCTTACCATTCATCAGTGGAGGCAGAGCTGCGCCTGTGTAATATCTGACTCTGATGTCTCGTGTTTGTGTGAGTGTGACCTGGAAAGCTGGCCATCCATCACATGTGCAATGTATCAGTGAGTGATGGCACCATCATGATCCCACAGTCTGCTCTTCTAGTGCCTGCTGGCCCTGCTGATCTATGTTAGTGTTGGTGGAAGTGTGTTGTGTCAGATTTGTCACTGCATGGGATTGCTTAGTTCAGGTGTTCTCTGTGTGGGCTGGGCTGCCTGCTGTCACAGTGTTTTATCTTCCCCCATTGCCTGGGGAATTCCAACCTGGGATCTGTCAGAATGTGGAGCCGTCATCCTCCACTCACTGCAACTGTCACCCTGCAACGGCCAGCCACAGATACAGCCTGTTCGTGACACTGATTGTGTCTTTAATATTGGTGCTGGTGTCATCTTATGGCACTTATTTTTGCAAATTAAAAGAAATTTAGCAGTTTTATGGTTTATTTATTTAATAGTTTCTATTGTTTTCAAAAAAAGTTTTTTTTTTTTTTGGGGGGGGGGGTTGCAAGTAGCTGGTTTTACCTTGGGTGCAAAATAATGTAGCACCGGCCCTGGTCCCACTGTATGTAGAAACATATGCAGGCCATAGACGGGTCGAAAATCGTCCGATTCTTCGGCCGGAAAAAAAAATCAGCCGATTTTTGCATCGCTAGTGGGTTAATTGGTCATTTGTTTTTCGGGGTTTTGGCACATTTTTTTTATCAGTAAAGTTGGAAAATGTGCGGCCGATTTTGACGATCGGCCGATTTTCCCGGCAATGATGGGCAAATCGGCCGATCGTTTTACCGATAAAAAATCTGCACATGAGCCATGACCTGCAAGAAGAAGAAGAAGAATTCCAGTCCGCTATTATATTTTATATGAAAAGTCTTGCGGTTGCAACAATGTATCTATGTGTATCCGAATAAAACCATCTGTATCCGAAATGGAAATATTGTTGCAACCGCAAGACTTTTTCATGTAAAATATAATAGCGGAGCTCTCTGCAAGGGACAGAAGTAAAAATGCCAGCCGTAGACGAAATGAAAATCGGCTGATTTTTTTTTTACCGTTTAATCGTTTTTAAACGATTTTTCGTTTTTTGTTTTTTTTTAAAAAACAGCCGTTTTCGACCCGTATATGGTCTGCAATAGCCTCCCTCTCTTGCTTGCTCTCTAGATGGACTGGGGACTATGGGATTTTTTGGTGTGCATAGAGCAGTGCAAATGACCGCAACTAACATGCACTGCTTGTTCCAAACAAACGCAAGTGATGAGTAAAAGAAAAGGCTCAGGAGCTCAAACAGAGCTTTTAAAATCAGGATAATGCTGTAAGCAACTGTATGTCTGATGTGGTAGATATTCAGTTATCATACTGTGTCTCAGGTCACAGTACATTATTGGGTACAAGTGCCTGAACACAAATAGAGCACATTTTTTCCATTTTAATAGTTTTTATTACAACTTTTAAGAGAAAAAAGCAAACATATGTAAGTGTACAGAAAAATAGTATATATACAGTACTGTGAAAAAGTATTTGCCCCTATTCTTATTTTTAAACATATTTGTCACATACATAAATATAAAAATGCAATTTAAATTATGACTTCATCTTTTAAGGGACAAATGCTGTCCAAGTCCACCAGGCCCTATGTGAAAAAGTAATTGCCGCCTAAACCTAATAACTGGTTGTTCCACCCTTGGCATCAACTGCAATAAAAGAAAATGAGTCTTTCACCTCGCTATGGAGGAATTTTGGCCCACTCTTCTTTGCAGAATTGTTTTAATTCAGCCACATTGGAGGGTTTTCGAACATGAACGGCCTATTTAAGGTCATGCCACAGCATGTCAACCGGATTTAAGTCCGAACTTTGGCTAGACCACTCCAAAACCTTAATTTAATTTTTTTCTAGCTATTCAGAGGGGAACTTTCTGGTGTGTTCCAGATCATTGTCTTGCTGCATAACCCAAGTGCACTTAAGACTGAGGTCACGAACTGATGGGCGGACATTTTCCTTCAGGACTTTTGCCTTGGAACTCTTACATGCATGCCATTTTTGCCCAGTCTCTTTCTTATTGTTAAATCATGAACACTGACCTTAACTGAAGCAGGGGAGACCTGCGGTTCTTTAGATGTTGTTCTGGGTTCTTTTATGACCTTCTGGATGAGTCCTCATTTAGCTCTTGGAGTGATTTTGGTAAACTTGCCATTCCTGGGAAGGTTCACTACTGTTCCAAGTTTTCTCCATTTGTGGATAATGGCTCTCACCATGGTTAACTGGAGTCCCAAAGCCTTATAAATGGCTTTGTTACCCTTTCCAGACTGATACGTCAATTTCTTTGTTTCTCATCTGTTCTTGCATTTCTTTAGATTGCTGCATAATGTGTTGCTTTTGAGATCTTTTAGTGTGTTTCACTTTGTCAGACAATTTCTATTTAAGTGATTTCTTGATTCAACAGGTCTGGCAGTAATCAGACCTGGTGTAGCAAGTAAAATTTAACTCAGCTTTATATGGTTAATCACAGTTCATTCATGATTTAGCAATGGGGGGTGACAATTGCTATTTCACATAGGGCCAGGTAGGTTTGGACAGTCTTTTTCCCTTTTAAAAACTGCATTTTGTATTTACTTGAGTTGTCATTGTATAATATTCAAATTTGTTTGATGATCTGAATAATTCAAGTGTTTTTCAGAGCAATATATATAATTTGCAGTAGTAAAGCTTGTCACTTTTCTTATGTTGCCAAGAGATTATACCCATAAAATTCAAATTTACAGATTGTGGAACAACTTGCTAGGTGATTTTCTTTAGTTCATAAGTAAATTACTTTTTGTGAAAGCTACAAATTGTTTTCTCCTTGAACACACCATGGCTTGTTTTGAGGCAAATAATATATGGATCACACTTATTTTATTCATACTATACCTCACCATTATAATTAATATAAAAAACAAATGTCCTCCCTGGTTCTACATTTTTCTTTTGAGATACACTACACTATACACTATAATAGGTACAAAGTATGTACCTATTATATATACACAAGTATGAAAAAACTGCATTACAGCAAAATCAGTTATTGGCATTGTTTTTTAACTAAAAGAGGTATTAAACCCAAAACAAAAAATGCAATATATTGCAGCTTACCAATCATTAGATGTGGTGGTTTCGTAAGTTTTCTTTTTTTAGGCTTTTTTTTCCCTTGTTTTCTGTCCAGTGACAAAACTCTTGATTTATTCTGCCTAAACTGCAGATGAAGGCGCAACATAGACACTTTTGGATGGCAGCAGTGTCAGTATGGGGGGAGGGAAGTGTTAGACTAGCAGATTTAGATGGACTCGACTAACAAATTTAATTCAAACTCCAGCTAACACCTTATAAACAGTTACAGAAACAGTTTTTTTTTTCCATTTGGGACACAGGTTTTACATAAATAAATAAATAAATAAATAAATAAAGGATGATCATTGTAAGCATATTTTACAGTGTTAAATGGTTTATCTCAACCATTTAACTGCTACAAGGATAGTTTATTCTGTTGAAAAACAACAGATTTACTGGCAGGACCACCAGGTGAAAATAAATTAAAAGAAAGCCTAAAAAAAAAATAATGCAGCCATCACATCTAAGAATTAGTAAGCTGCAATATAATAAATGTTTGCTTTTGGGCTTAATACCGCTTTAACCATTTTTCCTGCACATTTTTAAAAACTTTTTTTTGCATACATGTTAAAATCTGCATTTTTGTCTATTCTGTCCTGTAGAATAAAAAAAATTGTAGTTGCAAGTTTTTTATATCGTACGATATAATGAAAAAGTTTTCCGTAAAAAATACACTGAAACAATTTTAGAGCAAACAAACACAATATATACCCAATGCTTTAGTAAAATACACTACTCAAAAAAATTAAAGGAACAGTTTGAAAACACATCAGATCTCAATGAGGAAAAATATCATGCTGGATATCTATATCTATACTAATATGGACTGGGTAATGTGTTAGGAACATAAGAATGCCCCATCGTTTGAAATGATCAACCTACAGAGGACTGAATTCAAAGACACCCTGAAAAACAAAGTGAAAAAATGATGCAGCAGGCTAGTCCATTTTTCTGAAATTTCATTGCAGCAACTCAAAATGGTACTCAGTAGTTTGTATGGCCCCCACGTACTGGTATGTATGCCTGACAATGTCGGGGAATGCTCCTAATGAGACGACGGATGGTGTCCTGGGGTATTTCCTCCCAGATCTGGACCAGGGCATCACTGAGCTTCTGAACAGTCTGAGGTGCAACCTGGCGGCGTCAGATCGACTGAAACATGATATCCCAGAGGTGTTCTATTGGATTTAGGTCAGGCGAGCGTGGGGGCCATTCAATGGTATCAATTCCTTCATCCTCCAGAAACTGCCTGCATACTCTCGCCACATGAGGCCGGGCATTGTCGCGCACCAGGAGGAACCCAGGACCCCCTGCACCAGCGTAGGTTCTGACAATGGGTCCAAGGATTTCATCCCAATACATAATGGCAGTCAGGGTGCCATTGTATAGCCTGTAGAGGTCTATGCGTCCCTCCATGGATATGCCTCCCCGAACCATCACTGACTGACCACCAAAACAGTCATGCTGAATGAAGTTACAGGCAGCATAACGTTCTCCATGGCTTCTCCAGACCCTTTCATGTCTGTCACATGTGCTCAGGGTGAACCTGCTCTCATCTGTGAAAAGCACAGGACGCCAGTGGTGGACCTGACAATTCTGGTGTTCAATGGGAAATACCAATCAAGCTCTATGGTGCAGTGAGCACAGGGCCCACTAGAGGATGCCGGGCTCTCAAGCCACCCTCATGAAGTCTGTTTCTGATTGTTTGGTCAGAAACATTCACACCAGTGGCATGCAAAACTAGTGAAAAACAGTCAGAAAAGAGGAGTAGGGAAAAAAAATTCAGTGGCCTCCACCTGTAAAACCATTCCTGTTTCGGGCTCGTCTCATTGTTGCCCACATGTAGTTAATTTAATTATCACCAAAGCAGCTGACTCTGCTTAACAACCCATTATGCTACTTAACTGAGGAGTTTAATTGACTTAATGCTATACCATGATTGAAAAGTTTTCCTTTAATTTTTTGGAGCAGTGTATAAAAGAAATGGGTATGTAAAGTAAAAAGATACCAACATGTCAAGTCTTAAAATTTTGTGCGCCCCTGATATCACGAAAAACTATGGTATCTAAAATTCTCCATAGGCAACACTTCTCAGTCTGTAGTTAACTGTGAATTATGGCACTAGAATTATTGTGCTCACTCCGACGTTCACATGGTACCTCGCATATGTGTTGTATTCCTAGTCTACATACACAAGCACGGTCTGTGTGCGCATTTGGGGGATGTGCGCAGGGTGACAGGGTTATGTTTTTTTTTCTTCATTTAAGTTTATTGCTACCACAAGTAGCTAAGAAGCCCCCCCCCCCATGTGATAGCATTGGGCAAGTGACAGGTCCTCCTTATGAAGACATTGGGGATCTATTAGACCCCAATATCTCCCCAGCAGTTCACAGCAGCATGCTTGATTTGCTACTTCCAGGCAACAGCCAGGGAATGACAGTTCTAAAAGTGGAAACACTCAGAGCTGAGTGTTTCTGGCTTCCTTTACTTCAGGGCAGATAGAGGAACGGATGTTTCTTAGTCTCTCCCCACTCACCGTCCTGACACTGTTAGATGTGGTCACTGGCTCCACCACGAACCAAGGCCTTCTTTTAAACTCTTCACTATCTGGATGTACTGTACGTAGCACATCCAAAGAGGTGAAGTTTTGGAGCATAGAAAAAAAAATGCTTGTTAGTATGCTTGACCATGGTTCACCTAAACAAATCTTCACAAATGTCACAAAAGACAGTTTATGAAAAAAATATTATTTCAAGTAAACAGTTTCCAATATGGAAAAAAGTGCTGTGTTATTTTGCAGATTCCTTTACCAGACTAGAGTTGAGCTGCAGAACTTTAACCACTAGCCTACAGGGCACTTATACCCCCTTCCTGCCCATATGACATTTTTATCATTTTTTTGTGACAGATAGAGCTTTCTTTTGGTGGTATTTAATCACCTCTGGGTTTTTAATTTTTTCTTAAACAAACCAAAAACCACTGAAAATTTTGAAAAAAAAACATTTTTTCTTAATTTTTGTTATGAGATTTTGTAAATAAGTGATTTTTCTCCTTCACTGATGTGCGCTAATGAGGCTGCAGTGATGGGCACTGATAGGCTGCACTGATGGACACTGATAGGTGGCACTGATGGGCACTGATGAGGAGGCACTGGTAGGTGGCACTGATGGGCATTGGCAGGCATCACTGATGGGCACTGAAAGGCAGCACTGATACATGGCACTGATATATGGCACTGTTAGGCGGCACTGACTGACACTATTAGGCGGCACTGACTGGCACTGGTAGGTGGCACTGATGCACACAGATAGGCGGCACTGACTGGCACTGATTGGCAGCAATGAAGGTGGCACTGACTGGCACTGATGGATGACACTGAAAGGCAGCTCAGATGGGCACTGATATGTGGCATTGATGTGGCACTGATGGGCACTGGCACGAGGCACTGATGAGCACTGACACAAGGCACTGATGGACACTGACAGGTGGCACTGCTGGGGCTACACTGATCATCAGTGCCCTGATGATCAGTGTACATGTCCCCTCCGCGGAAAGCCGATTACCGACTCTTCTCTCCTCTCGAGCTGTCAGCGTGACAGCTCGAAAAGAGAGAAGTGCCGATAACCGGCATTTCCGTGTTTACATGTGATCAGCTGTGATTGAACACAGCTGATCACATGACTGAGCCAACATCTTCGGCTCTTTCCATGATCTGTGATCCGCTGTGTCTGAGGGACACAACGCACCGCCGATCGCCGAGCTGCGCGCTCCCTGAGCTGCGCAAGCGCGGTGAAAATGGGAGGACGTCATATGACGTCCTCTCAGAACGAGAGAACCACCTTGCGCCCGTCATTGGACTATATGGCGAGCAGGAGGTGGTTAAATTGTAACTCCACTTTCTAGTAAATTCAGGCACTGTACAGTGTACAGAGCTGTAGCCCTTATAACCCTTATATATACCCAGTGAAGTGACCAGCCTCAGGTGATACACAGAGATTAAACAAATCCTCCTACACAAGTTGTTCCTGTTTATCTGCAGTCTTCTCTTCTCTACAGCCATTTAAGATCCAGAATTTTTACAGCTTTTCTGAGCTTCCAGAAAGTATGGGGCGGGGGGCTGAATTTACACTCTGCAGACCTCAGTGAGAGAAGCTCAAAACTGATTGGAGGGATGTGACACACCCCCTTCACACAGCATACAGGAACAGAACAGAGGGTGTGTGCTGCAGCTCCCTCTCCGTCACCTTTTTTTCTCTTGGTATCAGAAAAACGTGTTAGAAGTGACTAATACAGATAGCAGAGGAACAAGGCAGCAGACATAAATAACACTTAGTGCTCTGGATTGAGGAAAGCACACACTATAGAGGGATATGCTTTGCTCATATTTCATATCTGAGGTTTACAACCACTTTAAAGCAAACACAGAGGGCACAGAGTGAAAACAGACACAAAATGGACAACTCTAGTGCTCCTCTTTTGTCCTTTGATGATGAATTGCTTGAAAATGACTGTATTAATTGAGATCAGTAAGGGCTTGTGTTAAAGCTCTGTTTAGGCTTTGCACACTTCCAGTCTTGTTCCACTTGCTTGTTACAGCTCTGCCCAGGTTTGTTCAGGCATTGCTTTTTTCCAGCCTTGTGCTTGTCACCTCTCTCCAGACATTGTTCATTTCCAGTCTTGTTCCAGCTCTATCTCTGCATTATTATAAAAAATCTCTGCACTTCAGATGTGTCTCCCCCAAATACCTTATTGTATATGTATGTATATATATATACAGTTGTGTTCAAAATAATAGCAGTGTGTTGAAAAAAAGTGAATAAAGCTCAAAATCCTTCTAATAGCTTTTATTTCCATACACACAAATGCATTGGGAACACTACACATTCTATTCCAAATCAAAACATGAAGAAAACTATATCAAATTTGTGTTGTTCCTCTAAAAAATTTGAAGAAAAGTGAATATTAGACTGTTCAAAAAAATAGCAGTGTCTGTATTCTTTACAAACTCAAACATTCACTATATAAACTGAAAAATGTTTGAAGATTTTGCTTTCCTTTGAATCACTTAATGAATATTTAGTTGTATAAGCACTGTTTCTGAGAACTGCTGTAAATCTGTGTTGCATGGAGTCAACCAACTTCTGGCACCTGTGAACAGGTATTTCAGCCCAGGATGATTGGACTACATTCCACAGTTCTTCTCTATTTCTTGGATTTGCCTCAGAAAATGCATTTTTGATGTCACCCCACAAGTTTTCTATTGGATTAAGATCCGGGGATTGGGCTGGCCACTCCATAACGTCAATCTTGTTGGTCTGGAACCAAGATGTTGCACGTTTACTGGTGTGTTTGGGGTTGTTGTCTTGTTGGAACACCCATTTCAAGGCATTTCCTCTTCAGCATAAGGCAGCATGACCTCTTCAAGTATTCTGATGTATTCAAACTGATCCATGATTCCTGGTATGCGATAAATAGGCCCAACACCGTAGTATAAGAAACATCCCCATATCATGATGCTTGCGCAACCATGCTTCACTGTCTTCACAGTGTACTGTGGCTTGAATTCAGTGTTTGGGGGTCGTCTGACAAACTGTCTCCGGCCACTAGACCCAAAAAGAACAATCTTACTTTCATCAGTCCACAAAATGTTGCGCCATTTCTCTTTAGGCCAGTCATTGTGCTCTTTGGCAAATTGTAGCCTCTTCAGCACATGTCTTTTTTTCAACAGTGGGACTTTGCGGGGGCTTCTTGCAGATAGCTTGGCTTCACATAGGCGTCTTCTAATTGTAACAGTACTCACAGGTAACTTTAGACCTTCTTTGATCTTCCTGGAGCTGATTGTTGGCCGAGTCCTTGACATTTTGGCTATTCTTCTATTCATTCAAATGGTAGTTTTTCGCTTTCTTCCACGTCTTTCAGGTTTTGGTTGCCATTTTAAAGCATTTGCGATCATTTTATCTGAGCAGCCTATCATTTTCTGCACTTCTTTATATGTTTTCCCCTCTCCAATCAACTTTTTAATCAAGGTTCGCTGTTCTTCTGAACAATGTCTGGAACGACCCATTTTCCTCAGAATTTCAGAGAGAAATGCACTGTAACCAGCATGTACAACATTTTCTGCTTTCCTTCCTTAAATAAGGGCAGTAATTGCCACCTTCAAAGAATGAATGACCTCACTAATAGAACTCCACACTGCTATTATTTTGAACATGCCCCTTTCAATTAGTGATTCAATTACACAGAATCAGCAGCATGCATGTCATGACTGTTGGGTCTGTTGGATTTCTATTACTCTACTACACCTGCTAGTAAATTATTTGCCACGTAGAAATATCATTTCTACCAAAAACAGTGATTGATCAGGTTAGTGATGTCTGACTGACTGCTATTATTTTGAACACAACTGTATGTATAAGTGATTGCTGCAATTTAAAAAATGTGCTACTGTTCCACAAATCTTATATGGAAAAACAATAACTGCATGTATCACCTGAATAACCAATTATATCAAATGTACTATTTTGTGCACAACAAATAATGAATCTGAGTGAACCTGCCAGCTAATACAGCATAGGATTGCAAGCTCCCCGAAAGAGAAGAACGCCCACACCATCAAAAGGGGTCACCCCATAAGTACATATGACCATACTAGAGATAGGTGGTCATGAATAAGGGTGAGTGTAAGTCCATGTGGGGCACAAGAATATGATCAAGTGGACAGCACTTGTATTTCCTGAAGCACAAGCACTTTTTGGCACTTTATTGGGACTTTATGATTTATGATATGTGGGACTAATTACCATATTTGTTTATATTGCATATCACTAACTGATATGGTGTTTATATTTGTTGTGCACAAGTTTGCACATTTGATATAACTGGTTATTTAGGTGATACAAGCAGTTATTGTTTTTCTATCTCTTCATTGCCACAGCCCAAGATATCCTTGCGACTTTTCCTAAAGTTCAGTTCTGGCTTTCCAATGTGCTTCAGCACACAGTAATGATGCTGAAAGTGGACTAGAGGGTATTTAAACACTAGCCTTTGCTACGTCATCAAACCAGCTACCCATGAGAAAGAACTATAATTGCTTGACACATCCCTCAACTTGCTGTTTCTTCTGCCTTTTTCATTGCTAACCTAGCCAGCCTGACAACCCTCTACTTGCTGCCTGCCAAGACCCCAGTCTGAACATAACTACTCTCTCATCTCCAGCCTAGTTTATTGCCTACTCATTGCTGACCCAGACTGTCCAATAATGCTCTTCTCATCACTGCTATGACCCCTTACTGATCCTTACTGTGCTCTAGTCTCTTGTCCCTGCTAACTTCTGGTGGGGCAATTTCAGAAGCACTAAACTGAAGCCATCTGCAGTGAAGAGTTCCAAGGTCCATTAAAGTTGCGAGTCCTTTTCCATCATCAGGTACTCTAAGGAAGACCTACTTTAGATTCTGCTCAAGAGGGCACCATAATAGCTTGTTTTGAAGCTGGTTTATGGCTTGCTAAGAATATGATGATATGTAGAACTGCCTGGCCACAGATTAATTTTGTGATAGGATAATCAACTATACTTTCTATAGAGGCGTTACACATCTCATTAACTCAGTGTACTTTAGTAGATTTATAGGTATTATAGTATCCATGGCAAAATGTTTGTAGCCATGTTTGTATAGATACATCTGACAGTGTGTCTTTCAAGGGTTAATTTATTAAAGGTAAAATAGGCTGTTCATTTTGCAAGATAATTTTCCATGAGCTTAGTAAATGCGTGGAAAATGTACTTTGCAAAGAATACCCAACTACGTGCAAGGAAAAAAAAAATGTTTGCACATGAATGGATGATGGTCACCAGCAGAGCTTCACCTCATTTTACTAAATTTTAAATTCCCTTGTCAAATGAACAGCCTATTTGCCTTTGGCATATCAAACCAAATAGGTGTCATTTGTAGGTACAATATCTGAAATAGGAACTCTTTGTATTGCTGTATAGATATCTTTAAATTTGATCCCAGAAATTGGCATGTGGATAATAAATATGAATATGGCAGATGGTTAATAAAAGTGTTAGTCTGAACAAATGCTGGGTGCTATATAGAATGTATTTACATCACATTTTGATAAGTATTTCCACAATAATGTTGTGCCTATGTGAACATGTCCTTTTCATATGCAAATAATTGAGTACAGCATTTCTTAATGCACATACTACAAATGATGATAATACATAAAGTAACACAGTAGGATAAAAATGAAAGAAACCAACTGTTATCTCCTGTGTCAAGAATTTGGAGAAAGCTGTAGCTATATTTCAACTACATTTTTTAAATATTCAACTGTACACACATGCACAGGGATAAACATACTCATTTCTGCCCCAAACAGTGTCAGGTTGTCGAGTGCTAGGTTTTCCCATGGCTGCAAAATGATCAGAACAAACACTCTTGTGGTGACTGCTCTGCAGTGTGCCTATTACTTTATCTAGTCTGAAAAAACGTAAAAGTTTGCTTAAGACCAGGTTCACACAACATGTTAACATGCAATACATTAAAGCAGCCTGTTCATTCTGAATGGGCAGCCAACACACCCCTGCAAACAGGAAATTGCATCTGACCATTTTCCAGGAACACAACACATGGTATTTTTTTTTCAAAATCAATCTTTATTGTGAGAGACTCTCGAGGAGAGAATCAGCAAGTATAAAATATATTGTATAAATCCTTATATACAATTGCTGTTAAAAAAGAAAACAGCAAAAATCACATAGTGAAACATGTGACCTGGCACCTATTTCAAGAGGAGAAAGTCAAGAAGTAAATGTTGATATGACGTATGAGGGCAACAGCCTCCAAGACAAAAATGGGAAAATATCTTATAGCTGGTGCATACCCCAGCTTCACTTATCAACAGACTCAATTTAATAATAAAGTAAAATGGGGGTGTGGTCTTGGCATGGCTGCGTGAAGACGTGCTTTACCAGAGCTCCCAGCCGGCAGCTTCTCCATAGCTTACCAGCAGCAGACACCCCATATTTTGAGCCTTCTCTAGCTCCCAGAAAGCAAGCTAGTGTCCCAGGGACGAATCCATTGGCATGCAGCGCTATTTAAGAGCACGTAAACCAGCGGTCTCCACTCTGGACCCAGCCAATATGACGCCTACCCGCCCTGTGACACCAGCGGCGGCTGCGGCCTTGATCCTGGCAGAGCGGGCTACACAGCAGGAGGACACACATCTAATGCCTCCTTTCACACCGCCGAGCGATCTGTCCCCCTGGCTTGCTCTCCCTGACACCTAAAAGGGATCTGTGCACACACAGCCTGGCCTAACATGACTCTGCAGCGGGCCCTGCTTCTCCAGCGGGATTACAGCCTCAGCCAGGCCTCGACATCTTCCCAAGTAGATCCAGGCTATCTCCTCAGGGCACTGTGAATACCTTAATGCCCCCTATATTTGACATGGAGACTATGACAGCTTCACCCACAGAGCAGACATTGTGGTTTCTCCTTCAGCAGTTGCCCACTAGGGCTCACTTTAAGACACTTGCAAGCAGGGTGGAGACTGCACTGAGGGGTGAGGTACAGGGACTTAAACAGGAGGTATCTGCTCTTGACTCTCGGTTGTTGGTGATAGAACAAGAACATAACACTACGTCTACACCCTGACCCTGCAATCCTCACAGATGAACCTTTTCAGAGCAAATTGTTCACCTCTAACTATTTACTTGATAACCTGGAGAATTGCAGCGAACAACAAACTATCCGGCTCCGAGGGGTCCCTGAGTCAACACCTCAGGGACAGCTCTGATCTACAGTAATGGCCATTTTCAACAGATACCTAGACCGTCCACAGGATACGGAGATTATTATCGACAGAGTCCACAGGACCCTTGGACCTCAGCCCCCTCTACCGGATAGGCTACGAGATGTGTTGTGCTGCTTACATTCTTATACCCTCAAGCAGGAAATATTACAGCGAGCATGTAGGTGTCTTAGAATTTGACAATGCAGCCATCCATCTCCTGCCAGATGTTTCGAGGCAAACTCTGTTAATATGCAAGACGCTCAAACCTCTACTTCAATGGCTTGGTGAATTGGATCTAACCTACAAATGGGGCACCCATTCCATGTGATCATGAGGAGGGGGATTCGTATATTCTCCCTCCATCAACCTTCTGAGCTTCCTGATATTTTCACTTTTGCAGAAATGGACCCGATCCATGTGCCAAAGTGACTGACAGTTGCTGTCTCGCCAGATCCTCCACCAAGAGTTCTGAGGAGACAACCCCAAAGGGAAAGATCCGACTGCCGTTCCCATAGAGGACGGCAACGGAACTCTCAACAAAATGCATCATGCATGCAAGATGTAGTCTCTCACATGGCCTTTCATCATAGTTCATCTGAGACCACTACTCTGGCTCTCCTCTATAGTTTCCAATGGTTACTATAATTTCTGTGGCACCAACAGCCCTTCCAGCCCCTCCTTATTGTTGGACCCGATTCGGGGGCCTCCAACCATCCTAGATGAACACTGTTCAATCCGAGCAGGAGCCTGAACACATGTCTCCTTACAGAGTACTAACAGTATGGAGGGGATATCTCTACCCTTCGTTAAGGGGCCTGGCAGGAGACAGGGTACACCCTCCTTTTACATAAGCTATGCCACAGTGACTATTATTTGAACCATGTTATTAAAATATATCCTTTCCCGTACCAGCAGGAATGATGGCAGTGATGTTGTAAGGGACCGCCCGGCGGTACTACTAGCACTCCACTGAATAGGCGTCCCCAGCGCACGGAGTCTAAGTCCCAGGGTGCTTGTTCACCAGAGCCCCTGATGGTGGGGATGGACTTGGAGCTTCCTGAGACCAGGTCGTGGCTACTGGGTGCGCCCGTCAGTGGTAGTAGTATGCGCAAGGGGCTCCCACGGGGAAGAGTCTGATGTGAGGAGGTCAGAAGACCCCGCTGCACGGGATGGATGGATGGATGAGCAAGGTCAGACGGGCCGGGTCGGTAACAAAGAGGGCGGCAAGGTACAAGGCAGCGGGCATAGAATGGTCGGGTCACACGCCAGGTCAACAACAGCAGGTCAAATCCAATAGGGGGCATTCAGGAGAGAGGTCAGGCAAAGCAAGGGTCAGAATAGGAGAAACAGCAAGGTCAGGTACAATCCGGGTCAATAACTTACAGGGTACAGGTTCACAGGATTCAGGATGCAGGAAAGACCAGAAGGCACTGAATGACAGCTCAGGGTCGTTTAAATATCCCGCCCTGCGCTGCCATTGGTGCCCAGCGGGCGGTCGCGGCTTCTACTGCGCATGCGCGAACTCGAACGCCGCGGCCGGCTCGGAACCAGTGCTCGAGTCCCTGCGCCGGGCGGCATACTGCGCCTGCGCCGGGACCAACGCGGCGGGGATCGAGGGGATCCCTGACATTGCCCCCCCCCTACGGGCAACCTCCAGATGCCCACCCGATCTCTCCACCACGGGTGATCGCGAAAGAACCTCCGGACAAGTCTGGGTGCATGGACATTATGGGCTGGTTCCCAAGAATTGTCCTCAGGACCATAGCCCTTCCATTTGATAAGGAATTGGGTCTGGCCTCCCCTCCTTCGACACTTCAGGATTGTTTCAACCTCGAACTCTTCTTCTCCTTCGACCGTTACCGCTTCCGGGGGTCTAGATTCCCGGTCAGGGAAGGCATCTGGGACCACAGGCTTCAGAAGGGACACATGAAAGACCGGGTGGATCCTGAGCGTGTCAGGGAGGGCGAGTTCGTAGGCTACTTCGTTAACCATCCGTTTAATGCAGAAGGGGCCTATAAATTTGGGTCCCAATTTCTTTGACGGGCAAAGCATCTTTAAACCTTCTCCCCAGGCCGCAATACCAGATCTCCTCTCCGTTTCCTGTTGAATGCTTTCCTGTAGTCTTCCTGGGCCCGACTGATGGCCACTTGAAGCTTCTTATTGTTCGCAGCGAAGAACGTTACCACATCTTGTGTTGCTGGTACTGGGCATTCCGACACCAAATCCGGGAGGAAGACTGGGTGAAAGCCATAGTTGGCAAAGAACGGGGACTGCCCTGTTGCTGAGTGGCGGGCGTTGTTATACGCAAATTCCGCTAAAGGAAGAAGTGGCAGCCAGTCATCTTGAGTAAACGAGGTATAGCATCTTAAGTATTGCTCCAAGGTCTGATTGGTCCTTTCGGTTTGACCGTTAGTTTGAGGGTGGAACGCAGAGGAGAGAGATAATTTGATGTCCAGGGCTTTGCACAGTGCCCTCCAGAATCTGGACGTGAACTGGACCCCTCGGTCCGAGACAATGTCTTCAGGGACCCCATGCAACCTGACTACCTCACGAATGAAGACTTGCGCGGTCTCGGCCGCCGAGGGGGTTTTCTTCAACGGGATGAAGTGGGCCATCTTGGACAAGCGGTCCACGACTACCAGGATTGCCGTGTGGTCTCGGGATGGCGGAAGCTCGACTATAAAGTCTAGTGAGATCTTTTGCCAAGGCCGTTCAGGAATAGGTAAGGGTCGCAGCAGACCCCAAACCTTGTTTCTTGCTGGCTTGTTCTTCTGGCAGGTGACACAGGACCTGACATAGCCTTTACAATCCTTAGCCATGTCTGGCCACCAGAATGAGCGTCGGAGAAGTTCCAGGGTCTTTTCTGGGCCAAAGTGCCCCGCCATTGGGTGGTCGTGGCAATGCCCCAAGACCAGGGTTCGGGTTTCTTCCGGCACCACAATTCGGTCATCCCTCCATAGGAGTCCCCCCTTGTTCCGGAGCGGCCCTCCGCCTGGGGTAGAGAAGTTTGTGGATGCCTCCATTAGCCTGGAACGAAGATCCGACTGAAGGACCAAGAAGTTACCCGAGGACAGGATGGTGTCAGGTACTGGGGTCTCCTTGGCGTCTTCGTACATCCGTGATAACGCATCCGGCTTAGTGTTCTTTGATCCCGGCCGGTACGTAATATGGAAGTTGAATCTCGAAAAGAATAGTGCCCATCTCGCCTGTCGCGGGCGTAGACGCTTGGCGGTTCTCAGATACTCTAGGTTCTTGTGGTCAGTAAATATTAAGATGGGGTGCACCGCACCTTCCAGCAGGTACCTCCATTCCTCTAACGCCGTTTTGATCGCTAGTAGCTCTCGATCACCGATATCATAGTTCTTCTCCGCTGGGGTCAGCTTCCGTGAGAAGAACGCTACAGGGTGGAGCAGTTCCTTGGTGCCTTTTCGTTGGGAGAGGATGGAGCCTACCGCATTCTCCGATGCATCTACCTCCACAATATAGGGCAGAGCGGCGTCTGGGTGACCCAAAATGGGTGCCGAAGTGAACAGCTTCTTTAAGACTTCGAAAGCTCCCTGCGCTTCTGGTGTCCATCTGAATCGGGTTCCCAGCTTGGTTAGCTGAGTAATGGGGGAGACCAGACCCGAGAAGTTCTTGATGAACTTCCGGTAAAAATTTGCAAAGCCGATGAATCGTTGGACGCCTTTCCTATCTGTGGGTTCAGGCCAATCCAGTATTGCAGCGACCTTCTGGGGATCCATCGCGACCCCCGCGGTGGAGATAATCAGGCCCAAGAAGGCAATGCTGGATTGTTCAAAACAACATTTTTCTGCCTTGGCGTACAACCCATGCTGCCGCAACCGCCCCAATACTTTTGCTACATGTATTCTGTGTTCCCCCAAAGACGGGGAGAAAATCAGAATGTCGTCTAAATAAACGATCACGAAGACGTCCAGAAAGTCCCTAAAAATATCGTTTACAAAGTGTTGAAAAGTGGCCGGAGCATTGCACAACCCGAACGGCATGACCAGATATTCAAAATGACCGAAGCGGGTGCGGAAGGCCGTCTTCCACTCGTCCCCCTCCCTTATGCGAATCAAGTTGTACGCCCCCCTCAGATCCAGCTTGGTAAAAACCACTGCTGACTTTAAGCTTTGGAACAGCTCAGGTACTAATGGTAGTGGGTAACGGTTTTTTATCGTGACCCTGTTCAATTCCCTGTAATCGATACATGGCCTTAAGGTTTTGTCCTTCTTTTCAACAAAGAAGATTCCCGCCCCCGCCGGTGAGGTGGAGTGACGGATGAACCCCTTCTGGAGGCTGTCCTCGATATATTCCTTTAGGGCCCCCAATTCGGGCTCTGAAAGGGGGAAGATTCGCCCAAAAGGAATTTCTGAGCCGGGTAACAGGTCAATGGGGCAGTCATAAGGGCGGTGGGGGGGTAGAGTATCAGCTCCCCGTTTGCTGAACACGTCTAAAAACCCATGGTAGACCGCAGGGATTACTTGTTTTAGTTCCGCTTCCCCCTCAGAGCACAGGAGGATTTGGGGGGCCCCCGGGCCCGAAGTGCGGCAGTATATCCGACAGTATGGGGAAGGGAACGTGATTACTCCGGTCGCCCAGTCAATCTGGGGGTTATGGGCCCGTAACCATGGGAGCCCCAGAATGACTGGGAAGAGGGGTGAAGCTATAGCATCCAGGCGGAGGAATTCCTGGTGCTGGCCGGCAATGACAGTGGTGATGGAGGGGGTTTCCTGGTTCACTACTCCCGATTTTATTCGGGAACCGTCGGCCAAATAAATATTGAACCCCTTCTGTTTCAATTGAAGGGGAATACCCTGCTGGTGAGCAAAATTAATATCCACGAAGCAGCTGCATGCCCCAGAGTCAATTATGGCCGATACTTCCACGGTCCTTTCTGGAAGCTGAAAGGAAAGGGGTACCACTAAGTATTGGGATGGACCAACATTGCCAATGGATAAGGAAGAAGAGGTGCACTTACTCAGTTTCTGCGGGCAGGAACGCGCCATATGACCAGCTTCGCCACAATAGAGGCACAGGTTCTGGGATCGTCTGCGCAGATGTTCCTCTGGGGATAGTTTAGGCCGTGCCAGGCCGAGCTGCATGGGTTCGGGGTTGTCTCCAGGTGGCCGGTTTTGGACGACTGGCCTAGGTGTTTGACTGGGACCCTGAAATGATCCCCAGGGATTTCCATGACCCTGGCCGGACCTCTCAAACCTGCGTTCCCGCAGTCTACGGTCAATTTTGATGGTCAGTGCTATTAAGTCCTCTAAAGTCTCAGGTACCTCCACCCGGGCGAGCTCGTCTTTCAGGCCATCTGATAGGCCAATACGGAACTGATGCAGGAGTGCGAACTCGTTCCAGCGAGTATCCCCCATCCATCGCCTAAAATCAGCTGCGTACTCCTCCGCCGCTCGGCGGCCTTGCCGGAGCGTGTACAGAGTAGCTTCAGCAGAAGCTGCCCGCTGTGGGTCATCATACAGGATGGCCATAGCATCAAAAAAACTGTCAACCGAACTGAGGTGAGGGTCGTTTTTTCCCCGTAATCGATGGGCCCAGTCTTGGGGTTCACCCTGCAGGAGGGAGATGACGAACCCCACCTTCACGGATTCAGTCACGAAGGTTCGGGGTTGTAGCTCAAAATAGAGGAGGCAGGACTCGCGGAATGATCTAAAACGTGTGCGGTCCCCGTGAAAACGTTCCGGTAAGGGTACTCGGGGGTCGGCCGCCGGGAGTGGTGCGGATGCCCCAGACACCAGCACAGGGGCTGCTACAGCTGGAGATGTGGTGACCGCGGCCTGTGGGGCGGGAGCGGATATAGTGCAGGCCTGGAATTGAGTTTCAATCCGCTGACATCTATCCTGCAGGGCCGATACGGTCTGTGTCAAATTGGACAGGTGCCTGCAGATCTCCTCCAGCGGAGATGGACCTCCTCTAGACTCAGTCATGGCCTTCTGGTACTGTAAGGGACCGCCCGGCGGTACTACTAGCACTCCACTGAATAGGCGTCCCCAGCGCACGGAGTCTAAGTCCCAGGGTGCTTGTTCACCAGAGCCCCTGATGGTGGGGATGGACTTGGAGCTTCCTGAGACCAGGTCGTGGCTACTGGGTGCGCCCGTCAGTGGTAGTAGTATGCGCAAGGGGCTCCCACGGGGAAGAGTCTGATGTGAGGAGATCAGAAGACCCCGCTGCACGGGATGGATGGATGGATGAGCAAGGTCAGACGGCCGGGTCGGTAACAAAGAGGGCGGCAAGGTACAAGGCAGCGGGCATAGAATGGTCGGGTCACACGCCAGGTCAGCAACAGCAGGTCAAATCCAATAGGGGGCATTCAGGAGAGAGGTCAGGCAAAGCAAGGGTCAGAATAGGAGAAACAGCAAGGTCAGGTACAATCCGGGTCAATAACTTACAGGGTACAGGTTCACAGGATTCAGGATGCAGGAAAGACCAGAAGGCACTGAATGACAGCTCAGGGTCGTTTAAATATCCCGCCCTGCGCTGCCATTGGTGCCCAGCGGGCGGTCGCGGCTTCTACTGCGCATGCGCGAACTCGAACGCCGCGGCCTGCCCGGAACCAGTGCTCGAGTCCCTGCGCCGGGCGGCATACTGCGCCTGCGCCGGGACCAACGCGGCGGGGATCGAGGGGATCCCTGACAGATGTCTACAAGGGGTGCTGTTTATCTTTCGTGGCCTGATGTTTCTTATTATAATGTACATCACTTTTTGATGTGACATACAGTAAATTGGTTTATGATTGACTTGCCCTTTCTCTTCTCCCTCCCAACTTACTTCTTCTCACCTTCTCATTCCCTCCCCTTCTAACCCCCCACCCCGTCCACACCCCTTACTTCCCTAGTGCCCCTCCTTATCCCTCCCTACCCTTTCCTTCCCCCTCTTATGGTTGTTTCCCTATTATACTCAGGTTACCTAAACACCATACCTCTCCTTGGAAGAGACGTTTGTTTACCGTATTATACATGTTGATACATTTTCATTTTACGGTTTGTGTTTGTTGGATTAGCTATCAGCATGTCTGAGATCCCCCATATATGCTGTGTGGTCCCATATGACCGGGGCTCTGTAACTAGTAGTACCTTACCGCCTCCCACTCTAGGCCTTCTCTGCCCTAGTGGAAGTAAAATCTCTCTGCGGAAATTACATTGTAGGTTGTCTCTTTCCAGATACCTTACTCTTTTCCTTTCTGTCTGCTCCCCCCCTTATTGCCCCCCTCCCCCCACCCTGTGGAAGGAGGATTGAGGTATTGTTACAAGTGCCACCATGGCATTGAAGATCCTCTCCTGGAACATTAAGGGCTTGAATTCTCCAGAGAAACGAACAAGTTGCTTAGTGGGACTCTGGAGGCATAGAGCACATATAGTCTTTCTTCAGGAAACTCACTTTAGCTGCTTCCCGTCTGCTCTATAACAGAAATACTGCTACAGGGCAGCATAGGTGCGTAAAATCACGTATATATACGTGATTTTGCATTTCCGGGTAGGGGGCATTCAGGAGCCACGGCTGTCAATCCCCGGGTCACAAAATAAAAAGCGCACAGGCGATCAAATACCACCGAAAGAAAGCTCTATTTGTGGAAAAAAAAGGACATAAATTTCATTTGGGTGCAGCATTGCATGACCGCGCAATTGTCAGTTAAAATAACGCAGCATCATAACGCAAAAAATGACCTGGTCAGGAAGGGGGGTAAATCCTCAGGAGGTCAAGTGGTTAACATAGACAAAATTCCTAAACTATACAACAAACATTTCCCAATGGTCTATCATAGTCCATCTCCATCTTCTAAATCCAAGGGTACCAGCATTTTAAAATCAAACTCCCTTCCCTGGCTACTCCTTGATGTCCGCACTGACCATGAGGGAAGGTTCCTACTGCTTAAAGGCCGGATCTACACACATACATTTACCCTTGCAAACATTTATTTGTCCAACAGTGATCTACTTTCAACCCTAACTACATTCCTCTCTACACTTGACTCCTTCTTAGAAGGGACTCTAATATTGGGAGGTGATTTTAACCTGACCCTGGACCCTCGCCGAGATTACTCTAAGGGCACCTCCTTTTTACCTAGAAAGGTTAGACACCATCTTCAGGACCTTCTCCATTCCCATCAACTTATCAATATTTGGAGGACATTACACTCACAGGAAAAATATTATACCTTCTATTCCTCCATGCATGGCTCCTATATGTAACGGAACCGGACCCAGACCGCACTTGGGTATTTCCGTTGGACTCCAGCTTCCCTGTCCGAACACAAATCCCCGGACACCACCGCTGATCATGCAGGAAATAGACAGCACCAGACTCTCTTAAGAAAGGAAGTCAACTGCTTTATTTTAACACAAACACAAGATATATACACAGGGTGGGGAAATACAACCAGGAACAGGAAACACATCAACAGGCCATCCCATCAGGAGGGAAGGGCTGCCAGAAACACCCCATACCAAACCAAGACACACAATAGAACAATGGGATACACCATGTGGCAGTAGACAATAGGGGAACACATGCATCCCATAATAATTTGCTGGCAAGCAAGACACAATAGAACAATGGGGCAACCAGGTGGCAGTGAACAATGGACAACCCCCACACCCAACCTATACATGTTTACACAATATCCAGACAGAGCACCCTGCACCCCTTACAGGCACAGGGTGCCTTTACACATAAGAGAGATTTGGGGAGATGATACAGGGGTCCCCCCACCCCCAAAAGTCACTCCCGTCACATATGTCCCCTTTCGGCAGGAGACTAACGCAGGAGTAAATCCCAGATGGATGGACTCCGAAGTTAGTCTGTGCTTCCAGTCCCCCAATTCCAGCACCCACACAGTACCCCAAACAAATTGTCCCACACAAAGCATTACTCACCAAGCCAACCTCTGCTTCTCCCGTAGAACATACCTGCCGCTGGGGAGAAGTACGGACTGGTCCTTCTCCCTGAAGTCCTCTCAGCCGCTGGGGAGAAGACAGGGTGGCTGGGCCGACTCCATCATGCGGTGGGGGATCTGGGCCGACTGCCCAGCATCCCTGGGATATCCAGGTGGCGACTATACTCTCCTCCACTTTGACTTGATGGACATCCCCCAGTGTTTGCAAAGTAAGGCTGACATCCTCTTGTCCCAGTGCCAGACCCTTTTCTGGGGTTGTGTCAGTGGAGACCGAAGTCCCATCCACGGATATCAGCTCAAGCTGCTGTTGTGAGGTGCCGATTGCATCCTCTTCCTGTAGCTCCTGCGGTGCTGATTGTTGTGGGCAGAGGTCAAACATGCCATGCCCTGATTCCAACTCTTCTGCGGAAGGCGTGCTGGCTGGTTCCTCAGCAGAAAAGTCAATCAAATCCCCAGTCTCTGGAATTTCCACTGCCGATTCTTGGGCATGCTGCCGAACATGTTTTAGCAGTTGCCTGTATGCCCTTTCCAGATGCAGTTCTTTCTTCAGCAGGTATTCCAGATCTGGTTCAAGCCCTGAGACCCCTGTGAGACCGAACATAGCCTCTCTGTCTTCTTGCAACTCCTCCAGGGTAGGTTCTCCTTCATCGCCAAACACAATATAATCTGTAGGGCTCTCCCACAGCAATCCAGGCCCACCAAAGTCATGTCCCTCTGGAGAGCACTCTGTTGACACCCCTAAATATTCCTGCTCTGCGTACCATTGCAAAGCCCGATATCTGTTGTCCAGTTGTATCTCCTGCTGGACCAGCCTGTCCAACTCAGTCACCCATTGCTCCTGGGGTCGCTCTCCCAGGAATGGCACCCGTAACCTCCCATGGTCCCTGGCCCTTTCCCCTGGGGTTGGATAGCATTTGCCTTTGTCCATACCAGCAGCCTGGAGGGTTCCTCTCCAAAGAACCTCCCATATCCACTGCCTGAGCTCCAGGTACTGATCTGTAGACACAGTCCTGGGGTATATTGCAAGAGCAAAAACAGTCTGCAGCAGCCCTGGGAACTCTGATGTCAGGTCCATATCTCCACTGGGGTGACTGACGTCTCCTTTCCTGATCTTGAATCCCAGAGGTGGTTTGGACATGTTCACAGCTTGGAAGCACAATCCCACCACTGCCACCAATGTAACGGAACCAGACCCAGACCGCACTTGGGTATTTCCGTTAGACTCCAGCTTCCCTGTCCGAACACAAATCCCCAGACACCACCGCTGATCATGTAGGAAATAGACAGCACCAGACTCTCTTAAGACAGGAAGTCAACTGCTTTATTTTAACACAAACACAAGATATATACATAGGGCGGGGAAATACAACCAGGAACTGGAAACACATCAACAGGCCATCCCATCAGGAGGGCAGTGCTTCCGGAAACACCCCCCACCAAACCAAGACACACAATAGAACAATGGGATACACCACTTGGCAGTAGATAATAGGAGAACACATGCATCCCATAATAGTTTGCTGGCAAGCAAGACACAATAGAACAAGTGGAACCAAGTGGCAGTGAACAATAGACAACCCCCACACCCAACCTATACATGTCTACACAATATCCGGACAGAGTACCCTGCGCCCCTTACAGGCACAGGGTGCCTTTACACATAAGAGGGATTTGGGGAGATGATACAGGGGTCCCCCCACCCCCAAAAGTCACTCCCGTCACACTATTCCAGGATTGATTTCTTCCTGCTCAAACACTCGACCATTCCTCAGGTCTCTAAGGTGGAAATTGGTCAGACTGCTCTGTCGGGCCATGCACCAATCTCCTTGGAATTATTGGTACACACAACCCAGCCTAATCATCGACTTGGAGACTCCATGAGTTACTTTTGAAAGAACCCATCATAGCTGCAGATATACTTCAGGAACTCACTACATTTTTTACTAACAACGTAAATTCCGTCGATAACCAGCTCTCAGTATGGTCCGCCCATAAGTGCTTTGTAAGAGGGATTCTGATTAAACATGGCCATTTAGCCAAGCAGAAAAGGGCGAAAACATTGTCAGACCTCCTGACCCGGCATATCCCAGAGCGCACACATAAGACGGGAATGGATTGTACAGTAGAAACCGACGTCTTGAGGGTATTAAAGGCCCACCGCTCTTTCTATGAGTTTGGCAACAAATGTGGCTGCTTATTGGTCAATGCCATGTGGGCCAAACGATCTCGAACTTATGTATCCGCCCTCTCACCTCCGTCTGGCCCGAAGATTCACTCTACTCCGGATCTAGCTAAAGCCTTTAGAGATTTTTATTTTACGCTTTACAATCTGGGCCCAGCCTCTACGACTCCTCCGAGCTCAACGATGCTCACAGATATGCGCCATTACATCCAGGAATCAAACCTTCCAACACTTACTGATGAAGAAAGAGACACTTTGTCCCAACCTATTTTGGTGGAGGAATTCACTGTAGCCATGGCCTCTACCCAACCTGGAAAGACACTGGGACCAGATGGTTTCACCATAGCCTATTTTAAAATCAAATTTGTCTTTAAGTTTTACAACAGAATATACAGAAAAGAAAAAATGACCAGTGGTTACATACACATATGAACAATCATCAGGCTCAAACAGGAGATGAGCCAAAGAGATAACAGTAGTCAGTGAATGTGAATTTCACCAGCCTAATTAGACAAACACTGATAAGTAACATGTATACAACTGAGACATATATCTTAAGGACCTATCCCATAAGAAGGCATAAAGAGCATCAATATATGTCCAAGTAGAGTTCACCATATAAAACAAAGCAAAGAAAAAAGATAAAGGGAGAGAGATGGGAAGAAATAAGCACAGGAAGAGAGGAACAATAGAAGGGAGAGTCGGGAGTCGGGACAGACAAGGGGCAGAGCCAGAATAGCACAACTCTAAAGAGGCCCAGGGTGGGCTTCCCAATCATACAAATCGAAAGCAAGTGCACTGACATGAGACAGACAACCGTGGGTCCACCAGACCATACGGACGAGGTCTAGGGAGGCACAGTAGGAGCACACAACTCCCAAAGGGTCGAGGAGGAGGAAAAATGGAGCCAGACCGACCATAATAACTTATGTTTTTCATAGGTATCATTGGAAAATGTCAACATCTCTTCCATTGGCATGATATAATTAATTGCAGAAACCCACAGCGGTAGTGGGGAGGTGGCCCTTTTCCAAAAAAGAGGTATCAATTCACGAGCCGAAGACAGGAAGAAACATAATAAACATTTCTTCTGTGCCACCAATGGGCCTGGTAAAATGGAGAGAAGAGCAAACTTTGGCGAAGAGGTCAAGGACTCACTATAGATTCTATTATAGACTTCAAAAACTTGGTACCAAAAGGGTCGAATTTTATCACAATCCCACCAAATATGGAACTGAGTACCCACATCCATATTACAATGCCAACAAAGATTGGATGTAGATGGAAATATCTTGTGAAGGGAATAGGGACCCCTATACCATCGGGAGAGGAGCTTAAAATTATTTTCTTGAGAGTAGCAAGATATAGAGGATTTATGGGTGAAGTGGAACGTAAACCATTCCTCAGCAGATATATCTTTGCCAATATCCCGTGTCCATACACTGGTGAAGGGCGAGAGTTCAAAATGGATTGAGGCATGTAGTACCCTGTAAAAGGAAGCCAAGACATGTCTCGGAGAAAGGGAACACAACCGCTCAAACTCAGTAAGTGGGCAATGAATTTGAGAAGTGGAATGTAAATGTTTACAAAACGAAGATAAATGTAAAGCAGTCAGCCAGTCCCTGGGGTCGCCCGAGAGGAGTGGGAGACCTGTCTGAGGGTGGATAAAGTCCCAAGCTACCAGCCAAGAGGTATGGGCAAAGGGACCCAGAACAGGGGATCCCGTCCCTTGGGGAAAGGAGGGATTATAAAATATGGGTGATAAAGGGGAAGGGTCGGAGGATAGAAGGGTAAGGAGACCGCGTTTATACCACAAGCGCAATGCCGCCACAGTCAAAGGAGATAGGCCAGGTAGACGCTGAAGGTCATGGCCCAGAGGAGAGCCCGTAGGTCGATTTGAGATAGGTCCTGTTATATCATACAGGAGGCTTTCTGAAAGGGTCTGGGGAACCAGTCAAGCATACGTGCCAACAGGACGGCCCTATAATACAACTCAAAATCAGGTAAACCCACTCCACCTCTAAGCTTCGGATAGGTGAGCAGCTTGTACTTTAATCTCGAGAAACCTCGATTCCAAATAAACCTGATTGATAAAGAGAGGAAAAAACTCTTGGGCACAGAGACTGGGATAGTCTGGAAAACATATAGCAGTTTCAGATAAGTGTCCATCTTAAGGGTATTAATGTGTCCAAACCAGGGCAGAGAGGAGGCTCCCCATGATGCCAAGTCTTTGCGGAGGCACGTAGGTAGGGGCAAATAATTAAGCAAGTAAAGTGCAGCAAGATCAGAAGAAATCAGAACGCCTAGATACGAAATAGCCTTTGGGTGCCATTGAAAAGTTGGAGCGAAGGTGTGACAGCACACTATCAGGTAGAGAAATATTTATTGCCTCCGTTTTTGAGACGCTAAGTTTAAAGTTACTGAACTAACCAAATCTGTGGAACTCATGAAGCAGGCTGCTGAGAGAGATGAGTGGCTGTTGCATATAAATTAGGAGGTCATCTGCATAAAGAGAAAGTTTATGATGTGAGGAGGGGGTATGAATGCCTAGTATAGAATCGTTAGCCCATACAGCCCGCGCAAGGTGCTCCATAACCAAAAGTAGGGGAGAAAGAGGGCGATAGCTACTGCAAAGAGATGGATCCTTACCTGGTTTTGGGATAACCGAAATATTAGCGGAAAGAAAGGCCGGGGAGGGCAAATGAGAGTCATCAATGGTGTTAAAGGCCTGAGTTAAAAGCAGGGCCAACAGAGGGGCAAATGTTTTGTAGAATCTTGGGGTAAACCCATCAGGGCCCGGGCACTTACCAGATTTAAGGACCTTGTTTGCTCCAAGAACTTCCGGGACAGAAAAGGGCTCCTTGAGGTCGAGAGAGTCCTGCACATCAAGAACCAGTAATGCTGTCTCAGCAATGTATTAAGTCATTGCCTGGGAGCAAGAATCCATGGAGACAGCAGGGATAGCGGGGGACAAATTATAAAGTTGAGAGGAGTAGCGTTCAAACGCAGATGAAATTCCCTTGTTGTGGGAAATTTTGGTGCTTGAATATATTGGATAGGGTGATGGGATGGGCGAGGGTGGAGTACCCACGCTAGATGCTGACCACATTTGTTAGCTAGAGAATAATGGGTGTTGCAGGCTTTATCTCATATGATAAGGGAGGAGAGGTCTAGCAATTGGAGTAAATCTTGACGGGCATTAGAAAGGTCCACCGCAAGCCCCGGCTCCAGGATACATTTGTGGGAGGACTCTAAGGCTGCAATAAACAAAAACAACTGAGGAATCTCTGCCAAAAACAACCGAGGAATCTCCGCCATCTGAGCACTCTTCAATCGGGAGCCATGCTGGATGAGCACTCCTCGGAGGACACCATTAAGGGCCTCCCACTAGGCAAGGGGTCCTGTGGTATCCGAAGCATGATCCAGAACAAAGTTTTGTATAGCCTTCGTGACCTCCGTGACACATAAGGAGTCTTTAAGCAAAGTATCATTCAAACGCCAGGAAAAGCAAAGTGAAGGCATGGGGAGATTGTGTATAATGAGATGAATGGGGGCATGGTCCGACCATAAGAAATGACCAAGGGAAGCCGAAATAGGGGAGTCGAGTAAGGATTGTGAAACAAAAAAATAGTCAATATAACTATAGGACTCATGAGCCGCTGAATAATAGCTATAATCTCGCTCTGAAGGGTGCAGGACACGCCAGACGTTTACTAAGTGCAGGCCATGTAGATGAGATTTGATTTGAGTTAAAGGAGAGAGAAGATCTACCTGAGGAGGTGTCTGCAGCAGGAGACAGGGCTATATTAAAGTCACCTCCCATGATAAAACATAGACCACCAAAGGTGGACAGTTCGGATAGAACCGCAGAGAGAAAGGGGCCCTAGTCCTGATTAGGAGCATAAATATTCGCCACCGTAAAAACAAAGTCCAGATATTTTGATTTAAGAAAAATATAATGGCCGGCCGGATCTATGAAGGAGTCCAAGACCTCAGGGCTAAAGGTACTATGGAAGGCCGCCGACACCCCCCTAGACTTGGCCCATGCATTAGTGCTATGATACCATTGATTGTAGTAGCGATTACGGAGGACTGGCATACTATCCGTGTGGAAATGAGTCTCCTGAAGGAGCAAAATTTGTGATCTAGTTTTGTGAAAATGTTAAAGCATCTGGCTCCACTTTTCCGGGGTATTAAATCCCCTACAATTAACAGAGGAAAAACCAATTGGAGTCATATCCGTCATATGTAAGATAAAGCAAGGGAAACGTACAGTTGTGGCCAAAATTATTCAACCCCCAATGCTGTAAAGGGGTTTAGGGACTATAGTGTACATTTGGAATTGTATTCAGAATCAAATCCTACAAGGACGTTGTAACTACCCAAATGCAACTAAAATGACATCAATTGTTTATGTAATACAGTAGTAAATGGTTCTTATGTGGTTTCTTCATTGCCACAATTATTCAACCCCTTAAAGACTACCACTCTGAAGAACAGAGGTTCATACAGGTGCTTTCCATCAGGTATTGAAAACACCTGTGGATGTCACCGAGCAGCAATCAAGCATAATAAGCACCAATTAGGCAGCTTTAAAATGACTGTGATACTCAGCTCCTTCTAGACATTTACTGGTGTGGTTACAAACATGGTGAAGGCAAGAGAATGGTCCAGGAAGACAAGAGAAGAGGTGATTTCTCTTCACAGGAAGGGCAATGGCTATAAGAAGATTGCAAAGATGTTAAACATACCAAGAGACACCTTAGGAAGCATCATTCGCAAATTCAAGGCAAAGGGCACTGTTGAAACGCTACCTGGTCGTGGCAGAAAGAAGATGCTGACTTCGACTGCTGTGCGCTACCTGAAGCGTAGAGTGGAGAGAAGTCCCCGTGTGACTGCTGAGGAACTGAGAAAAGATTTGTCAGATGTGGGTACAGAAGTTTCAGCCCAGACAATAAGACGCACACTGCGTAATGAAGGCCTCCGTGCCAGAACTCCCAGGCGTACCCCCTTGCTGTCTCCAAAGAATAAGAAGAGTCGACTGCAGTATGCCAAAAGCCATGTGGACAAACCACAAAAGTTGTGGGATAGTGTTCTGTGGACTGATGAAACAAAATTAGAACTGTTTGGGCCCATGGATCAACGCTATGTTTGGAGGAGGAAGAACAAGGCCTATGATGAAAAGAACACCTTGCCTACTGTGAAGCATGGTGGAGGGTCAATCATGCTTTGGGGCTGTTTTGCTTCTGCAGGTACAGGGAAGCTTCAGCGTGTGCAAGGTACCATGAATTCTCTTCAGTACCAGGAGATATTGGATGGAAACGTGATGCAGTCCGTCACACACCTGAGGCTTGGGAGACGTTGGACCTTTCAACAGGACAATGATCCCAAGCATACCTCCAAGTCCACTAGAGCATGGTTGCAGAGGAAAGGCTGGAACATTTTGGAGTGGCCATCGCAGTCACCAGACTTAAATCCGATTGAGAACCTCTGGTGGGACTTAAAGAAAGCAGTTGCAGTGCGCAAGCCTAAGAATGTGACTGAACTGGAGGCCTTTGCCCATGAAGAATGGGCGAAGATACCCGTAGATCGCTGCAAGACACTTGTGTCAAGCTATGCTTCACGTTTAAAAGCTGTTATAACTGTAAAAGGATGCTGTACTAAGTACTAAGATTGAATGTCACTTGGGGGTTGAATAAAACTGATAATGCTGTGAGCACAGAAAAGACATTTGTGGTTATTTCATTATAACTGTTATGTTATATTTGTCTGACCTACAAGTGCCTCTTTAATGTAAATGTAAGCAAGATGACTGAATGATCAAAAGCAATGTCAAACTGGCCAAAACACTCAATTTCAGTGGGGGTTGAATAATTTTGGCCACAACTGTATACCACCAACAGCACCCCCCAAGTCCCCCCCAACTCCCGAAAGAAGAGTAATAACAAAAAATTGAGTAAAGAGGAGGAAAAGGGGAAAAAGAAAAGGAAGTACCAGAAGAGAATAGATAGAGGACAGGAAAGGAGAAGCCAGAAATAAAGGGAGATCAGAAGGGAGAAACTAGCAGACAGAAAAACCATCTAGATAACATACAGTGTGTCAAAAAAAGGTACACTGAGGGGCCTAGGTAGGGAACGTCAAAGGCACAATGATTCGGTCCTGGCCCAGGCTCCCCGCAGGGAAATATAAACCTCGAGAGAAGTCACCCTAATAAAAGAGCGGCCAACTCATAAAAAAATGTGTATAGTAAACCCTCGTAACAAGTAAAAAAGGGAAAAACACATATAATTGGCACAAATCTAAATGCGTTGAAATAAGAGCATGGAACCAGCAGAACCCCAGAAACCAAACGAAAAAACACAGGCATAGCTAAGTGCAAATACAAATGGACAAAAGAGGAACCTCCCGTTTTAAATGGATAGAAAATCAGCCATCTGGAATCTTCTGGGAGGAGGACTTGGAACGCTTCTTCCGTCTGGACCGTTGCCAAGGTAAAGTAAATGGAAGGCCCAGGGTCGGGAGTGGAAAGGGCCAGTCTGGGACAGATACTTGAGGCAGTTCGAGAGTACCAAGGAAGGTGGGCAGATCCCCAAGGGTGTGGAACTGTGTGGATTTAACATTCTGGGGAGCTCAGAGTTGGAAAGGGAACTGCCACTGATAGCAGATGTGTCTTTCCAGTAGCAGCTGAGTGAGTTGGCACAGGACCCTGTGCATGTTCAGAGTCTGGCGGGAGAGGTCAGGGAGGAGCATCACCGGTATCTCATTGAATAAGATGGTATCTTGTGTGCTAGCCGCACACATATTGGCATCTTTGACCTTGAGATAGTGGACCCTGCATAGGATATCACAAACAAAAGAGGGGTCAGGACTCCTGACGGGACTATCTGCCTTATCGTGGTTTGGTCATTGTAATGTGCTGAAGATGAATGTTATGCCACGGTTATTATATCTATTACAGGCCCTACCAGTTAAACTGCCATAAGCTTTCTTCCACTCTGTGCCCTCTGCCTTCACTCGATTTGTTTGGCATGGTAAACATTCACGCTTAAGTAGGAATTTGTTACGCAGACCCAAACTGAGAGGTGGCATAGGCTTCCTGGACCCAGCGTAATACTATATACCTGTTTAAATGAAAAGAGTGGTGGACTGGTGTAGACACCAGATATATAAAGTATGGGTCACATTCTTCCAGGAAATGGTGGGGCCCCTGCTTGCAGGACTTCCATGGGTAGGAAGGCAACACATATCCCAACTTACTACTCACCCAAAATAAGTCCCGTGCTGGCCGAACTGAACACATTTTTTTCACATTGGCATCTTTGGAGAGCTTCACCTCCCCCATGATGCCAATAATAGGCCACCCAAGATTCCTACCCAGGCTTCCGGATTCTAGCTTCTGATCCCTGTCATCTCAGGGTCTAATGCATGCATCTCAATTTCTATGTCCCACTGGGTGGGTCTCACTGAGTACCTTGTTTCCCAGCCCATCTACCTCTATCAGAGATTGTTGGAAGACCCTTCAGTTATCTCATTTCCTGTATTCTCTACATAAACATTCACTTTTCCCTTGAAAGTTACACACATTCGAAGAGATGTGCTTAGAAGGCCCGATCCAAAGCTCTCTTTCTACCTCTTACAAACACCTTCTAGAACTCAACACTCAGTCTGACCCCCCTTTACTTAGGTAAATGGTAACAAGACTTACAGGTCACTTTCTTTGACTCCAAAAAGGAACGAATACTCCTCTTTGCACATAAACCATGCCTATGTAACAAATACAAGAGACCACCTACAAAATAGTAACTTGTTGGTACAGGGCCCCGTCGGTCCTTGCAAAACTGTACCCTCAACAAAGTGATTGTTGTTGGAGATGTGGTTTGTTTGTAGGTACTCTCTTACATATCTTTTAGGAATGTCCCAAACGTCAAACCTTTTGGTAACCTGTGCTCCACCTTATTCAAAAATTTAAGGACATCTCCCTATGAGATAATCCTTATTTTTAATTTTGCTCAATCTAACTCCCCTATCGCAGAAGCGGTATCTTTACTAAAACACCTGTGGAATGCGGCATTCCTAGTTTATAGAAACAACAATCCCCCCCAACAGTTGCCCAATGGCTTGCAAGGGTGAATGATATAGAACAGCTGGAGGACCTGACCTCAACCCTGTGAGACAAGACTGAGGAACATAAGACCAGGCGATTCTATTGGAATACAGTTTGTTTCTCTGATGAATATATTCAATACGTGTGAATAGCATAGTCTCCTTCTGTCTGCTTTCTAAATAGATGGAGGTAGAGACACGCCTCCCCCGAGTTCCTTCAGAGGCTATCCCCTCCCCCCTTCCACCTCCCTCCCCATTTTTTTTTTTATGGAGGTTTTTTTTTTTTAATCTTTGATTGATTCAAATTCCTTCAGATGCTCTGGTATACTATCACTGTCTGAAAACACTGGTAGGTAGGTAAAGCAGCTTCTGCCTATAACCAGCTAGATTGTGTAGTGATCTCACACTGTAAACTCTGAAGGAACTAGGTGAATGCACTAGTGGTCTATAAATTGCCACACTGGTTGGTTCTGTATAAATAAAGCTACAAATGTGCTTCCTAATGATAAAAGAGTCAAGTATATTTATATGCTACCTGTACCCTGGATACAATATTTTTATTTTAATATTGAGTCAATTGTTTTTTGTTAGCAATATATCAATAACCAGCACTGCACACCAAAGTTAGCTGTGTTGTAAGCTGTGCATCAACTGCGTGACTTATAACAGCCTTTCTCTACTGTGGGGTGCCACCTTAGGTTGCTGCGGCATCCTGGTAGAAAAAGGCATTTAGATGAGACTGAGCTCTTGCTCCTCCACTGACCTGTAGAACAGCACAACAGGGGGTTGGTCAGAATAGTGACAAGCAGGCAGGAAAGTGAAAGCAATGGAAGGGGGAGGCGGTTTCTTGAGTCCTGAACTCCCCACCTCCTTCTACAGTGCAGTACCCAAGTTCAGGTACAGTACTGCCAACTGATAATAAGGATATGTGTGTGTGTTGTGTTTAAAGGTGTATGTGTCTGTGTTTATAGGTGTGTATGTAAGTGCGTGTGTGCTTACAAGTGGAAGGCATGCATGTGTTTATATGTTTGTGTATGTATGTTTATATGTTTGTATGTTACTATGAATCTTGACCTCTATTCCTGTACAATCAGAACTGCTTTTTCAGGGCTTGTTAAATATGGCAGCATAGACTGCTGCCGTTCTGAAAAGCAATGTTTAGATCACTTTTCAGAGGCACTTGACAGGCAGTGAAGAGGTGATATGTCACCTCTCCGATGTCTGCTTTTAACCCCCTAAATGCACCATTACCAGCCTGAAACCAAGTGCAATAAACACGGTTGTGAGGCAGATGCAACTCAGTCATATTCACCTGTTGATATGCTCCCAGTCATGACCACAACATGTGTACAACCCTGGCTGCAGGGAGCAGTTGGGGGTGTTAAAAATGTCTCAACCGCATGGTTTTACTCCCACCAACCTCATGTGTGAACAAGAATTAATGTCACCTCTGTGTATCTGCTAAAAGCAGCGCATTTGTCTGCATGTCAGAAACATGCGCAATTTTGTGCACATTTCCTGATATACAGTAATGTGAACCAAGCCTTAAACTGATGTGCTTCAAGGCTGAAAATGCTTTTCAACAGTGCCCTGACTGGAAAAAGGTAGAGAAACACTGACTTACAAAACCTACATACTGACATTGAACATGTCATTCTATTTATTATAATTGTGTAAAAGCATCCATATAGCAATATGTTTTATCTATAGTCTGCTGTTTGGTAATAATGGTTCTAAATCAAACATTTAAACATACATATCTAATAATATACTGAAAACCCTGCTACTGTATACTGCCAGCTCTTGAACAAGAGATATGACAGATACTAATGCTGGTAAAAGTAGTTAGGTTAATTACCCTATGAACCTCATTAGCGGTTTCATCAGCTAAGTGTGCAGTAGGAAAGAATTCCATCAATTAATATTTTAGCGGCAACATTAACATCAGACCTCATTGTGTACATTTTTCCCCATGAATTTAAGGGTAATGCATACATCCCATGGCCCAGGAAAAAAGAAAATAACACCCACATTAAAGAAAAAGTATAATGTATCTGCACAGAAAGATTGACCACAGACGTAAGTTAAAACAAGTCAGTGCTGGCAGTATGATGTAGATCTGCTGTGCACACTCAGCAGGATTATCTCTTCTCAGCTCAAGCACTCTCAAATGAGCAACTGTCCAAGCTGTATGTCATCCCCTGGGTCTTTTCTTTACCACTGCGTCTGCAACACACCAATTAAAGGTGCAGATAAAAAAGCCTGCATCACCACTTTTTTTTCTGACAGCTCAGTGCAACCAGATGCCAAGGGGACCATTCCAGTAACAAAGATGCACAGAGCTGCTTTTTCGGAACACAGTGTTAAATTCCATGTACCATACAGAGCTCTCATTTATTTTACAGAGGGACCAAAGGTCCAAGATTAGTCCTATTTGAAAAATTAAAAGGAGGCTACTCTATATCTTCAGTCGTTTTCATTCTGAATGGACAATATACATTTTAGCAAAAAGTAATTTTGATGTGGCTTTCACAGTTTTATATGCTTGCACAAACATTTTGTATACCATATCTTATATATGAATTTGTAAATGCACCATCTAGCAATTGTTAGAAATTGAAATCAGCCTCTTCTTGGACTACTGTTAGAAAATAAAATATACAGTAAGAATACATTTAGTCCCCATTCACACTGGCGGACTACCCAGTAAGCAGGCGGATGACAAGTCCGTGTTCGCTCCGCTTATGCAGAGCAGTCACGGACACAGACTGCCTGTCTGTTTACATCTGACTGTCATCCGTCTGATAGACCAATGGGAAACAATCCGTGTTTTCCAACACATTTTTACATATATGTATGGCTTACACATTTTTACATATATGTATGGCTTACTCCAGTAAACACATGAGAAAAATAGTAAAAACAGTGAATGGAGCCTATGTCACCTGCTGTATTACTACACAGGAAACACAGCATGCAAATGTAATCATGAAAAATGACTGCCCCTGGGTACATGTACAATAAATCTATAAAGAAAAGAAAATTATTAATATATTAACACATTTGTATTAAGCAGATAGTATGCCTTTTTTATTTAGTGCATATACAATATCATGGCATATTAATGAAAAAAAAAATTTTTGAGATACAACCACAGTTGTCAGCAGCCTGTATTAAAGTATATTTAATGTAGATGATAAAATGTAGGAATTCTCATATGACTGCCCACACCTTAGCCCTACATCAACTCTCTAGGAGGCCTTAAATCCTACAAACACTGGTATGTTTATCTCTACATCTACAAGGGCTAGCTCGCCCCCTAAAACTGTTGGTTGTTGGGAGATCTTTATGTCCTGTGGGGATCTCTGGACAATGAAAGCTTTGGGGCAGCCCTTGGTTTCTCAGCAAAAGTTAAGATTGTCATTTCAAAATACCCTGTGGGCTCAACTAACACACACAGCAAACGGTGCCTGCTGATACTATAATTTCTATTTTACTTTACATTAGAAAATGTTGTCACTGGTGAACCATGACCTTAAAATGTATGTTACCCCAACATTTCATTTTCCTCAAATGTGTCTGTTGTAGCATGTACTTGTATTGAAATGTATCCTGCTCTCTTTGCATTGCTTCCTTTGCGTAAAATACCTGGTGATCCTGCCAGTCCCTCTGGTTCCCTATTTCAAGCTTAGCACAAAAGGGCATGGAAGCACATCCATCTCAGTCATCCTGTACTCCAGTGGTCGGACGTGTCCAATATATAAATACACACACAAACATTTTCTGTTGCATTTCTATTATAAACTGAACGTTTTTTTTGTTTTTTTTAACAAGGTAAGGTTTCATATACTTTAACCATGGTTTTATAGGTAAACACACAGATTGAACATGAAAAATGTATAGTTGCACTGCATAAGTAGTACCACGCAAAGCCTCCTGTATAATGTCCTGCTGGCTCCCCCTTCGCTTCAGATGCCACTCCCTCAAGGAACACATTCTGCTCCACCTATCCGCAACCATGCCAAACTTGGGCTGCAGTCTGTAAATATCAACCATATCACAAAATGAAGTCTGCCAAGCCCCTCTAACACATTTCCCCCAGATAGGGCTTAATACGTTATGGTAGACAAACGGTAAAACAGTATAATATAAAGAACTCAATCATCATCACAAGAAAAAGTCTCAAGGGGTTTCAGGGAGACAAAAGGCCTACGAACTACAAAAATGAAGAATATGGTAAAATGTCCCACCATTTAGACTGTTTTTGCCAACATCTCAAGATATGAAGACCAATAAAAAAATGTTACTGGGACTTTGTATGGCAAAAAACACAGTGAGTATACAAAAGTATAAAACAGTAATGTTTATTACAAAAAATTATTGCGATAAAAAGAATCAAAAGATTTGATGAAGTGAATTACAATACAATGGTTCATAGTTCACATACAGAGCATACACAGTGCGCATAAGACCTGACAGCCTGTAATACATCGACTGACAAATGGGCTAGCAGCCCGAAAGAATTTGTACAGTGATATTGTCCAGATAAATCCAACGCATTTCGGAACTCATGTTTTCTTCAGGGAATAAATATGTCAGGTCTAAAATATAACAATGTATCAGATAAGTGTGAACAACATAATACATGATATCACTTTGAAAATATGTGAGAAAAAACTGATTACTCACTTACAAATTGCACCACATCGACTAATGGATATATTCATAAAAAACTGAATTCGAATGCTCGCCAAGTGACATGTTAGGGAGAGGGCAGGCAGGGACCATCCAACAGCAAGGAACACATTACAAAAGCCAATAAGGGGATCTACCGAGTATAATAGAAGCCATAAATGAGGAAAAACTCCTGTTTGTTATTTAGCACAAATGGGTATTATAATATATAGCTCGAACACATGGATTATTGATATGGAGGCTCAATTAAAGTATGTAATATAATAGTATAATAAATAGCCTAATAAGTTCAACCCAGGTAAAGGTAGCAAGAAACACATATATGAGCATATAAAAAAACAAACTCACCCCACTAGAAGGAGAACATAAAAGAATATTAAAATATTATAAAGTGCTCACCATCAGTACCTCTGTATTATCACATGGAGCCACCTCAAGATCATCCAAGAGAAGTGAGAATGCAAAGTGGCTAGTATAAATAGTGATAATTCAGTGCTCTCAAGCTAATGACCAGCTGCCTATGTTTGGCGACAAATATAATTACTAATTAAGTGTTTGAATTATCCCCCTATGTGTGCTGCACAAGGCAGTACCATGGCCACAAATAGCAGTCCCCCGGCCACATGATCACATGGCGTTGCCCTGCCCACCCACGCATTGATGCTATGCGCAAGCACGATGGCATCACGCACATGCATGGCGCTGCGTGCACGCAGGCCACAGCCTACCAAGGGCACCGCCCATCCACCCAGGAATATACTGACTCCACATGGGGAAGTGTGAACTACAGACACCCAAGGCCGAGGCCAGATAACATAAGGCTCTCCCAAGATAGTACACTGAGGGGGCCCCACTGGGCCACCCCCAGACTGTCAGCGAGAGCATCCACCTTACAATGTTCATAATATATAATAATGGCACAAGTAGTACATACAAAATAATGCTTGAATAGAAAAGGAGAATATCAGAGAAAGGACATAAAATATGAAACAAAATATACTACATGAATAGCACAATGAGTGGAATAAAATTGAAGATTTACAGATCCTTCTCACAACCCTCAAAGCAAAAACAAGGCAAAAATGGTTTGAAATTGAAGGCCTCATTGAGGCTAGGTGGATTGGTGGCATTGAGTTTGTAAATCAACCTTAGTTCCCCCTGTAAGAGGATCTTGTTAAAGTCCTCTGCCCCTCGTGGGTTTGGGTGGATACAGTCTAGCCCTAAATAAATATATTTGTGGAAAAATGTCCCCAATGAACAGATGCCACATGTTGACCCAAAGGAAGCTCAGGGTCACTCTTGCGCATACTGCTGACATGTCGGTAGACTCTGCACCAAAAGGGCAGCTTGGTGTTACCGATATAGAAGCACCCACATTCGTATGATAATAGGTAAACAAACCCTAAAATCTTGCAACTGCCATAATGTCTCAGGAAAAAAGGTTTGAGTGTTGGGAAGTTGAATATGCAGTCACATGTCCATAAACTTGCAATTGGAGCAAGACCCACAGGGAAAAGTCCCCCATGTTTTGCATTGTGTTGGATGTATCTGGACAATATCACTATACAAATTCTTTTCGGCTGCTAGCCCATATGTCAGTTGATGTATTACAGTATAGACCATCAGGTCTTATGCGCACTAAGTATGCTCTGTAAGTGAACTATGAACCACTGTATTGTAATTCACTTCATCGAATCTATTGATTCTTTTTATTGCAATAATCATTTGTAATAAACATTACTGTTTTATACTTTTGTATACTCACTGTGTTTTTTGCCATACAAAATCCCAGGAGAAAATTTCAATCTTTTGTTGGTCTTTATATAGGAATTAGAGTGGGCAGAAGAAAGTACAGCCCATGTATCATCTATTATATGTATGTCCTTTTTGATCATAACTGACCATCGCTGATAAGTTTTCATCTGACCAAAAAGGATTCAGAATATACTATGTTGCTGCTGAGAGTAATACAATTCAGATGCCTTCTGCTGTGGAAGGTGGATTTAAGAAATAGAAGTGCAATTTACATATGAAAGAGGACCTCTAATGTGGAAAAGAACTATTCACCAGTATTGCATATGTCCTCTATGCAGGTGTT
This sequence comes from Staurois parvus, assembly GCF_062004578.1. NCBI lineage: Eukaryota > Metazoa > Chordata > Amphibia > Anura > Ranidae > Staurois > Staurois parvus. Next base: position 9,275,202 of record NW_028317900.1, on the reverse strand, counting down.
TTTTTTACCCATTACTGATTTATCATACCTTGTTCTGTACTGTGTCTCTGTGTGGAGATGACCCTATTGACAAAGGAACAGGATTTTGCTCCCCCACAGCTGCCCCCCTGATTACTGGTGATCTTGTGACAGTGGAGGGAATATTTAGGAAGCAACAAGAGAGGTGCGGTAAGCACATATCCACAGAATGAAGGAAGCAGAAGCACTATGATCCTTGTGCCATAAGCCCTCAGGTAAAGCTTTTTTCCCAGCAAGGAGAACAGTCTGAACCCAACTGTAGTATCCCGCCAAGATGCCATCACTGCATATCGCCAATCATACACGGCCAAGGTATTCTTAGCTCCACAGCTAAAAGTATACAAAGGGCGTGTATACATGTACAACCCCTGGCAAAAAGTATGGAATCAGCACTCTTGGAAAAATGTTCATTCAATTGTTTAATTGTATAGAAAAAAAAAACAATTACAGGCATGCCTCAAAACTATTTTCGTTTACCATTCCAACCTTCTGACTTTAAGAAACACTTACAAAAATAAAAAAAGAAAGAAAACTGTAGTCAATTGCAACTGTTTTTGCAGATCAAGCAGAGGGTAAAAATATGGAATCACTAAATTTTGAGGAAAATAATATGGAATCACCATGTACTTTGCAGTTCTAAAATAAATATCTGCATCATATTACATCTGCTAATTAGTCTGCAGTTAAAAAAGAGTGCTTGCACACCTTATTGAGCTGTTGCACCAAGCTGATAGACATGAATCATGGCTCCAATACGAGAGATGTCAGTTGAAACTAAGGAAGGATTATAAAACTTTTTCAAGAAGGTAAATCATCATGGAATGTTGCAAAAAATGTTGGTTGTTCCCAGTCAGCTGTGTCTAAAATCTGGACCAAATACAATTCAAATGGGAAGGTTGTAAAAGGAAAGCGTACTGGTAGAGCAAGGAAGACATCAAAGCATCAAGATGGAAAACTAAAAGCAATATGCCTTGAAAACAGAAAATGCATAACAAAATAAATGAGGAACATATTGGCAGAAACTGGAGTCAGTGTCTGTAACCGAACTGTAAGAGATCGCCTAAAGGAAATGGGATTTATATACCGAAAAGCCAAATGAAAACCATTATTAACACCTAAACAGAAAAAAAACAAGGTTACAGTGGGCTAAAGAAAAGCAATCGTGGACTGCGGATGACTGGAGGAAAGTGATATTCAGTGATGAATCACAAATCTGCATTGGGTAGGGTGATGATGCTGGAACTTATGTTTGGTGCCATTCCAATGAAATGAATAAGAACCACTGCCTGAAGAAAACATGCAAATTTCCACAATCATTGATGATATGGGGGAGTTGCATGTCAGGTATAGGTACAAGGGAGATGACAGTCATTAAATCTTCAATAAATTCACAAGTTTATATTGAGATTTCGGACACTTTTCATATTCCATCAATTGAAAGGATGTTTGGTGATAATGACATAATTTTTCAGGATAATAATGCATCTTGTCATAGGGCAAAAGTCATGAAAACTTTCCTTCAAGAAAGACATATAATGCCAATGGCGTGGCCTGCAAATAGTCCGGACCTCAATCCAATTGAAAATCTATGGTGGGAATGAAAGAAATAGGTCCATGACAAGACTCCAACCTACAAAGCTGATCTGGCAACTGCAATAAGAGAAAGTTGGAGCTGGATTGATGAAGAATACTATTTGTTAAATCCATGCCTCAGATAATTCAAGCTGTTTTAAAAGCCAGAGGTGGTGCAACAAAGTACTAGTGGTGTACTGTAATGTTTTCTTTTCATGATTCCATTATATTTTCCTCAGAATTAAGTGATTACTTAATTTTTTCCTCTGCTTGACGTGCAAAAACAGTTGCAACTGACTACAGTTTTCTTTCTTTTTTATTTTTTTAAATGTTTCTTAAAGTCAGAAAGTTGGAATGGTAAATGAAAATAGTTTTGAGGCATGTCAATGATCCGTTTTTTTGTACACAATTAAACAATTGAATGAACATTTTCCAAGAGTGGCGATTCCATACTTTTTGCCAGGGGTTGTATCTGCAGGCTGGGGAATGCCCCGACTGCTTATGACAGACGATATGCAGTGACAACCTCCTGGCAGGATAGCTCACTTGAGTTTGGAGAAAGATCTGAACAAACCTGAGCTCATCCCTACTTGTGAGACTAGAAGTAAGAGGCAACAAACCTTTGATGATCCTACACTGTAGATACTGCATGCAGCTATAACGCTGAAGGTGCAGGCACTGGCCTCTTGTCAGATCCTTCCTTGTTTGTGGTGTACTATGCTTTCTAATTAGATTGATCCATCCAGTATGTCAAAAAATGTGTAAGAAGACAAGATGTATGCATTTTTTACATTTCCTTTGTTATAAATTAAGATTTTAATTTGCACATAAGCATGTGAAATATACTGTATAGTTTGAAAAGAAGCATTATAGAGTAGTAGGAAGACTATTGGTATAAATACTAATAATAAAAATATATGCTAATTCGAATAATTTATTTGGGTGTTTTCAAACAATTCCTACTGAGACTACCAAATAAATATTAGTAATGAACAAGTGCTGAACTATTTAAATACATCTGACAACCAAACATGAGATTTTAGACTAACTCTTATTACTTTCCATTAGATTAAAGTACAGTGGATATAAAAAGTCTACACACCCCTGTTAAAATGTCAGGTTTCTGTGATGTAAAAAATGAGACAAGTTATTTTAGAACTTTTTCCACCTTTAACCACTTCCCGTCCGGCCCATGTACATAAACGGCCGGAAGGGAGCAGTGCCGAAGCGGGTTGCAGTTTATAAATGGCCCCCGCATTCATTGCCTGTGCGTGCTCCCTGGGAGCCCGCTGTGTCCTCCGGAACACTGGTCCATGTACGGGACCTCTGTGTGAGGTCCCAATTCATGTGATCCCTGATTGGCCAATCAGTGATCACATGAATAGTAGTAAACAAGATGTCACATCCTGACATCATTGCTTACTACTTGTGAAATCTGTGAATGATCACAGAGGTCACATGGTACAAGGCTATTCACAGCAGCCTTGTACCATGTGACAAGCTGTGACCAATCACAGCTCTCACAGTATTTCTCAATGGCTGCAAGAATGCAGCTAGAAAGGAGAAATGATTGCTTTTACAGCTTTTATGGGTGTAAAAGCAATCAGTGTAAGAAAAAAAAAAAATCTTCATCACCCACCCACAATTAGTACAGTGTCACTATGGTGACACTGTACTGCTAGCGTGACAGTATGTTAAAAAAAAATTAAATAAATAAACAATAATATAAAACAAAAATAAAAATGTAAAAAAAAATTAAAAATTATAATTTTTGGTTATAAACTAATTTGGGTTATTTTTTTTACTAAAAAGATAACTGAATAAATGTTGGCCAAGATTTATGAAGAAAATAATTTATTTTCAAAGTTTAATAAGAAAATCACTTTTTTAAAACATTTTTGGACTTTTTCATTTATATAGCAAAAAAATTAAAATCTCAGTGGTGAATAAATACCACCAAAATAAAGTTTTATCTGTCTCAAAAAAATGCTAAAAATTTATATGGGTACAGTGTTGCATGACCGTGCAATTGTCATTCAAAGTGTGATAGCACTGAAAGCTGAAAATTGGCCTGGACAGCAAGGGGGTAAAAGTGTCCGAACTTGAAGTGGTTAAGGCAGTACATAAAAATGAATGAGCTGCCAATGCATTGAAACAATACAAAAATCAGGCATGTATCAAATTTTGTAACCCATGGTGTGCTGCAGCGAGCTGCAACACATTGGCTTTGCCTTTGCGTTTTGAGGTGCTATTCAAAACTGACTTGTTTCTGCATGTTCTCTAAAGGCTGAAACGTGACAACTGTATAAAAATAACAGAGTATGTCGGGCCCATTTTGTGAAGCACGCCCCAAAAAGTTTCCTGCAGTTCTGCTAATACCTATTCTACTATCTTCCCAGACAAATGAATTTTACCAGATTTAAAAAAAAAATGAGATATGAAGCTTTTAAGGTCAAATGTGTCCAAAGTTTATGAAGCATAGTGGAGCAATGTTATTTATAGATTAGCACAATGTCTATTAGTAGAACAGTTAGGTTGATGACACACAGGCAATTGTGCCGCTAATGGTCCTGCTGCTGGCAGTTCATCCAAATCAACATTTTGTAGTGCCTTTTGAGATTATTTATCAAAAACATAATTTAATTTCAACAGCAAACCAGCCCAGCCGTCTGTTAAGGGTTAACTGTTTCTTGGTTGGAATTCAAAAGACCTTCTAAGGAAGACATGCAAACACTGGGTGGAAGGGTTTCTTCCAGAGACAATAGACTATTTGAATATCCACAGGTGATCCAAGACAGACAATCCTGAGAGGTTTAGGTTGGCCACTATAAGGCTAGCTAAAGTGTATATATGTCAACAAATACTGTTTGTATATTGGGGTTGAGGAGAGTACACCTAAAAAAGTTAGACAATCAAATACAAAGATGGACCTCTAAACATTGAGTCACCACACCGACAAGTTAACAATACCTAAGATATACTTGTAAGCCTGAGAAGAGTAAACAGAACCTTGAAGAGAGTGATAAACCAACAGGCTTCTCAAAGAAAGGCCACACAGAGAACTGGTTGTTTACCCTTTGGTCTTTACAATGGACATCAGTTTCCTGTATCATTCTTAAGACTAAAAGTTAAAACTCAGGACTTATGGTTTTACCTACAGAGACATTAAAAGAAAGACACAATATTCACACGCTTTCTCAAACAAAAATATATTCAGCAGAGTTGGGGATTGTATACCACTAAATTAAGTATGAAATGATGAAAAGTAAGATATATTGTGAATTAGCATCAGTTGTATGTTTTATCAGAAAACAAATGCTTTCACACACGTTTGAACCTCAGGGAAATGAATAACTGAATCCACATATATCTTCTATGGTTCCTATCTAGGACATTATAAGTAGAATCAACTATATATTTTGATGAGACGTCTACTTAATACCTAAAATCACATTGGGTTCCACCCAAGGTATGAGTCATCATAAATACTCAAATTGTTTTGTGATACCTGACTGCCACCTGGTGGACAGGGGAAAGATAGCTTAGGTACATAGACTTCTCAATCGGCCAATCAAAAAGCCTGTTGGGAGGGTCTTTTAGAACAATAGTTTAGATGGTATAAAAAGCCATGCACCTCATTTAAAGAAAAAAACTCACTGGAAGGAAAAACTCACTGAAAAAACCTCACTGAAAAAAACCAACAAGCTGAAGAAATCTGACGAGGCTGAAATCCATCTGAAGAACTACTGCTTAACTCTTTTCAAACTTCTAAAAAACTTTACTAAACTTCTAAATCTCTGTACCTCTAACTTCCTACATTTTCCTACACTATTGTACTATCTCTCACTTGCCCCTGTGGTCATCCCTGAAGGCGTTTCCATCGCCAGCTGAATCCACTGGGAAGGTGTCATAGTCCAAGTTCTGGGTGTGGTGAGATTATTTAGCTCTAATATTATATTGCATATTTCCTCTGTTGTTTAGAGTAATAATCGCTACATTAGAGTGATAATAATTGCATTGGGTGTTTAGATATATAGAGAGATCCGTGTATTACTGCTAGGAATTATTTAGTGTCATTTTAAATTTTTTTTTACATATTTCATAAATTATTAATTTTTATTAGTTAGAGTATAATTTATCAGGGAATATTTTCTCCCATTCCTATGGCCACGTTATGAGAGAAAATGACCTCTGAGATACTCTAAATTATCAGTTATTACTAAATTTAATTTTAATCATTATTATCTAGAAATATTGTAATCTGTATTACCATTATCTAGAAATATTGTATTGTGTATAATATTGGTATAGTATATATCTTTGATTGTGTGTACCAGTATTCATTCATCACCAGTCTTTTGCGTTTTGTGTTAATATGTATATAATTTTTGTACATAAATAAATTTATATATTTATCTATTATAAGGCAAATTTTGTGTGTATGGTACGAAATCATACTGGCTAAAAGGATTCAAGGTATAATAATAAGTGGTGATCAAATTATCAAGGTGTCCAAATTATTGGTTCATTAAATATTTGCCGTATTTGACGGCTGGAGGCACTGTAATATTTTATTTAAGGGAAAGGGACACCGCCCTTTATAAGTAGAATAAATCCTTACATAAACCACCACAATTTGCAGCATTGGCAAGAGACCTCCTGTTTTGTGCCTATGGAATTGCTCCCTCTGTAGCTCAGGCAGTGTGATGACATTCCCATCGCCAGAGTTTGTGATTCAGCAACATTTGGGCCAACAACAGAGCAACATCTGGCTGTGTGTGCCTACAGAGGGAGAATTTCCCTTGAGTTAGCAGCAAAATCGACCGTGTGTCGCCAGCCTAATTTTACAGTCTAACTCTAATAATTGTAAAGGTTACTTTGTTTTTTACTAATACATTAACAAAAGGTTGAATCAAAAGTGAGCCATTATGAATAATAACTAAGCCTCCAAATGGTCAGGTCAGGGGGGTCTAGCATATTCCAGTGTTATTTCACACAGAATAGTACTCTGAATATGTAAATAGACTTTCAGAGTTAAAAGGGACGTTTCCTTAATTATACAACCTTTTAATGAGCCCTAGTACCTGGATAAATCCAAGTATAATGTATCAACAGTAGGTAGTATGCCACAAAAGGTCTGGATAATAGACATGAAAATCACCTGTACTGTAAGCTAGGTCAGACTAGTTTTACCTGCATAACTGGACGACCAAAGCAGAAACTCTACCTTTACAGCCTACCCTTTAGACATTTTAAAAATGTTTCAATGAGTAAATAACTATTTTCTATAATGTACAACAATTTACTGCTGTTCAAAATATACTGACCTATTGTAAGTTTTCCCTGCATACTAAATTATAAACATTTTGCCAAAAGGCTAGCTGAGAAAGACTGGACTTTTATTTTGAATTTAACAACACCCCTATTTCTATTATAGCTTTAGCTTTTGACACAAGAAAAATACCAGGACTGGAAGCAAAGATTGGATAAAGATCACTATAAATATCAGCGAATAATTAAGGTTCCATCTTTTTTATTATACAGTAGATACTGTATGTTGACTATACTGCATATCGGTTTTACAGAAACCATTATAGGAACAAAGACAATAATAATATGTAAAAATATATATAATATTATGTTATACTTTCTCAATACAAAAAGCAAAAACCTTGCTAGATGCTACACCACATTTTCCCACTATTCTACTCTTAATCACATTATAAACTTTAGGATCATGGTTGTCAGTCAGAGAGTGTGGTGAGGATATCTCAACTCTACATGTTTCGCAGGTAACATATAGTCTGCTTCATCAGGAGAGCATTAGCAGAATAAAGAACTTGTCTATGAATCTATCTTAAAGCAGGGCAAACATTGATACATCAATAAATGTTTCAAACACCATCGTATGCTGTACAGTCAAAATTAATAAAGCAATCATGCGTATAGGGTATGCTTGTATAATCCAAAAGGGTCACATAAGAGACCCAGAACTCTCATACATATCTTGGTGCTCAGAGGGGTATAAGGAGTGGCAAGCCCCACTGTACCATTCTAATTTATGCAGTCATTGTAATATATTTATCATCTGAGGCAACCAAATTGTTTTCCATAATACAAGAAACATTATGAAATGTACTGTTAAAAAATTAAATACATTTCAGAACTGTAGGAGGATCTCTGACCTGGAGAACTGAGCTGGACAGCAACTAAGAGGATAAGTTAAATAATACTTTCAATAATGAGCAAATCAATCACCTTCAATTATTTCCAGGCCAGAGTGACATTTAGGAGGATAGTAATCAGCCCACCTACTGTAGCTAGTGCAAAATAGTCCAAAAAAGAAGGCATCCAAACATGTTCTGGTCTTAAACTTTTTTTCAATACTATACAAAGTTTGGCCAATCCTGGCCCTAGTCTGTGACCGTGTTTGCGTGGACACAGCAGCTCATGTATTTGAATGGGCTGCTGTACCTGTGGGAAACATAGGGAAAGCACCTTTTCTAAAATCCCAGCTGCTGGGAAACCTAGAAAAGTAGCAAACGTTTATGTAAATACTTCTAATCTAAACTACATCTAATGCAGGAATCCATGACCACTGCACAGGCCCGGATCCTTTGTGATCCACAAGTTACTGGAGTACACCTCTGGAAAATTGGTAAAATATTTGGTTCACATCATATTCTTGATTGTCTTCAGAGGCAGGAGCAGTGATTGTAATACGTCGAGAACATTTAGCTTAGCTAAAGAAGCGAAACAGAGACAGAATCAGAAATCTTGAGATTTTTAGGAATTGACAGTCTGAAGCAGACCAAATTTATCTTGCAGATGATCACATAGGACCTATAAACCTAGGAACAAACTTCAGAGATGGCACTATGTTAGTGCAGCGTCAGACTCTGCCGCCTACTTGGAGAGATAGGGTTTGAATCTGCAACAATTTGCAAAGACCTTAAATGTGTTGGTGGCTGTTTGCAGCAAGCTTTGTACTTTTGACCAGATGTAATTAAAAGGCTTTTGAACAACTGCTAAAACAGGAAGGTCTGCAAAGCAAAAAATCGGAAGAGTTTTGAAGTTGTGGATATTTTTCTTAGCCTGTAAAGAAAGGGGGTTTTCTGAAAAGTGGAGCTCACTTGATTATTGTGGCAAAATTCAGCCCAAAGGTCATGATGAGCAGATTCCAAGGTATACTTCCAACTGCTGGCTGATACTCTCTTAGTCGCCTGTTGTATTAAGGGTGGTGATTTACAGATGGCTTTTCAAAGCCAAGAAGTAAATTGTATGCCCTGATTGGAGCCAATGTTGGGTGAAACCTTGTGGAGATAGAAGATTTTTTGCCCAAAAATGGGGACCAGTGCAGGAGCAGAAGGAAGGCAAGAAGGTGGAATGATGTGTGCCAACTCGGAAAATCGATCAACGATGACCCAGATTACGGTATTGTTTCTCAAAAGTGGAAAATCAGTGATGAAGTCCATGCCTATGTGGGACCAAGATTCCTTAAATCAGGCAAGATGTAAGAGATACCAAATGCAGATATCCAGCAAGGGTGACCATATCAGTGAGCTGCACCTCAAGGAATCAGGGACCAGACCAAGTATGATTAAATAAAGTGTATTAACATAAATAACACCCTTCCAACACCAAAAAACCACAAACAATGTAAAATTTAAAAATAAATGTGATGCAGCAAACCCAGAACAACAACCTAACTAACAAACGCTATGTGCAAAGGGAGGGAGCTCACATGAATAGGGCAAGATCAGGACAGGGAGAGGCTACAAGGAGAGTGAAGCAGGACACAGGGTACTGAATGCAGGACACAGGATAGTGAGAGCAGAGTACTGGCTCCTGGGAGAAGGTCACAGGATACACGACACAAGATCAGATAGAGACATGGCTCATAGGTAGAACACTGAAGCACTAACTTTCATTAAGGGAGGGATTAAATACCTTCCCAGCAGCCAGTATCAGGTGCAGCTTAATTACTAGGATAAGTTGGCTGCTAGGAGACACCCGCTGGTGACCCAGGTCCTGACGAGAGTCCTGACACAAGGGTATGAGAAGACTGGCAGAGACTTGAGCAATGTAACGATGAACACCCTAATCAGGGACCAGACCAAGTATGATTAAATAAAGTGTATTAACATAAATAACACCCTTCCAACACCAACAAACCACAAACAATGTAAAATTGTTAGTTGAAAGTTGAAGCACTCCCCTCTCTCTGGTAAATACCACTTCCAACAGATCTCTGTTTTTCACATCAACTCTTCCTTTTGTAAGCTTTTCATGAAGCCAACGCTAAAAAGTAAGTGTGTAAGTGTGTCTGTGTGACCGCTAATTGCCGCCACCGTGGCACTTCCCCCGATCCCCTCACTGACAGTGATACGTCAATTTTGGCCAGGGAGTAGCATCACTTCCAGTTGCCAAGCAGTCCGACCCTGACTAGTTTCGTCTCTTTCGACTTTTTTGAAGGGTTGGGCACTGGTGTTATGGACTATTTGACTTTTCTTTATACATTGTTTAGGAGCATGTTGTGAATTCTCTGTATATTCTTTGAATAATGAATAGCAACATTGTTGGGGTTATTATAGGCACTTTATGATTAGTGACTTTATCTACACAGCACTACCTTGCCCTTTAATTAATTTGGATTCTCTAATTTCATGGTCAAGTACAATAAACATATATAGACATTTTTACAATTGATTTAGATTTCCTCATTGTAATTATCCATATCTACTATCGCCTACATATTCCTGACTGGTCTCTTCTTTTTATAAAAATGTAAATGGAGCTTCAACCAAATACCCAATAAATACTCCTCACCCTTAAATAGGTATACCTAAGATTGGTTTCTGCCTCCCCATGGGATTCAGAATTTTCTCCTCTTTGTAATTATATTTCGGCATACCCCAATCATTTTTATGAATGCCAGCAATTCCCTCTACTGAACTTTGTGAGAGCTCTCATATTATTTTTTTTTAAACTACATCAAAATATATCTGGGTTGGAAAAAAAAGCTGTTATGAGTATCCATATACCCTAAACCTAATATACTCTTGGTTACAAAGCTATAAAAGTCATATCTGTGATGTAAAATGTGTAAACTTCAGCAGGCTTATATGGGTAGGTCAGGACTGGGTGAAAATTACTCTGCCAAGAAGATTCTAATAATTGAGCCCCAAAAAACATACCAAATGGAAAACTTAAGCTGCAATGAGAAGAAAGGATTCAAGAGAATAAAGCAAGGCGAGTGAATTTGAAAGGAGCTGCCAACTGTGATGAATGGTAAAAACTCAAGATAAGGCTCTCCATGGTTTGAACACCAACTAGTGGATGTTACTGAGATTCTATAGCAGACTATAAAAAAATAAGCAATGCTTAATTAACAAAGCAAAATTACTATATGATTCAGACTCCAGAAAAGAGGTCAGACTCCTTTTGTATACTGATGTAGTTGTATGGTTTTAAACTCATAATTACAGTTAATTGAAAAGTTGTTGAAAGAAAAATAATAAAATGAACAGATTTACATTTTAAAAGATTTATAATTCATTCTGAGTATAAATTATTTGAATACTAATGTCAGCAATCACAACTGAAACTTGATTTCCTCTTTACCCTTGGTTTTAGAAACAAGATGATTTACATTTTATGCCAATAGCTAAGAAATTAAAGTATATTACAAGAGGAAAAGCATTTTGATCATATTTCAACATATGACATTGTTATACTGTATGTTATATCCCAAATATTCTTTAGCCAAAATCTTGTCCAGCAGCAAAATGACGTATGAAAAAAATGTTGGAGTTAGAAAAGTCACTCATATCGTTGACCATTGTAAACAAAAAAAATGATTACCAATGGGCAATGGTACAAAAAGTAATAGGTAACTGACTCCTAAGTTTGCAGTAAACACACAAGGAAGATAATAGGCACACAATTTTGTAAGCTTGGAAATCACACTTTGGTTTTGAAATTATATAAATATATATATATTTTTAACTTTGTTTTACTTATTTTTATAAAGTTTATTTATATGATATAGACAAGAGGTACAGAGAGGAAGTGTCTGATGATTCTGCATAAACATTGTTAGATTACAGACATAACATAAACAAAACATAATTACATAATTCTTTTTTCAATTTTTTTTTGTAAGACATGAATATTGCTGTAAGGCTGTTACAATATTTTCTGTTTAAGGTTTCCATCTAAGTGAAACATAATTGTGTGTTTGTAAAGCAAACTCAGAGTCAAGCCTTTACTGGTGGGTTAATCCTGAGACATTCATGTCCTGGTACGTAATAAAACTGCAAACTGGTTAGAAAAGCTTTTAGAACACAACTAGCAGACGGCACACAGATCCATCTCGAAAAGAACCTGATCAGGCAAAGTAAAGAACTGGTGAAAAGGAAAGAAAGTTAGGAATAAAAAAGGAGAGAAAACATACTATTGACTTTGGTGGACAATGCTTTTTCAATTGAGAGCACCTTAACTGCAATCATCTTGTTCTCCAGAGACTGTGATTGGGTTAACAAAAGACAAAGGAATAGCAGCAGCTCTCAATTAGTAGGTACTATGCTATACATAGTGCACACACCGTTCAAACTCATTCACTATGAGTGTATACAGGCTCTTTTTACTTAAATGTCCACTTATGCATACCACTGAACCTTTTATGGATGTTAACAGCTTGACTTTTGTGGCAGAAGCAAGAATTACAGCAGATATGGCAGAAGGAAATATAAAATATTTACTAATGCCAGCCTGAAGCATTACAATCAGGGACTGGCAGGTTTGTATACCACTCTAGAGGACACAGTAAGCTAGGGTAATGTCTATCTCTCTGTTAGGAAGTTGCCGTTCCACAGAACACATAGAGAATCATATTTCTACTGTTAAGAATTCAGAGAATGAAAGCGGTATGGCACTTGTTATGCTCCCTCCTTCCAGGACCAGAGAGATTTTAAAAGCTGCAACATCTCCAATAAATGTGCAAAAACAAAAAAAAACAAAAACCTTTTTTTTCAAATTAATTTATTATTGTGTTTAATAATGCATTTGTATTTGACAGTTGAACTATTAAACATATGGCACTACATATGAAAAATGAAAACTGCAGGCTGAAGGTGGCAGTGTAAATTTTAAGGCTGAAAACTCTCATTTTTGTCAGTGGAGCCTCCAGCTTGCATGTGATCGCTATGTCAAAGCTGGCTTACTGATCACATGATGGAGAACTACTCTGATTGGTTCCTGATCATCAGTTGGGTCCCCTGCTGTCAGTTTCTGTGACCATGCTAAGTGTTGTCAGCTAGCTCTCATATAGAAAAATGTTTATTATTATTAGGAACGTCAATATACAGATTGTGGGTGGGAAGGGATTTAAAAATACTAATAAAGGTTTCATTTATTTTTTTATTTCCTATTTAAAATGCAGCAGAATGTCAGTTCCAGTGACCATAACATTGTTCTTAGCGCTCTGATAAAATAAATGAGTAAAAAACAGCTGGGAGGAGCAATGAAGAGATCAAAATCACAGTTTTCTCTGCATGCCTTGGTGTGGTAGTGGTTTATAGTTGAAGCAGACATCAACATCATTAATATCCACTCTGGTATAAATAAGCTCTTAGACTTTTATTAAGGAAAAATGAAATTGATATCCGACAGGTCCATTTGGCACTTGGTCATGCAATAGTTTCCCAAATGTCTATTAGAAATCCTGGTAGTTGGTTAACATTGAAATAAAACAGTACAATAAAGGCATCTCATTTTTCCATACTTTATTTTTACAGACCTGTAATATTCTTTTTTGCTTTTAAATAACATGGTGATATTAAAATGAATGATGACAGATGTTGTGCTAGGTACTCTCAAGTGAAAAAGTCACAATCTCCATGCAGAAAAAAATCTTGGACAAAGGCAAAAGACGGAGAACAACATACCCATCTTGAGAGGTCACTAGGCTATTAAAGTAAGAAGAAAATCATAAAGTAAATGTTAATTTGACAATTCTGCAGAGACATTTAAGATCAGAGAGCGATGAAATTATTATTCTTTAAAATGAAAAAAAAATGTTCCTTGCAACAATTTAAACTTGTATGCAGCAACAGAACACATGTAATTAATAATAAACAATTTAAGATCAATTTACAAAAGAAACAAAATGAATCCCATTTGATACACCTATCCATTTCCTATGGTCCTATCTTTCCATTTCTAGGAGTGCCAACATGCATAAATGTGGCAGTGTATCCCGTGCACATAAGACTCAATCCTGTAATGTGAGGAGTGGTGAATATCTGTGAAGTGTTTTTCTCATTCCAATATAATCATATCAGTGTATCTTGATTGTTTTGTAAAAATAAATAGATAAATATGGGGGTGACTGGTGTAAAAAACACATCTACCATTTCATCTCACACTACACTAGCATGGAACATGTAGCCTACCATTATTAATTGAAAATGGCAAAGTCTGAAAGTAATTAAATAGGCACTACTAAGATAAAAAATATTTTTTTTTCCAAGCCAAGGCTTTTTTTTTTTTTATTTTGGCAACTGCAACAAACTGCCTAGATATACACTTTAAAATGACATATACAAAGATTTTCCTATGTGAATTACTATGTGAATTTCTCAATGATAAGCATATCAACTTTTATTGAACTGTCTTTTGACATTTGAATAGATTGGTCAGTGCATAAAGATTTGTATGGTACACCAAAAACTATTGTAAAAGTAGCTCATAACACCTACTATCAATAATATACAGTTGCAAGAAAAAGTATGTGAACCCCTTGGGATTACGTGGAGTTTTGCATGAATTGGGCATAAAATGTGCTCTGAATGTCATCTAAGTCACAACAATAGAAGAACACAGTCTGCTGAACATAATACTACACAAAAATTAGATGTTGCCATGGTTTAATTGCACATAACATGTAAACATTCACAGTGCAGGGAGGAAAAAGTATGTGAAGCCCTAGCTTAATGACTTCTCCCAGAGCTAATTGGAGCCAGGAGTGAGCCAACCTTGACTGCAATCAGTTTGATGATATTGGATGTGTTGCTGACAGCTGTCCTGCCCTTAAAAAACACACACCTGTTTTGGGTTTACTGGTTTCAAGAAGCACTGTGTGATGTGAACCATGCCTTGCAGAAAAGAGCTCTCAGAAGACCTATGATCAAGAATTGTTGACTTGCATGAAGCTGGAAAGGGTTACAAAAGTATCTCCAAAAGCCTTGATGTTCATGTGTCCACGGTAAGACAGACTGTCTACAAATGGAGAAAGTTTAGCACTGTTGCTACTCTGCCTAGGCGTGGTCGTCCTGTAAAAATGACTGCAAGAGCACAGTGCAGAATGCTGCATGAGGTAAAGAAGAATCCCAGAGTGTCAGCTAAAGACCTACAGAAATCTCTGGCACATGCTAACATTTTTGTTGACACATCTACAATAAGGAAAACATTAAACAAGAATGGAGTACATGGGAGGACACCACGGAGGAAGCCATTGCTGTCCAAAAAGAATATTGCAGCACGTTTGAAGTTTGCAAAAGAGCACCTGGATGTTCCACAGCACTACTGGCAAAATATACTGTGGACAGATGAAACCAAGATTGAGTTGTTTGGGAAGAACACACAACACTATGTGTGGAGAAAAAAAGGCACAGCACACCAACATCAAAACCTCATCCCCACTGTAAAACATGGCGGAGAGAGCATCATGGTTTGGGGCTGCTTTGCTGCCTCAGGGCCTGGACGGATTGTTGTCATTGATGGGAAAATGAATTCCAGAGTTTATCAAGACATTTTGCAGGAAAACGTACGACCATCTGTCCGCCAACTGAAGCTCCACAGAGGATGGGTGATGCAACAGGACAATGACCCAAAGCATACAAGTCATTCAACAAAACAATGGCTGCAACAGCACAGAATACGCCTTCTGGAGTGGCCCAGTCAGAGTCCTGACCTCAACCCCATTGAAATGCTGTGGCATGACCTTAAGAGAGTGATTCACACCAGACATCCCAAGAATATTGCTACACTGAAACAGTTTTGTGAAGAGGAGTGGTCCAAAATGACTCCAGATCATTGTGCAGGTCTGATCTGCAACTACAGGAAACGTTTGGTTGAGGTTATTGCTGCCAAAGGAGGGTCAACCAGTTATTAAGTCCAAAGGTTCACATACTTTTTCCTCCCTGCACTGTGAATGTTTACATGTTATGTGCAATTAAACCATGGCAACATCTAATGTTTGTGTAGTATTATGTTCAGCAGACTGTGTTCTTCTATTGTTGTGACTTAGATGACGTTCAGAGCACATTTTATGCCCAATTCATGCAAAACTCCACGTAATCCCAAAGGGTTCACATACTTTTTCTTGCAACTGTAGCATTTCAATTTCAGATGTATTGTAGTGTACTATCTTCTAGCTCAGTGGTCTCCAAACTGTGGTCCATGGGCCAGATGCAACCTATTGCTTGCCCTTATCCTGCCCTTGGGCACCATTCCTCCCAATGATACTAGGCACTATTTCTCCTACTGACACCAACAATGAGGCACCATTCCTTCCATTTGCACCAACGGTAACACATAATTTCTCCCACTTCCACTGACACCAATATTGGGGCATAATTAAATGATAAATGAATGCTCAAAGGAGCATACAACTACTTATGCAAAAGGTGAATTCCATTAAAAAACAACAAACCAGTGAGCCACTGCTTTGACAATATCAAACAATAATAAAGTATGAGTATAATGAATTTCTCATAAAACAGCACTTCACTACATATGATAACAAGCAGGATAAATAGATGTACATATAGATAATAAGATGTTCACTTATTCTCTTTTTAAGATGTCTTTTGGTCCGACCTATATAAATAAGACTACATGGGCACTCCAACACATACACCACATGAGTGGTCTCACTGAAATATCCAACTCTCTGCCATTAGCTGATGATCTAAACTTAGTAATGCCTCTTAATCTACTTTTGACCATATTGCATGCCGTACATCTCCGGCATGCAAAAAAAACAGATTTACTCCAAAACATTTCCAATTTAGTAGGTGGATTAAGTGCCTTCTTTACGACCCTATCACCAAAATTGAGGGCCTTCCTATAAATAAACAAAGGTCTAGCTGGTAGAACAGGTCCTAATATTCTATCCATCTGTAAAACATGCCAATGTTTGGCAAACATATTCTCGACTTCTTTGTAATGGAAATTGGAGATAAAGCCCCATTGCTGATTCCCAGTGGTCTCATCTGCTTTCTTATCCTTTAAACATTGTTCTCTAGGTACATTCAGCACCACCTTAATAGTGTCCTGCAAAATCTCTTCCTTGTAACCTTTTTCTACAAATCTTTGTGATTAATTGCGATTGGGCCAGAAAATCAGAGTCCAGGCAATAATTCCTTTTCACTCTCAGTAGCTGGCCCTTAGGGATCTTTTTCAACCACAAAGGATGTCTAAATATGTTGACAACTAAAAAATGTCTTTCTTTCTTACTTTACTGATGTTCTAACTTGATATTATTGGTATTATTATTAAGGAAATTCAGGAATTTTATTAACTCTCATTCAGATCCTGTCCAAATAAAGAACAAGTCATTAGTAAACCTTTTATATAGTAAAATTTGATTATAATTATGTTTAAATATAAATGTATCCTCCCATTCTGCCATGAAGAGGTTAGCTATGCTCTGCGCAAAACGTGTGCCCATTGCTACTCCCCTCCTTTGGGAGAACAAGTCACTATGGTACCAAAAATAGTTATGTCACCTGGGCAGGAAGGGAGAACAAGGCTCACAGGTCGGTTTTACTGGCTCTACTATTTAAAAAAAAATAAAAAATCAGTAGTAGAACCAGTAAAACCCACCTGTGAGCCTTGTTCTCCCTTCCTGCCCTGGTGACATAACTATTTTTGGTACCATAGTGACTTGTTCTCCCAAAGGAGGGGAGTAGCAATGGGCGCACGTTTTGCGCAGAGCATAGCTAACCTCTTCATGGCAGAATGGGAGGATACATTTATATTTAAACATAATTATAATCAAATTTTACTATATAAAAGGTTTACTGATGACTTGTTCTTTATTTGGACAGAATCTGAATGAGAGTTAATAAAATTCCTGAATTTCCTTAATAATAATACCAATGATATCAAGTTAGAACATCAGTAAAGTAAGAAAGAAAGAAATTTTTTAGTTGTCAACATATTTAGACATCCTTTGTGGTTGAAAAAGATCCCTAAGGGCCAGCTACTGAGAGTGAAAAGGAATTATTGCCTGGACTCTGATTTTCTGGCCCAATCGCAAATAATCACAAAGAGATTTGTAGAAAAAGGTTACAAGGAAGAGATTTTGCAGGACACTATTAAGGTGGTGCTGAATGTACCTAGAGAACAATGTTTAAAAGATAAGAAAGCAGATGAGACCACTGGGAATCAGCAATGGGGCTTTATCTCCAATTTCCATTACAAAGAAGTCGAGAAAATGTTTGCCAAACATTGGCATGTTTTACAGATGGATAGAATATTAGGACCTGTTCTACCAGCTAGACCTTTGTTTATTTATAGGAAGGCCCTCAATTTTGGTGATAGGGTCGTAAAGAAGGCACTTAATCCACCTACTAAATTGGAAATGTTTTGGAGTAAATCTGTTTTTTTTTGCATGCCGGAGATGTACGGCATGCGATATGGTCAAAAATAGATTAAGAGGCATTTCTAAGTTTAGATCATCAGCTAATGGCAGAGAGTTGGATATTTCAGTGAGACCACTCACGTGGTGTATGCTTTGGAGTGCCCATGTAGTCTTATTTATATAGGTCGGACCAAAAGACATCTTAAAAAGAGAATAAGTGAACATCTCCATAATATTGCAATAGGATATAAATATCAGTGTGTCTATGCATTTTAGGAAACATCATAATAAAAAAATGAAATTTTGGGGTATAGACACCATTCCCCATTCATGGAGAGGGTCTAATAGGGAGGGGGATCTAAAAGGGAGAAAAAATGGATATATGTGACTGATTCCCTGGCTCCCAAAGGTTTAAATATAGAGATAGACATCAGTTGCTTCATAAGTGATTATTGAGGTTCATCTGTTGTTTTATCTTTGAATAAGGTCATAATTGTTATTATGTTGTATTTTAGAATTACATTTTCTTATGTTGTTTAAGCTGTGTTATCGGAATATTAGCTGCTATGGTCGTTTTTACCCACTAGATGGTGGCTGATATTTTGAATGGTCAATTGAAGGGTTAAGAGAACTGGCTTTATAAGATCGCCTGTCCTCACGTATGGTCACACCCTCAGAGGAAGCCGTAATGACAAAACGCATCAGTGACTTTTTTCTCAAAACACACTTTTATACACCTTGGTGGATGAACTGACAATTATCATTCTACTCTTTATCATATATTCCTTATTGTCTATATCTACATCCATGTATCCTGCTTGTTATCATATGCAGTGAAGTGCTGTTTTATGAGAAAATCATTATACTCATACTTTAATAATGGGGCATAATTTCTCCCATTGACACCTATGATGGGGTACCATTCCCCTCCCTGATACAAACGATGGGGCAATATTCCTACCAATGACACCAACAATAGGGCACTATTCCTTAAATTTATCACCAATGATGGGACACCATTGCTCCCACAGACACCATCAATAGAACGCCCTTCCTTCAACTAATATCAATAATGGGGTACTCTTCCTCGTCCTACTGACTACTGCTATGTAATTTTACTACTCCTAGTCCTGGGGCATTGTTGCTTCCACTGATGCTGGGGCATTTTCTGCTACCATTGGCCACAGTCTATCCCCCCTATAATCTGAAGAACAATAAAAACTTTATTTAGAAAGTTTGTAGACCCCTGTTCTAGTCTATGCATAATCAAAAGCAATGAACTTTGTTTACAATCAGAAACACATTTGTTGATATGGAAATATCATATAAAACAAAGAACGCAATAAAATGGGTTGTTGTTAAACATATTAAAATAGGGATAATACACTATGACAAAATTAATACAATACATTAAAACAATTCTGTACATTGAAATAAATTTGGCTCTGACAATTTGATGTGATATGACTATAATTGTTCCTTGCATTGTTGCAGTAAATGAGGTTAACTGTGTTTACTAGAGATGAGCGAATCGAACTTGGCGAAGTGGAATTCGTTTCGAATATTAGGAAAAATTCGATTCGCACCGAATCCGAAAATTAGCAAACTTCGGATGCACGAATCGAATTTTTCCCGATCGGCCGATTTTCATCCCTTCTACAGCCGGCAAAAAGTGTCCCTGCAGAGAGCTCCGCTATTTCTGACAGTTCTCTGACAGTTCCTTCACATTTACAGCGGTTGAAACATTGTATCTATTTGTTTCCATTTAGGATACAGATGTTTTTATTCGGAAACAAATAGATACAATGTTTCAACCACTGTAAATGTGAAGGAACTGTCAGAGAACTGTCAGAAATAGCGGAGCTCTCTGCAGATACACTTTTTGCTGTACTGGAATTCTTCTTATTTTCATTCTTCTTCTTCTTATTTTCATTCTTCTTCTTCTTATTTTCATTCTTCTTCTCCTTATTTTCATTCTTCTTCTCCTTCTTCTTCTCCTTCTTCTTTTCATTCTTCTTCTCCTTCTTTTCATTCTTCTTCTCCTTCTTCTTCTTTTCATTCTTCTTCTTATTTTCCTTCTTCTTCTTATTTTCCATCTTCTTCTTCTTATTTTCCATCTTCTTCTTCTTCTTCTTCTTTTCCTTCTTCTTCTTATTTTCCTTCTTCTTCTTCTTCTTCTTCTTCTTATTTTCCTTCTTCTTCTTCTTATTTTCCTTCTTCTTCTTCTTCTTCTTCTTCTTCTTATTTTCCTTCTTCTTCTTCTTCTTCTTATTTTCCTTCTTCTTCTTCTTCTTCTTCTTCTTCTTCTTATTTTCCTTCTTCTTCTTCTTCTTATTTTCCTTCTTCTTCTTCTTCTTCTTCTTCTTCTTATTTTCCTTCTTCTTCTTCTTCTTCTTATTTTCCTTCTTCTTCTTATTTTCCTTCTTCTTCTTATTTTCCTTCTTCTTCTTCTTCTTCTTCTTCTTCTTTTCCTTCTTCTTCTTATTTTCCTTCTTCTTCTTCTTCTTATTTTCCTTCTTCTTCTTCTTCTTCTTATTTTCCTTCTTCTTCTCCTTCTTATTTTCCTTCTTCTTATTATTTTCCTTCTTCTTCTTCTTCTTATTTTCCTTCTTCTTCTTCTTCTTCTTATTTTCCTTCTTCTTCTTCTTATTTTCCTTCTTCTTCTTCTTCTTATTATTATTATTTTCCTTCTTCTTCTTATTATTATTATTTTCCTTCTTCTTCTTCTTCTTCTTCTTCTTCTTATTTTCCTTCTTCTTCTTCTTCTTCCTCCTCATCCTCATCTTCTTCTTCTTCATCTTCTTCTTCTTCATCTTCTTCATCATCTTCTTCTTCATCATCTTCTTCTTCATCATCTTCTTCATCTTCTTCATCTTCTTCTTCATCTTCTTCTTCATCTTCTTCATCTTCTTCATCTTCTTCTTCATCTTCTTCTTCTTCATCTTCTTCTTCTTCATCTTCTTCTTCTTCTTCATCTTCTTCTTCTTCATCTTCTTCGTCGTGCCCCGTGACTGCCCAAATGAGTGAAGTGTGCGGTGATTCTAAGATCGACGGCACTCATCTGCATGTCATACTGACTGACAGTATTATTTCTCTTCCCCAGCAGACTCCAAGGGCATTTAAATTAAAGGTACAGTGTTCTGCACTAATATAAAGGCTCTCTGAAGCCTAGAAACCCTTTTAATAAGTTAAATTCGCAGCGAATAAATTCGCATTGAATCAAATTTATTCCGCAAATTCGGCGAATTAGCCGAATCGAATTTTTGAATAATTCGCTCATCTCTAGTGTTTACCTCTGCAGGTAATATCAAAGCATAAAATCATTTTAATGCAACAGAAACTTGATAAAAATATATATGCTATGCATATTTACCTCCTCTTTTCATGGTATAAAATTATTCTGAAGATGATCACTTCTTATTCTTGTAATATTTTTTGCTAACTATATAAATAATGGTTGGATGAAAGCTTGCAGCTAAATATATACAGTACTTTCACTGCCACTTCAAAATTGAATAAAATATATATAAATATATAGTCAGGTAAATTAATTCAAGCCATTTTTATGCCCATGCTGACATGATTGTGAAACATCATGAAAAATAAGCTGACTGCTACACTGTGTCCTTGAAACCAATATGATTAATCAATCCAGCATGTGCAGCCGGTGGGCAACCCATAGTATAAAAGAACGGTATGACTTTACCTTGACATAGATCTCAGAACTGACCTAATTTTACAGAACAGTTCCAGTGTGTGCACTGAAAACATACATGAATTGGTTGTACCTTATAAAATTCTGATACCTTTAGGATTATGTAGCATTTTTTTTGTATTGGGCACCCAAACAAAACTAACGTTTCAGAGTTGTCTTTTATATGTGGATCTTGTTATCATATATCCATGTGAAAAACCTCTTCCCTATAGACTTTTAAGTAGAGACTAGGACAAACAGTATCATTGCCCTTTAAGACAACACAGGGACAGGGTTCCTAACATGGCACCCGGAAGCCCTTGTTTTTTTTAAAGTCTGTTGCTGCTTCTCCAGTTACACCATCAATTTCCACTGACAGTTTAGTAGAAGTAAGTAAATTAAGACATATTGCAGGAAGTTTCATGATACTGATATTATATCCTCAACGCATTCTATCAGCTCAAGTGTAAATCTCAGGGAAACTTCCAAAAACCCCCATATTTTTTTGACTTGGCTGCTCTTTAAAGGCTGAAAGAAAATGATAATATGAAACTGCTCACAGGACCAGTTTGGACAGCTGGCACAGAAAACATTGTGGATGAAAGGCAAATAGGATATACACTGCAAGTGCACTTGGAAGTGCACTGAAAGTGCATTTGCTCTAGATCTGAGGGGAACATGCAAGGAAAATTAAAAAAACAGCATTTTTGTTTGCACATGATTGGATGACAGAAATCAGCAGAACTTCGCCTCATTTTAGAGCTTCCCCTTGGATCTAAAGCAACTTGAGGTACACTGGCAGGTGCACTTGCAGTGCACAGCCTATTTATCTTTAGTAAATCAACCCCATGGTGTAAAAGGCATTTGCACTTCAACTAGGCATAACATTGTAATTTAAAATATGCATATAGATAACACTTTCTGCTCAACATGAGCTCCAGACTTCTATTCCTTTGTTAAAGTGAGGACATACCCATACAACATTTTAGACTTTACCAAAGAATGTAGTTTCTGCTATTTTTTATGAATCAAGTAACAAAACACTGAAAGGAATCCTGTATGGAGAGTAATAACAGGATTTTTTGTTACTCACCGTCAAATCCCTTTCTCTGAGTTAATTGATGGACACAGCCTCTTCTTCTGTATCCATTACCAAGCAGGGTTTAATAGCCCCACCTACAGGAGTAGGACACTAGGCAGAAAAAAATTCAGGTCCGCCTATAAAACCCTCTCTCTCTTAGAGGTCTCCAGTCAGTCACAAGCAGTGTCAAAGGAGAGTCCATCATAGAGGGGAGGGTGCTGTGTCTGTCAATGAACTCAGAGCAAGGGATTTTACGGTAACAAAAAATCCCATTTTCTCTTACGTTCATTGACGAACACAGCTTCTTCTTCTTTATCCATTACCAAACAGGGATGTCCCCAAGCAGTGCCACAATAAGGGGTGGGCAAACCAAACCCCAGGTAATCTGCCAACACTCCGAACAATCGCAAAAGGTGTCTGAGTGGCCTGCAAAACTTTGCAGCCACAACTAGCATTGAAAATGCCAATACATCAACCAGACAGAACTTAAGAAACACACAGCAACCAGGTCGCTGCTAGCAACCTTAATCAGGCACCTTATGCCTGAATATCCCTGAGGTGCTAACCGCCCTGGAGAAGAGTGCTGTAGCAAGTAAGGGAGATTCTTGTCCCTAAATGGCATACGCCTGCATAATTGTCTGCTGAACCCAATAGGAAAAAGCAGCAGAAGAGGCCGCAAGGCTTTTTTTCTGACCATCCATGAGCACCAGGAGAGAATTGAAACCTCAAAAAAAAAAAAAACAGCCATCACAGAGAAGTGCAGAACCACCTCTGTAGGAAGTGATGGCCAATGTCACAGGGAAGGAAGAGCAATGTTCTCAGTCAAGTGAAAATCCGAAACCATCTTCGGAAGGGAGGAAGGGGAAGGCAAGAGCATCACCTTTTCCTTGTGGAAAACCAGATAAGGATGCAAACAAGATAAGGCCGCCAACTTTGCCACCCACTGAGCGAAAGAAAGAGAGGAGGCAGCTTACTGAAAAAGAGTAGGAAAGGGAATATCCTGAATGTCCCCAAAGGGAGGCATCTCACAGGTCGACAACACCACATTCAAATCCCACGGTGCAAGAATGCTGGGGTTAGCACATGCCGAATTCCCTAGGGGCAGGTGCGAACCCAAGGTGCGTGGCCAAGAGACACGGAAGGAAAAACAGCTAGAACAAAGCCAAGAGCCATGACCCTTTACCCACACCTGCGCCACTGAAAAAGAGCAAGGATGGAATCCAAAAGGCTGAGCAATACACAACAAAAGCTCTCGAGGTGTGATGATAAATCTACCTGAAGGTAGACTCACGAGCCTTTAGCATAGATGGAACACCAAGCCAGACAACCCCCAGTCCTTTCAGAAGCTGGCATGCAGTAGCCATGCTGTCAAAGCCAGCAAAGGAAAGTAGGGGGGACACAGGGCCCCGAGATATAAGGTCCTCCCCCTAGGCAGCTGCAATGGAGCATCCTTTGCCACCGCACCCCAGATGGCAAGGCCCGTCCAGAGCTACTGGGAGGACCAGGATCATTTCAGTCTCTCTCCAGCGGAATAAACAAGGAATCATTCGGAAAGGACAGAAGGTGTAGATGAAATTGTTCTGGTCCCCCGGCATCACTAACCCATCCACTGTGTCTGCCAGAGGATTTAATGATCTTACCAAGAATCCTGGAATCAAGGTGGGATGCCAGAACACCCACATCTGGAATCCCCCAGTGAAGGCAGAGGTAAGAGAACACCTCCGAGTGCAGGAACCACTCACCCTGATCCAGCATCTGATGGCTGAGAAAGTCTGCTTGTCAGTTTCAACCCTCAACACATGTACATGTATGGAGGACAAAGTCAGAACAAACCTTTTTGCCCATCTCAGAGCATGAGATGCCTCCAACACTGCTTACGCACTTCTTGAGCCCCCTAATGAATGACATATGCCACGGCAGCGGCGTTGCCTGACCGGATCCCAATTGGAAGACCCTGTAGGTGATTAGTCCCATCGGTAAGTGACAACCTAATTGCCCAAAACTCTAGGCCATTGATGGGGCAGTCGAGCCTCCTCCAGAGTCCAACAACCCTGAGCTGAGTCCTATATCAAGACTCCTCTCCAGCCCGACAGGCTGGCATCCACCATGACCACCTTCCATTGAAGGGGAAGGAAGGACATTCTGTTCAGTCACAAGAGAAGAAAGACCCTGGTTGACTACTCCAGGTGAATGTGACACTCCAAGGGAGCAGAGACCAATTCCATTTGGACAGGATTGCCTACAGAAGTGTGCTTGCATGGAACTGGATATCTGGAACCGCACAAAGATAGACGCCAGGAGGCCCACATCCAGTCAGAGAAAAGGCAGGACAGGAAGCTTGCAATTCAAAAATCTGCCAGACCACTGCCAAAGGTCCTGTAGTTTGTCTGACAGGTGAAACACCCTGGCCTGCTCCGAAACGAGCAGCAGACCCAGACACTCCAAGCACTTGGATGGGGCGACACAGACTTCCAGAGGGTAGGGATGCACACAAAGTCCTATAGAATTCAGCAGGGCTCTGCACGCCAAAGCAAGGCGTCCAGGTAGCCGAGCACAGCAATCCCCTGTTGTCACAACAAGGCAAGAATCAGGGTCATAATTTGGGAAAACACCCGAGGAGGGGAGGCCAAACCGAAGGACAGTGTCACCTCTTAAAGTAAAGCATGTCCCTGCTGATGTCCCATGCAGAAGGGAATTTGTAGGTATGTGTCCTTGATATCTGTTGACGCCAGAATAAATCCTCTGGTGAAAAGAGGCCACCGTTGAACACAAGGATTCCAGTCTGAACTAGTGAACAAAGGCATTCAGGTCCTTGAAGTTCAGGATCGGGAAAACCCCATCCATTGTGGGAACTGTGTACAGGTCTGAGGAAAAACCCCAGAACCGCTCCAACTTGGACACCAGAACAATCCCTCTGTGAAGAAGTAGAACAGCCCCATATAGGGCCATCAGATGTGTTGGCAAGAGCAGCAGATTAGAGGAAAAAACCTGACCAGTGGAAGGCAATAAAGTTCCATTTTGTAGCCCCTCAAATAGGAAGGAAAGTCTACATTTTGGCCAAACATCAGCAAAGCAGTGAGAACACAAAACCCAAGACTACCAACACAATGCCATCTCTGCCATCATCAGCATTAGAAGAATCCACACCCGCCATGAGAAACTGAACGCAGTGCAAGGCAGTACCACATATAATGTACTTCTGGCAAGTCAAGTATGACAGGCCTCGCAGGTACCTGGTCAGCAGCCAGTACTTCAGCCACAACCATGAATGGAGAGCTTGGGGAGAAGGGGAGCAGTAGTAACAGATGTGCCACGTATGCAATTCCAGCCATGGACCAAAACTGGTCCACCAGAGCCACCACACACCTGATCCACATGTTCGATATTCCAACTGGGTCACCACAGCTTGGTCCACAAGACATGTGTTGGGGAAACCAGGGCCATGGCCATCACAGACCAAAAGTCCATCCTACGGTCCTTCTTAAAGGGCAAAGCCCCACCCCCATCATTATGCACACCCAGGCAGCCAGGAAGGGAGGGGAAAGACCAAAGCACAGGAGGTCCACTGCATCAGACGCCCTGCCAAAGGTGTAATGCACCCTAAGCACCTGGGACCACAGACACCATCATGGACATTCCCAGGGCCCGTGCCAAGCTGGCAAAGAGTGCAAGGTAGGCGAAAACCGCAACAGACATATCCATCAGGGCTTACGGCCCAGAGATAACCCCCATAGGACTGTTCTCTGCAGGGGGAATAACGCTGGTCCTGAGACTACGAGAGGGGGAAGCATGTGGAGAGGGAGAACCCCCCTGCATCTGCCATCGACATCACTGAAAAGCCAAGTGGGATCCGCTCATCAGCGGGCTGAGCACTCCAACAGTGTCCACCCCCCACAGGCAATGCAAAGGAAACATGGATGCCCCACCTACCCGAGAAGGCAGTTGCCCACGGGCCACTGTATACCTGCTAGCAGGGGAAAATTCCTGATCACAAAGGACCAGTATAGGGCACCATCAAAGCCCAAGGTGACTAATCCATTTCCAGTGCCCCCCAGAGGGCTCCAACTCCCCTCCTGGAGTCCGAGCCCGAATCAGAAAAGGAAGGGGGTTATTAGGGTTGATGCTGATGGGGCGGCTGACGAGGTAGACCACCACCAGGTCAGGAAGGGGGGGGAGAACACCTTAGGGACCAACCACCCCAGGGAGCACTCGCACCACACACCGCGTCCAGAAATAGAGGGGAGGGCACATCTACTTACCAATCCAAATAGAGTGTGCGGGTAAGGCTCCCATGACAGATCCTCCTCTCCACCAAAGTGGAGGGGCTGTCGGCCAGGGGTAATGCTGTGACACGGACTATAGGTGCCCAGTCATATGTATCCCCATGAGACATTTAACTTGCTGGCTGTCCCGCTCCAGGATGGGGCATCGGTCTGTGCATGCTCACTGGTAAGACTGTGGTGATCACTGGATCTAGATTATCCAGCTCGTCGCCCAGCCCGACTGTTGATGGAAGACCTCCACAGGAAAATAAAAAATCCCAGGAACAACAGATATGAAAAAGCCATGGTACCATAGGTCCCAGCAAAAGATCACGACCATACTCCTGAAGACACCAGGCAGAATGATTGGAGACCTATAGCACAGAGGGGGTTTTATGCCTGGAGAAGACTGCCACATTTTGTTCTGCCTAGTGTCCTACTCCTGTAGGTGGGGCTCTAAAACCCTGTTTGGTAATGGATAAAAAAGAGGCTGTGTCTGTCAATAAACGTAAGACAAATACAGCCTGCCATTGCTTGAACTTCTTATACATCTAGTTGCCATTCTGCCTCTGCCATCAATACTTTATGACGTACTAACCCAGTCTGATGTAAGAATTCCTGATTTGCATACATAGTTCAAGTCAGAGACACCAAATTAATGCCAATGGAGCTTGCAAAGCAAATGCTTTCAGAAAGAGAGGTCAAAAATGGTATTCTTCATATTTCTCCAATACAGGCTTTAAGCCGGGTTCACTCCAATGCTCCATGGTTTGGGTGCAGTACAATTTATGCACATTTTACACGGTTTTGGGTGTGCTCCCATTGAATTCTATTAGCCTGTGCATTTTCATGATAATGCATCAAAATCCTGCATGCTGCTTCTTTGATGTGCTTTCAGAAAAATCAGTGGGAGTGCATCTAAAACTGCATTTAAAACACAAATTAAAATGCTCCACCCAAACCGCAGTGCACCTGTGTGTACCCGGCCTTAAGGTTAAAGTCTTAAAGTGAAAAGACAATCTACACATCTGGATGTAATTACAATCCATTATTTATATGTAATGCTGCTGTATTTTTGTCACAGACAATTTTTTCTTAGTATATCACTGATAATCTAAGTGGTTTTCTCTATTGGCTTTGACAGACAAGGTTCCACAATTCTATCATTAGATCAAACATTAGTTGCCAACATTTGGTTCATAATTAATAAAACCTGCCAAACAGTAGATATATCAGCATTGCTACATAAAGATATATAATCTCTATAGTTACTGGGCAATACCTATATTTGAAATGGCCATTCTGTACAGTAAGTGATCTACCAGTGAAACCATTTTTAACACAGAACTTCAGCATTAAAAACAATAAAAAGAAACATCCCATTTCATAAGAGTCAAATTTAAAAAATTATAACATATACAAAGTAAATAAATAAATACATACAGTAAATAAAAAAGTAGTGGTACTTCTTCTTGATTAGAAGTCACCAGTCTGGGCTTGTCGTGCTGTTACACTAACCAACACTCACACATCATTACCTGGACACTGCTACATCTCATATCTAGCCAGGAAGCATCAAAATTATAGTCTGACTATCATTAGACTTCAAATGCAAGAATTTGACTACTGTTGTTAGACAATGCCTGTCTTGGACACCATCTTGTAGCCTTACCAGTTTTATACTTGTACATGCATGCGACAGGAAGCATTTAGACCTGCATTTTCGAAAAGGTATTTAAGCACTATAAAACTGATCCTAAAGCATTTATGCAATATGCAGGCTTCTGTTCATCCAAATGTACAATTTCCTGAGTTACACACAAGATTGTCCTATTTTCACCATAAATACTGAACCCATGGCCATGGTGAGTCACCATAACCCCGATTTAAAGGATCAAAAGCTACATTATCTCTTTCTCCCCAAACACCCCCTCTCTTCAACCACTCACCTGCTTTGAACATCTTTGCCTCCATGACCCACTGTGAAAAAGAGCAATTTTCATAATTTATTTGTTCCAACTAGAAAGCCAACATCCTTCTCCCCTGCCATACATGGCACAGTGGGAAAGAGATCTAAATAAACAGCTCGATTCCAATGAGTCAGCAAAAAGTTGGGATAACACAGTTCACTGCTCTATAAATTTGATAGCCATGAAGAGCAAGTATAAGGTTTTCTCAAGCTGATTTATTTTTGTACATTTTGTACAAAGATCTTCTCTTCACAGTTTTTATGATTGTAAGCTGGTATCCTACTACCCACCTCTTTGTTGAATATGTACCCTACTACATATCTTGTAGGACTGCCCAAAATAAGATGTTACTGGGTAAATGTTTACCAATTGATACACACGGGGTCCTGTGTAGAAACATCTGGAAAAATCCATGGGAGGCAGTGATTAATATTAAACCAGGTGGCTGTAATAAATTCCAATTCAGTCTTGTTTTCTTTTTTTTTTAACAGCGGCTAAACAAACCTTGGCTAAAGTGTAAATATCAGTTGGGAGCACTATGGCCTAAGGCAAGCACACCCCTTCAACAAATGCCTCAGGCGCTCCTGTCTCCCTCTCCCTTCCCTCTCACCCCTACTTATTTTACCCCCTGTCCTCTTCTGTATCCTCTTCTCTGTTATCCTTGAGGTAGCCAAAGATGACTCATCGTTTTTCGATCAGCCACCAAGCTGTTAAAAAAAGAAGACAAACAGTGTCCTCCATCCACACAATCGAGGTGGATAGAGAAATCCTCCCCAGTGAGATGTTGCATTCTGACAGCAGGATTTCTTTGCTGTCAGAATAAACTGATCAGCGGCTACAACTGCTGATCGGCAAAAGTGTTAGAACATTCCCTTAGATTGACTTCTGTAGAACAAGGACGACCGTATATAGGTCAAAATTCAGCCAGTCCCTGCTGAACCGGATTAATTTAGATTAATCTATGTCCAGCTTTACTCTTCATTCTAATTGTTCTACATAGGCACACACGTCTCAAGATGTTCTCAAGATGCCAAGGCAGTGGCAAACATTATACCATAATGCGTTCAGGGTTATTTAACATTTGTTAGTGATATCTGTACTTGATATGTGCAGTCTGACAGCTGTACTATTCTTCAGCCTTATGTACCCCCTTGACATATTTTGTTACAAATGCATCTTTGATGGACTCATTACCATGTAATCTTGTAGCTAGTTGTACTTCTATGTAAAATCAATAAATATCTTTGAAACATTCAAAACTCAGTATTATTTGTTATGCATAGATAACAGAATAGAAGCTACATATGAGTTTACTTTTCGTATAAAAAGCTTATATATAGTACTTAAATTAATTTGTAGGATGTCATAATATCAAAAGAAGCATTAAACATGTTGGCAAAGTTACCTTAACAGAAATGCAGGCATAACCTCTGTATTTGTGTTCTGTATGTGTCTAAAGCAGCCCTTTTAAACCAGGGTGCTCAGGCACCCTGGGGTGCCTTCAGGTTTCTTCAGGGGTTCCTTGGCAAAATGACTAAAAATTGTATACAAGCCAGTGGGTGGATCAAGCCTGCTGTTTATTTACACAAAGCCACAGGTTTTCATTGTACACCATTACAACCTTCTAGCTGCAGGCATCCAAAAAACCAACAATGTCATTGGTTGATAAGGAGGAAATTGGGCACCTGCATATAATCCTTGTTTGCCCCTGCCTTCTTCATCAGCACTGGGGTCACATTAACTGAATGAGGGAGAGAAACTGAAGAAGAGCAGAAAGAGGAACACTAGTCAGCACCAGTGTGCAAAAGTGTATTTGCTTTGAAAGAATAAATCACCTCTAACCTTGGGTATCCAATGTGTGTGGATGCTGTTGTGATATGTAACACTATGAGCTTATTTTTTTTACGCTTTAGAATGGGGTTCCTTGACATTGTTCAGAAGTTTAAAGGGTGCCTTGATGTAAAAAAGGTTGAGAAACACTGGTTTAAACAGTTAGAGAGGCCACTGCACACTTATGATTGCTCTCCGATGCTCTGTGTGCTCATATAGTGGCACATAGCAATCCTCTACAACTTTCTGCCCACTCTTATGAATGACATTTTTGCTCTACTTTGGGTAATTAAACACAATGTTCAGTTTGAGCTGAAAAGCACAGAAAGCGCAATGACTACCACAAAAAATAGTATCAGAATATATAACAGCTTGTTGGAAAGGTTAGGATTCTGGTGGCAGAACACGGGAGCACTAATCTTTAAAGTGAACATTCTGTTCCCCAAGCTTATGAACATTGTGGTACGTTCTTGACTTGTCTCACCAGTTGTTTCAAACACACACCTTCTTCCCAAAAATCTGCAGCCTCAGAAGCTCTGTTACTACTAATATACACAGTCTGATTTTTGGGCACATACAACAGCTAAGTCTTCATCTCCATCTCTCACCACTACCCTTGGCAATCATGTATGTGTCCTGTTGACTATCATATAAAGTGAAGAATATTTGTGTGTAAGCTGTGTCTGATACCCTGAAAGTTTCCTTGTCTGTGTTGTACAAGTGACAGGATGGCAGTGTCCAATGGGAGCAAAATGAGACTAGATGAACAGACAAAAAAATGTGTTTACTAATCATGCACCAATTAGTTTTTTATGTATCTGCATGTTTAAAATATGGCAGCAGTTCATATATATATTGGGAGAGAAAAGGGTTGCTTTAAGGAAAGTTATGGTATTGCTACTTTCCACTTAATAGGGGGCAACACACAAGTGTTATATACAGTATGTACACAGACACACTACACATGAAAACATGCATACATCATACATACTTTGAGTGTGACATAAAACTCCACTAGAGTACAATGTTTTAATAAATTCAGGAACAATGTAATATTTAACATAAAAAAAGCAGACAAGCTTACATGCAGAGCTAATATAAACCAAATCCCCAAAAAGCATATACTTTATTGACAATCAATATTTTAATTTGGGATTTAACAAGTTCTGAATAAATAAAACATTTACTGTTACAGCACAATGTTCATTTTGTGCTTTGTGAACTAATAATAACACAAACAACTTTCCTAAATATATCACAAATGTCTTGGTTATTTCAGTCATGACCAAGTTTTAGGAAAAAAAGTTTTATGGAGCTTCACTATAACAAAAGCCAAAATTTACTTACCCCTTCATTTCCATTTGCTATTGTGTTTGCCAACATCTCCTGAAGGGCTCTGACAGAGAGGGACTGCTCCAGCACAAAATTACAAATGCACAGGTCAGGAGGGACATACTGTGAAAGAAAAAGGATAGCATTTACCATACAATATAATGGAGACAATAATTATATAGAACCATGCACACAGAATGTAAAAAATTGGGTTTGATTTTGTTTCTGCTTCTAAATGTCTCTCTATGTTAACCATTAGCCACACATACAGTAGGCATTTACAGGTGTTCACAGGCAGGAGCTCTTACAGGCAGAAAAGAAAATCCAGAGCTAGTACATTCAGGAGAGGAGCGTTTTGCCACAAAAAAAAAAGGCTGACGCAGCTAAACGCCTGTAAACATGACTAAACCCGCTTAAGCGCTAGGCCAATGGAATGAATGAATGTCCAAATGCTAGATGCACCTAAACGCGGCTTTAGACACTTTTTAATGCTGCTTTTTTTCATCCTTGGAGCACAGGCATCCCGTGTGTATGAGGCCTATGTATACAAAATATATCCACCTTCAAAAAAAGTAGAACAGGAGATCAGGATTTAAATAAATATCAAGCAAATGTTTTCACCTGCTGAAAAAAAGCATTGATTTATTGTAGTTTAAACAAAACCTAAAATACAGTAAATTAAAAATTATTCTTGTGTGTACAATCTCACTCCATCACCAACATTTTAGTTCAAATATCTCTTTATTCATACATGTTTTAAATAACACAGAATTGCAGTCAGGTGTATAATATACTGTATTTTGAGACTTCGCGTACATTAGCTTGACAACCATAATAAAGAGGTTGTAAAGTTTATTTTGTTCCTGAAAATAATAAGCATGCCATACTTACCTGCTCTGTGTAATTTGTTTTAAGTGTTGTACAGAGCTGCCCAAACCTCTTCTTCTGGGGTTTCCCACCTTCTCTTCTCAGAGTGCCCCCATAGCAAGCGGCACTCATGCAGGTTCGATCCCAAGCCAGGCTGTGTGTGTCCATAGACCCACACAGTGCATTTTGACCCTGCCCCACAGGATTTGATTAACAGCAGCTGTAGCAAGGTCGGGCTCAGGTAAGTGTTTTAGTGTGTATGGCTAGAGAGGTTTTTTTTTCTTTGGGAGGGTGCATGTGATCTGCACAGGGCTAATCAGCACTGTCCAGACAGAGAGTCAGGGGTCCTGCAGCCTCATAGGACAGAAAGGAGAGTGAAAGCTCCTCCTACAAGTTTTAACCAGTGCTCAGCTGGACACTGATAGAAGTCACAAGACTGCTATATACTGCTGATAAGAAGGTATTTAGCAGTTTATATTTACTAAAATAATTACATTTTCATGTTCTGTGTAGTATGGGAGACCAGATATTGTGAATGCAGTGTCCTGGGTTTAGTAACACTTTAAATATTAAAATGCATTCTTCTTAACTCAAAACATAACAGATTATTTGGAGAATGTTTATACACATACCAATAGGTAATTCAGATCAGATGACCCATGTACTTTTCAAAATATCTGCTTTTTGACAATTTTGGACATAATTAAAGACATAGGTTTATCATTCATAAACAATACTGCTGCAATCCAGGGACTGGCTTACAATCACACTCTCTCCTAGTTGTTGACTCTCCAGCTTTGCTAAGCTGTAACTATTTTACACATATACAAATAAAGCAATAAGTGCAAAATGTGTCAAGGCATTTGGTTGCTGCTGTTATGTGCTTTCTGGAATAAAGACTCCTTATGCTCTACTTTTAGCCACTATTTGTGTACTTGAGTCTTCAGCCAAACCAGTAGGGTATAGTTACGTCAGGCAGTGATTCCATGTCTGCATGAAATTCTTTGATCTCTACCAATTATAGTATACTCTGTACATTACCTCTCAGGGAAAGAAATAAATTGGCCATTTTGTATTTTCCTGGCTAAATACTATTTTTCCCTTCCAATATACAAGATATGGTATACAAGATAGCGAGCGCTCTCTAACAATGTCAGCAGCTAGAACACTATAGGCAACCACAGTGCCTCAGAAATATATCAATATGACCTTAAAACAATAAAGTGCAGCGCTTAACCAGGTGAGGAAGACAATAAGTAAGTAACCACAGTGAGTGCTTAACCAAGTAAAAAAGTCAATGTGTAGGTATCTGCAGTAAATCACTGCATGGATGCGAATTCCCACGGCCTCCACTCTGTCAAAATAGTAGAAATGCGCACTCACCGGAAACGCATAGGATATGCGCATGTGTGATTATGCATCACAGGCAATGGGAACATCAGAGGTTAGGCAGCCAGGCATCTCCCTCATGGTGGGTCATCACAGACTCTTTGATAAGGTCCAGGGGTCCCCTTAAGGTCAGCCAGGTGTAGTAAAGGAATCTCCTCTCAGGATGGCAAAAGTGTTTTCACTGTGGGAATGAAAGCTCCAATAGGAGCCCCAGAGACAGATGCCAGAAATAGTGTAGTATGTCCAAAAATCAGTGCTTTATTGAAAAAGGTAACAGGGCAGTAACAGGGCAGTATGCATGTAAATCATACTCTGATGATGTGCCTGTAGCACGAAAGGCCTTAGGAGGAGCTGTGCAGAGCGTGACGTCATTCCACCGCCGGAGCCACGAGGAGGCCCGGCGGTCATCACTATCAAGGGTCAGTACTGCTGCATATCTATGTTAATATATGATTTACATGCATACTGCCCTGTTACTGCCCTGTTACCTTTTTCAATAAAGCACTGATTTTTGGACATACTACACTATTTCTGGCATCTGTCTCTGGGGCTCCTATTGGAGCTTTCATTCCCACAGTGAAAACACTTTTGCCATCCTGAGAGGAGATTCCTTTACTACACCTGGCTGACCTTAAGGGGACCCCTGGACCTTATCAAAGAGTCTGTGATGACCCACCATGAGGGAGATGCCTGGCTGCCTAACCTCTGATGTTCCCATTGCCTGTGATGCATAATCACACATGCGCATATCCTATGCGTTTCCGGTGAGTGCGCATTTCTACTATTTTGACAGAGTGGAGGCCGTGGGAATTCGCATCCATGCAGTGATTTACTGCAGATACCTACACATTGACTTTTTTACTTGGTTAAGCACTCACTGTGGTT
Organism: Staurois parvus; assembly: GCF_062004578.1. Lineage (NCBI taxonomy): Eukaryota > Metazoa > Chordata > Amphibia > Anura > Ranidae > Staurois > Staurois parvus. The sequence goes on along the minus strand of NW_028317900.1, from coordinate 9,239,651 downwards.
AATATACAAGATATATTTAACAAACAAAATGGACACAATACATGATTTGCAGGTGTGAAAGTTACAACATGTTTTGTGTTGAAAAAGGAAGTGATGTAACATCTTTTTCCTTCTGCTGTGTGATGAGACACCTAGCTAACAGGTGGGAAGCCTCACTTTCACCATTCACTGTGTACGCTGCTAGTAATACGGAGTTATGTCAGTGCTTACTGAGCTTCAAAGAGGGCAGATTTTTGGTGCCCACTTAGCTGGTGCTGTAATGGTTGTGAACATTGGGTGCAAGCTGTATGTGGAAGCCAGTTTGCTCGGTTCATCCCAGCCACTTTGTCAGAAGAGGCATAACCACAGTTGCATGGCAGACAGCTCTTATCAGTCTGTTAATAGGACTAGCAGAATCTAACCAAAATACACATCTCAGTGCCGCCAAGCTGTCTGACTTTCCTGCTTGAGTGAGCGGAGTTTTAACAGATACCTGACAGCCCCTATTGTGAATAGTAAATGCCGAAGCAATACACATTCCTTATAGACTGGTTATCAGCCAAGACTCTAAAACTTCAATATATTTCATAACTCATGAAATAATAACAGCAGAGCCAGAATAAGGATATACGTACCTCCCTCAGTTAATGTGTAGTGTTTCAAGTCCAAACATATATTAGACAATACGAGTGTTGTCTTATATCAATTAGAGGATGACAAGTGTATTTTTAAATGTATCTTCCCGCAGCAACTAGTCCAACAGTTCTTTTCCAGAGAGATGCATTTATTCGGATAAAGATATTTGCAACAGATGACAAAAATCCAGCTGAATACTTGTAAATATTACAATGAACAACAGCCCTCAGAGTCCCATTTAAGATACTTTATATCAAACATGGAGATACTACACTGTCCAGCATATGTCCAATCTATAATATGCACCTAGGTAGCTTCCATGCATGCAATAATGTGAGTTATGATCTATACCTGTGCTTCCATATTAATGAAAGGAAGAAGCTTTCGCCCAGCCAGAAAACTTCCCTTGTTATACAGTTTACTGGAGGGGTTTCTGATTGGCACACAAACCACTTTTGATCTTGCATGAAAAGACTTCACTTGCCATTACTGTAAATAACAATTAAGGTCACTATAGTGTTTAACAGGTAAACAAGTCACCCTTTCACCATTTCCCATGAATACCCCCTAGAGTCTAATCACCATCAATAAATACTTCTTGTATGGTCAAATCACATCCTTAAAAATGTAAACAATGTACCTTTTGAAATGTCTAATTAGATAAACAGGCTATTCCCCAAATACCAATGTGAGCTTGCATAAATTACCATAGCAAAGAGTTCTTTTGATGTGTAAAGTGGTCTTGTCACTGGCTTGTCCAAGAATGAACAGTATGTGTTTCAATATCTTCAATATATATATATATTACACACAATATACTACAATGGGGAGCCACTGGAACACCATATCCCTCCCGGGTAAAGTAGACATCCAAAACATGCCATATTTATATCCATTTCGAAGCTAACTTCTTGCTGGTCATATATTTGCAGGTTAGCAGACTGTAACCTGTAGGTATTCAGAGTTATTAGTACTTATAGAAAACTGTACCAGGGATACAATCATAAACACAGTGACAACCCAGGGCCACTTTTCAGCTGCTTAATTGGTCAGGTGGTCTCTGTCAACACCCCCTTGATGCCAAAGAAAAGTGGACAGCAACCATAGTTGACAGCTCTCCTGTACCATCAAAGGAAGATCTGTCAAGTTGAGAGCCAATATATCACCTTGCTGATTAACTGAAATCTGCTGAAACCAGAACTTGCAAGTATTTCCATTTTCAACTCCTTTTTATTTCTCTGTTGCATTTTTGTCTAATTATTTCTTTGTAATACTTTTTTTGTAAATATTTTATTTGCGCTATTTTTCTACCTTTTCATTATTAAACCATATTTTGAAAAGCGTTAACATTGTCTTTAATGCCCTTATGCAAGCTAAAAGAATCTGTCTCTTTGAAGAGTGCTACTGTAGAATAACTCTCTGGATATAAATGTGGTGACTGTGTGTATAGGTGTTCATTTAGAATTATAATTGTCATTGCTGATATTGTGAAGGGTCGATAGGCCCAAAGCTATCTGGTGGCAGTTTGGGGGTAAAGGGTTAATTGCTTAGTTAACTTAACCCAGTGAAAATCACTCTCAGTCTGTTGGCACTTAGATTGGGTCCCGTAAACTGGAAAATCTTTGTGCAGGGTGAGGCTGAGAGTGTCATTGTTGTGTATCAGTGACAGTGTGGTGTGAGGTTGACTAGTCATTTGTCACAGGTTGATGAAAAGGGCAGTGGTCTGACACCGCGTTTGTCACAGGTGCCTCTGTGACTGAAGCTGCCAATTTATTTGCTATTTCGTAAGGTACAGTATCAAAAGTTATGACAGCATATACAGTTTCTGGGAGAATGTCATCTGATAAGCATAGGTGTGGTCAACATGGTCAACTGACCCAAAGAGACAAAAGGACATTACGCAGGTTTGTGACCAAAAATAGGAAAAACAACTGCTGCATAGTAACTGCAGAACTCAATCTCAGTCCCATGAAGTCGAAACATACTGTACATAGCAAATTTCCTAACTGCTGTACTCCCAATGAATTTAAACATCATGGATTTATAGCTGCCCTTATCCATGTGAGGTTGAATTTGCATTTCCTTACTAAGATTGCGGATGAGGGGTGTCTTGTGTCTATGGAGGACAAGGGCCTCTTCTTTACAACCCTTGCCCAATGGTTGTGATAGTCTGTGGACAGAGGGCTTATTGGAATTGGGATGCCCTCTTTAATAATTAGAGGACCCCCATATACTGTCCCCACTTCCATACGTCAATGAGTATTCACACTACAGCAGCCAGAAATGTGTGTAAATCTGACAAGATGACTTGGGCAGTTGTACAGCTACCTGATTTCTTCCTCACACCCCAGGAACATCATTCCCCCAACATGCTTATCAGGCTCTGTTTTCCCATCGGTAGACCACAGACAGGGATGGAGGGGATCGCCAGGTAAAAGAGAGGGAGATTAGTGAACACCCATTCCTTGATCTCCCCACCTAGTAAGAACCTAGAAGCAACGCGTAAGCTTCACTTATGATTTATGCTATCACTTTTCCCGGCTGCTGTGGCCAGGGAAGAAGCTAATTGAGCATGGTCTTTGCGCCATTCACTTCAATGGAGGCCAGTTGAGACAACAGGGGTATGAAAGACCCTTGATGTCTCATCAAAGAGAACCTGTTATGCCACAATAGTATCACATTGTGCAGCACGTTACATATTGTGTGAATGCTGAACTAAGAGCAATATTCTAGGCCCATTATTCACTGTTAAGGCTACTTTTACACTGCTCTATTGCAAAAACAAGGTAAAAATGCATACGTTTTTGGTGCATCTTGTATCTGTGAAAAAATAGCATGAAACTCCAAAAACGAAACTATGGGTGCATGTTTATGCGTGTTTGCTGCATCGGTGATGCATTTCCATTCATGTCAATGGGGAAGTGAGTTTTTATTGCTTTTTTAATGATGGACCAAACGTGTACCAAAAAGGCAGCTTGCAGGACTTTCAACAATGCTCACAACTGACTAGTGTGAAGAGTTCCATAAGATTTAATGGTCATGCATTTTTCACGTTTTTTAACGCAAAAACAGAATAAAAACAGATCAGTGTGAAATCAGCCTTACTCTAAACTGATGGTATGGTTATACTGAGCAGGCCTTAAATGTTTTTTTTCTGTTTTCCAGTGTCCACCTCCTGATGGCAGCAATATAACCCACACATCTATGATTTACTATATACCCATGGCTCGCTATGGATGAAAAATAAATATGTTTTATGTAGTGTAATACTCATTTTAGATCACTTTTGTAAGAACATATTATGCCCAGAAAGAATCAGATTAACCTTCACATACTGTATTTTAGGCAACTTGTTGTTGCAAGATAATGTGATTTAGAGTCAAACTACATCAAAGCAACCTTATAGGATTCTTTCTAAATTCAATCACAAATTAATTGATGAAGAATACAGACCAGTAAAAGGAACATAAATTAACAACATTGGAGAATATTTTTTATATTATGTTTGCAAGGCCTGCTCTAAACAATAGACAACCGTTTCACTACTTCAAGCAACCAAATCTTTAGCTTTATTATTTACCCAAAGACATATCATCATTAATAAACTGGGCTTCATTGGAAGCTATAGTCTGAGGCCACCTGATATAAAATTGATTCTTCTGCTGACAACACAAGCCTTACTTGCCAAAAGGAAACAAAATTTTTGACCTACTGAGAGAACATAAGAAAAAATAACCAACCAGAATTTTCATGCTAAAATTGAGGAAGCTTGTATGGAATTTAACTTGGGTCCGACAAGGCATGCCAAAAAAGACTGAAGATTCTTTATCCTTATACTGTAAGCTTTCAAGACTGTACTGTAAAAAGTTTGTAGATATTTTCATACCTCAGCTTTACACCTCACCTTTACATACTTTTCAGTTACCCAATACACTCTTCTGCAACCTGAGAATAACATAGCATAAATCAATGTGCTATCTAAGAGGGATGAGAGTCTAGGATAGTATGCTAACCACAGCCTAATATCCCCCATCAGTAATGACGTCAAATCTGTTAAAATTGCATTTTCTACTTTCTCACATACAGTGCATTTAGGTTAGCTTTGTACTTGGTTAACAAGTTTTGTCCCAGATAGTCAATGACCTTATATCTGTCATCCAATCACAGTGGAATAAGAAAGGAGATATAAGAAGCATATTATTGTCTACTGCAATCTCATGCAGATTGGAATCCCCGGCTACACACCTAATTATACCTGAGGGACCAGGGCATGTCCAGGAGCTTATGATACAACGCGCTTTTCATTAGCGCTTCCGGTGAGTGTGCATTCTATATGTTTATATATATTCATCCAAATGGAATCAGTAATCTGGGACTATGTAGAAGTTTTTTGAAGATATCATCAGCTTTAAGAAGTTCATACAATTTTGGACATTTTATATCTTTGTACTTGTCATGACTATATGTTTCTCATAGATATTTGTATTATTCTTATTTTAATTGTATATGCTCATTTTCTGAGTAATATTTCTCAGTATTATTTGCGTCACAAAACGCATCAATCATACACATGCGTTTGGGAGACGACATTCACTATTTTTTATTGATTCATTTGAGGGCTTTCTTGCTGTACCCTTTAGTGTGTTCAGCTGCTCATTACTGTTATCAATATTAGCGCTCGCTCCACTATCTATACATCTTTTAATATGTAAATCTGTAAGCGTTCTCAAAGCCCATTTGACCACGTTTATTCCATCTGTATGCCTAATGCTCGTATAAAGGGAACTTACATCAATGGTGGCTAAAATTAAATCCTCACTTACTTTAAAATTTCCCACCAAGTTGATGACATGTTGACTATCTTTCAAATAAACTGGCATTTGGGTAACAATAGGCTGAAGAAAATGATCAACATATTCTCCAACTCTGGCATGGATGAAATCAACTCCATCAACAATTGGCCTACCTGAGGGATTAGTTAAACTTTTGTGGATCTTGGGTAAGTAATAAAACGTCGGTATCCTACAACTAGATGGTATTAAGTACTTAGCTTCCTTATTATCAACTACTCCACTTTTTTTAGCTTCTTTTACCAAAACATTCAATTCCTTCTTGAACTCTTTAGTTGGATTTCTGTTTAGTTTCTCGTATGTGGCTGAATCTCCCAAAATCCTATTAATTTCTGTTACATAATCCTGCCTGTCTAATACCACTATTCCACCCCCTTTATCAGCTGGGCATATGATTATGTGATTCTTCCTCTCTAAACTTTCCAATCCTGTGGTGATAGTGGTGAGATCTTTAAACTTCTTAACCTTTTAATTCTCTCCATTCCAAATCTACCATCTGTTTGAAAACTTCTACATTATGGCTAGTTGTCGATGGAGGGTTGAAGGTCAAATTGTTTTTTAAACCACTGTATGTAAATTTGCTCATGGACACCATATTATTAGCTTTAGTATTGGGTCCTGGTAGGTATCATCTCAAACAAGTCTGCCCATTCTCCTCTAACCTCTGACATCAACAAGGCATTTTTGTCCACACAACTGCTATTCACTAGATATTTTCTCTTTTTCGGACCATTGTCTGTAAACCCTAGAAATGGTTGTGCGTGAAAATCCCTGTAGATCAGCAGTTTTTTAAATACTCAGAAAAGCCCGTATGGCACCAGCAATCATGCTACGTTCAAAGTCACTTAAATCCCCTTTCTTCCCCATTCTGATGCTCGGCTTGAACTTCAGCAAGTTGTCTTCACTACATCTAGATGCCTAAATTGCTACCATGTGATTGGCTGATTAGCAATTTGTGCTACCAAGCAATTGAACAGGTGTACCTAATAAAGTGACTGGTGAGTGTATATACACATCCAGATGCCTGCATGGTATGTGAGGAGGCTCAAAACTGTGTTACCAAGGTGCACATCACAAAAAGCACCAGTACACCATATTGTCACATCCAAGACTGGAAAAGTATTTTGTCATGCCTTATATTTGACAGGTGATACTGATAAACAGTTGTTTTATCCATGTCTGTGAGCATTGGCTTATGTTGAGTGTTTACATATGTTTGACAGAAAGCCAGTAACTAATCTTCCATACAAACGTCTATGTATTCTTCAGACTTGCTTTTTTTCAGAAGAAAAATCCAAATTATAATCTGTATGTTTCTTTACAGCCATGTAGTCTGTATTTCTGTTTAAAACTTTGACAGTATATTTACTTGGTGACCTTCACCAAGTACTTTACCCTCCCTTGCAATGTAAAATTAGAACCTGACAGAGCAACACTGCATTAGCCACATGTAAACTTGTCTATGTGATGATGGAAAGGAGGGGGGTTAAAATTGGATCAGCCAGTGTAATGTCTATTCTGTAAGCTTTTGTTAACAATTTGCAAAGGATTCCCAAAACCAGATGCAAACCATACCAGTTCCAATCTGAAACCATACTGTGTAAGCTGTCATTATTTCACCAACAGCTCCCAATAGAAGCTGGCTTCCTTCCAGGCCTAATGCATGTCATGAATGGAGGTCTGCTGTCGGTGTTAGGTCATACTGGGTCTAGACACTGGCACAGAAACCTATGAGATGCCGATTTAATAAGCCTACTGTGGAATTCAACAGATGCTAATGTGTTTAACACTTCATTTCATATCAGTGCAATCAATCTACAAAGTGACACTTGAAACGTGTTCAAACTATCTTGTAGATGTTTTATAGTAAAATAGGGTCTTTTAAGTTCGTAGTATATGTAGGTTTGATTTTTTTTTTATACAATTTCTATTCAATGCAGAGATACTTACTAGAATTTAGCTATGTGCACTATTTTAAAGTGTACTTTTATTTTAGAGAATGGGTGTGAAAGAGGGTAGTTAAGGCAGGGCCATCTTAAAAGTGGAACTTCACTCTCTCAATCAACATTGACTTTTTTAATCCTTATACTGCTAGCATTTGTAAATAGATAGCAAAGTATATCATATTTACTTATTTTAACTTTTTTTTTTTACAATGTTTCAGTTACTTCCTGGTTCACATGCCTAGGCAAATGATATCAAACATCCCAGCAGTCTTCAAGAGGGGAAGGAGGGTTCTCAGCTCAGCAATTGGCTGAGCTAAGGGCAGATGGATTCCAGGAAGTAAATGCTACATGAATCATATGCCCTTACTCAAGATGGCCACTGCCAGAAATCCTGGGGGGAATTTTTCAAAGTTATTTCTCAGCAAAATAAAGCATGGAGACATGGCTGGATAGGGGTGTTTGCTTTAAATATTATCAATGAATTAAATACCATTTTTGGTTTGTGGTGTTCAGATGCAATGCAGTTCCACTTTAATAGCAACATGGGCCCCTACAAGCCTGCCCTAATTTACGCACCTATTCTCAGGAATTAAAGTATAAATAGTTGAAAGAGTCATTAGATTTATAATTAGATTTGATAGATCCGTGCTGCAACTTCCGCGCAACCATGTGCAATACACGTGGTTGTGGTGGGGTGTTGCAGCACTTAGCTAAAACAGGTGGTGAGGAGGCATCATTGCTTTCTCACTGCCTGACGAATGCCTCTGAAAAGAAATCAATGCGTGAATTGTTTTCCAGAGCACTGGCAGCCTTTTTCAGGCTGCATTCACACATAACGCAGAGCTGCCGGAAAGATTCACTACTCTAGCAGCTCTGCATTGCCAGCTGTGGTAGGGCAGTGTGGTGCGCGATTCAGTGCATCATATGGCTCCCTTTTTTTATACAAACTTCATTTTTATGTGTCGTACACTTCATTCACCACAATGTACAGCAGTGAGGCATGCTGCATTGCTGTACATTGCAGAGTGCGCTGCAATAAAATGCAGCATGTCTGCATTTTATTGCAGCACACAGAGGTGCAGCTGTATGCTGCATTGCAGTGTGAATGGGACACATAGCAAACAATTGTTTCCTGAGTGTCCCTGAGGTGACAGACATTTTGCAATGCAGTAAAACATCTGTCACCATATATAGTGTAATATAGGCTACAATCATACCCATGATTAGGGCTGGTGTGAATTGTAGCACCAGTTCCTCCTGTAGCTCTCAGCGGCTGTCAACAGGTAGGTGCAGCCGCTGGCCCTGTTCACTATAATGACAGGTTGCTTGTGGCTGCACCTATCCGTAGCTCTCTGCACAGTTAGCGATTGCCTGTAGTGATCGCTGCTCAATTAGAGACTCATAGCAGCAGAGAGAGGGACATCTGAAATTGTCAAGAGGGGTTAGATACACTTAACGATTATCCAGCCAGGATCTACCACTATGCAACTGCTGTAGTGTGTATGTACTCCAATTTAGCATGTGTCCTACACACCTGCACATACACACAGAAAGCCCTTTCACAGTGCCGTGTGTGTGTGCGTGCATGCGTGCGTGCATGTGTGTGTGTGCACATCAGGGAGTGGAGTATGGGTGGGGCTGCCAGGGCAGGCACAGCAGGGACTTGCCTGTTCAACACACTGTACTGTACACTCATTTCTACTACTAATATTCCCTACTATTCCTGTGTCTCTCAATAGCTCACTCACAGGATTTGTTTGATATATCGAGTAACAGGATGGGCATAGCCCAGTGATGCACGCTCCCAGCCACAAACTCTCAGGACTACCAGATAGGTCGAGCCGCAAAGACCAGCAGTTGACAACTGTGAAATTGTGGGTAGCAGGTGCATGCACTGCCACTACTAACAAAATTAAAGTTAGTTAATGTGTGTGCAGTGCAGTGTACCATGCCACCTCAGCACTGTCAGAAGCTTCCCCCCAAATCCAACTGGCCCTGATGGGGCCCCATGTGCACCTGAGGCCCCTGGGCAGTGCCCAGGTGTGCCCAGAACATAAGACGGTCCTGAGGTAAGGTTGTACTTGGTTTTTGTATTATTAGGATTATAGGAGCGTAGAACATGGGATGTTTTTTCTTTTTTGGCTACAGCTGCCTTACTGACTTCAATAAACATAGAGTGAGGGGATAACCACATGCTACTAATGCTCATCTGCCCTGAGAAAAATATGTCTGCTGCTATTTCTGACATCTTTATCTACAAATGCCAGCTTCCTATGTACCATGTTGATGATTAGGTTTCTAATCTCTAGTCTAACAACTAAATTAAATTATAATTCTTAGATTCTTATTTGCTGCATTTTATCCCAGTTGTGTGAGTCTGAAGGCCCATGTAACAGACATGTGCATGCTGGAACTTTTCTTTTAATTTTGGATGCATTCATTCATTGAAGAATTTCATTTCATTATATTTGTTATGTTGAGCTAATTAATTTTTGTAATCCGTTTCCTATCTTCGGCATTTAATTAGTATATTTGTTGGTCCGGGTGGATTAGAAAAATGTTGCAGTTTTTCCTGAAGATTGCTATATATTTGATATATTATCGAATCGAATAGATCCAATATTTTCGGATGCTAGTCCAAGCCACTGAAAGAAATGGCATGACCTGATTAGACACTATTGACTGGCGTCATGTGCATCTGAATTAATGAATTGTAAGAAATTCTGATCTATTCATTATCGGAATCATCGAACAAATTTTGAAAATTTTATTAACTTCCCCATGGGCCCAAGCTACTATTTCATCAGTGTCGGTTCACTTATATGCGTATTGGAAGCAGTTTGAATGACATGTGAAATAACATTGCCTCCTATGGTGCCTGTTTACATATGTCCGGTGCACTGGCAGTGCGGATTCATTGCAAATTCAAAAAGAGTCCTGTATGATTTCTGAGCAGTGTGGTCCAATTCAGGTACAGATTATAGGCTATCGACTTCTATGGGAACTGCACATTATCAGTTGTGAACAGGGTAAAATCCTGACCTGAACCTGATCTAAACCTGTTCTAAACCTAACCTGAACCACTGAACAACTACTGTATCTGTTAGCAGTGAAACCTGAGCTTTAATCCGCACCGCAGATGTGTGAATCCACACTCATATGATGTCATCCAAATGAAATGAGTGAAACAAATGCATTTGTAAATTTTGTTATAACTTTTTAGCGGATTCGTTGACATTCACTACTAAGTCCATTCGTAAATTTGTATACATCCCAATCTCCAAAAATTAAATTTTCATATGAAAAACAAATGGAAATGAAACAAAATGCACGTCTACCATGCAACTATCATTTTCAGAAGGAATGTACTTATCTCCCCAAGATTATTTTTCCCATGGACCAGTGATTTGCAATGTTAAATCATCTTTCTGCCCTACATTGCTCGGAGTTCAAAAAGCACAAGTGAAATTTGTAAACAGTTTAGATCCATGTCACACCACAGCCTTTATTTTTTTAATTGCAAATTAATGCATTAAAGATCCTAACTAAATTCATGATCACTATATCACCACAGTGTAGTAGTCTGTGGATAATGACCTCAAGAATGCCATATTTGAGGCATGTGACCTAAACCTTGCCTAACATCAGTGCTAAAGCCCTAACCCCTGAAATACCTTATTTACATCAGATCTTTCCATGAACACTCCTGTCCTGATGCTGGTCTTATGTTAAAGGAACAAATAGTAGTAATTTGGGAAATCCATTCGGAAAAAAAAAAAAAAAAACAAACAATTTTGGTTATATTATGTTACACATACATTGTTGTTTGTTTGCCTTTAAATAATGTTGTTCCTTCACCCTCCATAGCTTGGAGATGATCAGTATAGCTAGTCCCTTCCTCTTTTCAGTATGTCTTTAGTGCCTGTACTGAGTACATGTAATTGCTGGACTTGGACAAGCCATGTATTTTTTGAGCTATCTGATGTTCATCTGTTTTGGATTAGCCTCCCTAGCGGTCTGATTATGTCCATATTTCTGTGCTCAAAGCGGTACATTTTTTTGCATGGAAATATGTATTTTTTTTACTGTAGACCTGTAATTTTTAGGAATAACTCACTGAAATCTGTCCGAACAAGAGTCTAGTAAACATCCCGAGTAGGAAAAAAAATTGAAAAATTAAATCATAAATTATAATTTAATAAATAATCATAAAAAATAATAATATAATAATAATACATTTAATTCAATAATATAATCAAACCAAAAACACTGAAATTTGAAATAGATCGCCAAGTTCGCACATCACTGAGCAAAGTCACAAAATCGTTCTCAGTGTCTGATGACGAATTTCCCCACGAATCATTATCACTCAATTCTGCAAGTGGTTCTAATTTACTATCGCTGTTTTCTAGCTGGTCGAAAACCGTTTTTGACCTGAAGGGACGCTTTTTGGACGCCATGGACGTTTCTCAGTTTCCAGGCAGAAAGAACAATAAAAATGTAGGCAGGGCACAGGACAAAGCACTAGGGACAAAATGTATGTGAAATGGTTTGATACAGTAATGTTTTACTATGTGATTTTAGTGAATTTAGTGAATGTCACTTTTTGTCATTTTCAAATTTCCCGCTGTTCCGTCCCCGTACGTCCTGACGTTGCAGGGGACGGAACCCAGAAGACAGATGCCGGCATCCGCCGGAGGAAATTACAGGGAACACTGCAGGAGGGACATCGTGGGAGTGCAGGACAAGGTAAGAGAAGAACAGATCCCGGAGCAGCGCTGCATGGTAAGCCCGAGTGTCCATTATACTTTGTAGTCACAAGGGAAATGAGGAGAGCACGAAGGTGCGGGATACACAGGTAGTTTCTACCTCAAAACAATGCCCTAGATTTTAAGGCTAGTAGGGCAAACATTCTGTGTGCTGTTGGGAGACGTTGCTTGCACTATCTTGTAACCAGCAGAAGCCTGTGTTTGTGGTAGCCATATATTCACTTTAAATGCAACTCAAGCAGTCTTTCCACACCTTAAAAGATAAGTTTAATGTTGGGAACATGTTACATGATCCACCTGTTTTTAGGGTGGGACATGTGACATGCACCCAATGCTGCAGTCGCTATCTGATCCCCCTCCTCCCTGTGACAGAAGTACATAGAGAAGTTCCCCGTACTAGCTGTCACTTTTTAATAACAGCGCGGGTTTTGCCCAAATGGCCGCACCATTCATTTACAGTGTTCTCGGAATGAATGAAATACAAGTCCCGACAGCCTTAGCGGCTGTCAGCTTGTAGTTCCCAATAAACTACCACGGCACTGTGGAGCGGCGTGGTATTTCATTGATTCTTCCTGTCAGTATATCTGCTTACCTGTACATCCTGTACAGGCAAGCAGATATACTGATAGGTCTGCAGGAGACCTACATGACACCAGCGATCTGCTGATAGCTGGTGAAATACTTTACAGGCTCCTGCAACCAAAAATATTAAATGCACATTTTTTTACCTGCAAAAAAAACAGCATTTATCATTTTTGGTCAAAAGGTGAACTTATCCTTTAGGAACACAGGACATTACTTTGAGGACAGTGAGGGGCACATTTTAGACAGAGAGGACAACTGATTCACAAGACGTTTGAAAGAAGGCAGTGTATGTCAAATTGGAAGATCCACCCCTGAACAGGGGTGGGGACCTTGAACTCCATCTGTTTTCCACATATAATGCCATTTTAAAGTATAACTAAGGGCAAAACGTTTTATTCTTTTTAAGTTTTGAATAGAGTGGAGAGGGATTAGAACACCTGTCAGTTTTTATTGCTGTCTACGCCCCCGTTAAGGGGCATAGCCTCTCTATTTGCCTCTCAATTTGTCCTGTTTACCATTATCATTGAAAGTAAAAAAAAAGAAAATCCGAAATTTTGGGTTGTCCCCACCTGTAAATCAGTTTTACCCTTTTTATATTTCAATGTTTTTATTAAGAATAATGAAGATTCAACAGTAGAAAATGTCACATAAAAAGTAACATGAAGTTCTCAAGGTGTCATTACAAAAAGAATGAGAATACATCAAGGACACCTAGAAATACGAATCAGAGGATCTTCAGACACCAGCCCCAATACCAGAGGTTCCACTGGTATATGTCCTAGAGTATATGTATAGTGAGCAGACATCAGTTTTCCCCTTTTTAACCCTTTCGCACCTAAGAGTAAAACAAATGTTACTGCCTAAGCACAATTTTGGAACTTTAACATGTGCTAGTAAAACTGTACACATCACGGCAACTACTTTGTGCCTCCAGGTGGATTATACCTTGTTCTTTCAGGACAAATTGGGCTTTCATTTGGTGGTAAATTGTAATGGATATCTCCTGATTTCTTTTTTATTATCTAAGGAAAACTGGTCCAAAATAGTAAAAATAAAATATTTTTTTTAAATGTTGCTGTATATTTCTTGTTACTACCATAACCTACCACCAAAGAACAACCCAAAATAAATTAGCCGGCGCCTGACAATCGCAACAGTACCACATATTTGTAAGTTATTTGTTGTTTGTACCCATAGTACAACCCAGAAACAATAGTGCACATTTTGCTTTTTTATCCTACCTAAAACACACTGACACTAAGTGGCACTAATAATAATTGGACACAGCCCATCATCAATCGAGGTAAAGAGCCATTGGCCATGGCTCTTTATCATGTGATCAGTTGTGTCCAATCACAGCCAGTCACAAATGTAAACACAGAGTGGTAACTTACTTTTACCAGCTTCCTCTCCTCACACACAGATCTTGAGTGAGAAGAGGAATCTTCTAACAGTGAGTTACCATTCTGTACACATTGCACAAACAAAGCCACAGTGCCCGCCATCAGTGTACCTATCTCCCATCAGTGTACCTGTCGCCCATCAGTGAACCTGATGCCCATCAGTGTAACTGTCACCCATCAGTGCACTTGTTATCCATCAGTGCCCATCAGCAGTGCACCTGGTGCCCATAAGTGTACCTGTCGCCAATCAGCAGTGCACCTGTCGCCCATCAGTGCCCATCAGCAGTGCACCTGTCGCATATTGTCCATCAATGTCGCCATCAGCAGAGTACCTATCACACAGCCATCATCATCAGAGTACAGTCACGCAGTCACCATCACCAGCCGACCCATCCTACAGCCACCATCAGCAGTCTACTTGTCCCAATGCCACCAGAGCCAGCCATGTAAAAAAAAAAATTACACTAGTGAGGAGGCGTTCAAAATCCTCACTATGACGGATGAGAGCAGTGGGGAGCTCTCACTGTCCGATTCTGATTCAGTGTATGAACCCATTGAAAGTAGTGGATCAGCGACTAAACAGAGGAGGAAAGGGTCCATTCTAAAAGGATACGGGCTCTGAAAACCAGGCAGCCACCAGCAGCGCCATACACCCCAATGTTCAATCGGCAAACGTCAATGGCACTAGACACATGGATGAAAGGCCCAGTACCATCACTGGAATTTCTCATCAAACCCCAAGAATCAGGGCCCAAACATACCTCCGAGATGCTCTTGCCAACCCAATATGGCTGCCCTCCAACTCAGGATCAGCAAGCTTCCCCCCTTACAGCCAGGTGTGCAGGCCAACACTGAACATTTTTCAGACATTTATTTTTTTATTTATTTATTTTTGCCCGACAGTTTACTTCATTTTATTGTGGACCAGACAAACCTTTTTGCACAACAATTCATTACTAACAACCCCAGTTCATCCTATGCCCGTCCATTTGAATGAGCCCTCTTACATTGGAGGACTTTAGGTTATTTTTCTCCTCACCCTTAACATTATTATTATACAGGATTTACATAGCAGCAACAGTTTGCACAGCGCTTTACAATATAACGGGAGACAATACAATTACAGTACATTTCAGTACAGAAGGAATAGGAGGGCCCTGCTCATGGAGCTTACAATCTAAGGAGGTGGCACAAAAGGTGATAGATGTTGTCAGGGATCCCCGCGGCGCTGGTCCCGGCGCAGGCCCAGTGCGCCGCTCTGTGCAGGGACGCGGGCACCAGGTCCTGGCTGACCGTGGCATTCAGGTTCGCACATGCGCAGTAGGAATCGCGGTCGCGCGCCGGGCACCAATGACAGCGCAGGGCGCGATATTTAAACGGCCCTGAGCTGTCATTCAGTGCCTTCTGGTCTCTTCTGCATACCTGTACCTGTGATCCTGTTTCTCTGTAAATTGCTGACCCGGATTGGACCTGACCTTGCTGTATTCTCCTACCCTGACCCCTGGCTTGCCTGACCTCTCTCCTGGATGCCCCTTATTAGATCTGACCTCCTGTTGCTGACCTGGCGTGTGACCTGACTATTCTCTGCCCGCTGTTTGTACCGCACCGACCCCACTGTTACCGACCCGGCTTGTCTGACCTTGCATCTGCTCATCCATCCATCCCACCATGGTCTCCTGACCTCCTCACATCAGGCTCTTCCCCGTGGGAGCCCCTGGTGAATACCTCTACCACTGAAAGGTAGACTCAGGAGCCACGACCTGGTCTCAGGGTACTCCAAGTCCATCCCCACCATCAGGGGCTCTGGTGAACAAGTACTCTGGGGCTTAGATTCCGTGCTCTGGGGACGCCTAATCAGTGGAGTGCTAGTGGTACCGCCAGGCGGTCCCTTACAGATGTAGGGGATGATCTGATGGAGGTGGCTAAAGTACAGTTCTTAGGTGGAGGTGGGGTAGGCTTCCTGAATAAGTGAGTTTTCAAAGATCGCCTAAAGGCAGACAGGGTGGGGGCTGACCGGACATACTGCGGTAGCGAGTTCCAGAGGATGGGAGAGTCTCTAGAGAAGTCCTAGAGGCTAGCGTCGGAGGAGGTGACAAGGGAGCTAGAGAGCAAGATGTCTTGGGAGGAGCAGAGCAGGCGTTTTGGATGATTTATTCTGCTGTAATGCCCATGTCACGCGATGAGATGATCATGCGATTCCTTCATTTCAGGGACTTATACCCAGTGCCCTCTCCGAGATCAACCCAACTATGACAAATTCTTCAGACGTTTTCTATCACCACTAAAATATTAGCCCATATTACTAACAGCCTGTCATTTCCCCATTTTCAATATCTCTGCTGATCATTTGCCTCCTGCCTCAACAAACCATGACACTGCCTTCTACCTTAACTGACTCTGGCCTGTTTATTGACTATGTCTCTGCCTGCCATCTGCATTGTTTATCCAAAACGTTTCTGCCTTCCACCTGAACTGACCCTGGCCTGTTTATTGACTATGCTTCTGCCTGCCGTCTGGATTATCAAGCACGTTTATGCCTTTTTTTTGGACTGACCTCTGCCTGTTAATCGACCATGTTCTTTGCCTGCCACTTGGATTAATCTTATGCCCTGCTACTGTAGTAGTGGGATTACACAGGGGTCTCACATATGTGAGGGGCTTCAAAGTAGAGTTCTGAGTAGAAAAAACTAGTTTTTGGCTTTCTCCAGGTTTTGTAATTCACAGAACAGGGTCTGTTTGTCTGGAGGCTTCAAAGAGCTTGGGTGGGACAAAGTCTCTACCACTATGCCCCGGTCCTACCTGACCAAGGCCCTAAACTTGATGTTCCTGCCTGCTGCCTGGACCAATACTTTGGCTGTGCTAACCATATCTCTGGCTACTGTACTGACTCAGGACCTTTTATGGGCCATGTTCCAGCATGCTGCCTAGAAAAATACTTTGGCTGTGCTGACCATATCTCTGCCTGCTGCCTGTAATGACCCAGGACATTTTATGGACCATGTTCCTGCCTGCTGCCTGGGCAAATACTTTGGTTGTGCTGACCATATCTCTGCCTCCTGCCTGTAATGACACAGGACATTTCATGGACCATGTGCCTGCCTGCTGCCTTAACCAATACTTTGGCTGTGCTGGCCATATCTCTGCCTGCACTGACCCAGGACTTTTTATGGAGCTTGTTCCTGCCTGTATGTCAGCCTGCTGCCTGTACTGACCTGGACCTATGCTCTCCTCAAACAACAGATAATCTTTTGTTTACATTGTTTCCTAGACAGTGTTTGTTGATTTTTGTGTTACACTTGTTGCAATGTTGGGCACATAATCTGTTCAGACACTGAAAAGGTCTTACACATGTGGCATCCCCATAATCAGGAGGAGTAGCAGAATATATTGTGAGGTGTAATTATTGGTATGTCCATGCTGGTTGTTAGAAATATCCTATAGATTGACGACTTTGTGATAAAAAAAATACATTTTCATTTTCTTTCCACATTTTCCAAAAACTTGTGGAAAAAAATGAAACGTTCAAAAGACCCATTATGCCTTTTAGAAAATGCTTTGTGGTGTTTGCTTTCCAATATGGGGTCATTTTGTGGGTGTTTCCACTTTCCTGTGGCTCCAGGACCTTCATAAACGCGATAGGTTGTCAGGAAATTAGATGTGTAATTTTTGCCCCCAGAAGGCCTAAAGGTGCTACTTGGATGTTGGGGCTCTCTATATGGCCAGGCTGTGGTATCCCCATACTTAGGAGTATCAGAATGTATTTTGGGGTGTAATTTTTGGTATGTACGTGCTATGTGTTGGAAATATTTTATAAATGGACCACACTGTGTAAAAAAAATATGTTTTAATTTTCTTTCCACATTTTCCAAAAACCTGTGGAAAAAAATGAAATGTTCAAAAGACTCATTATGCCTCATAGAATATACGTTGGGGTGTTTGCTGCTCAAAATTGAATAACTGTGGATAATTCCATTGTCCTGGTTCTCTAGGGCCTTCAAAACTGTATTAGGTATTCAAGAAATTCAATGTGTAATTTATACCGCTAGGGCACCTGACAGTGCTCCTTGCATGTTGGGCCTCTCTGTGTGGCTAGGCTGTGAAAAGGTCTCACACATGTGGTATCCCCATACTCAGGAATTTGTTTTTGGGTTGTAGTTGCAAGTATGCATATGCCATGTGAGAGAAATAACCTGTTACTATGACAATTTTGTGGGGTTCTGTCCTGGTTTGTTAATGTCTCAAGAAATGAGATAGGTCATCAGTACATCAGGTGTGATCAATTTTCAGTGATCGGTACCATAGCTTGTAGACTCTATAACTTTCACACAGACCAAATAATATAGACATATTTAGGTTATTTTTACCAAAGAAATGTAGCAGTATAAAATAAAAAAAACCCAGTGCTGATTAAATACCACCAAGAGAAAGCTCTATTTTTGCTCTATTTGTGTGAAAAAGGACAAACATTTCATATGGGTACAGTGTTGCATGATTGAGTAATTGTCAAAGTATGACAGTGCTGAAAGCTGAAAATTGGTCTAGGCAGGAAGGGGGTATAATTGTCCAGTAGGCAAGTGGTTAAAAAAATCCTGTCTCAAAATATACTAACCCTGACCTTTGACCTTTACTTGACCCAAATACTAACAATTAAGCCTTGATCTAGGTAGTTTTCTTTATTTTGTATTTATGTATTTATTTATTACACACAGTTGTTTATTTTTCTCTCTCTGTGAGCAGAGTATCCTTCCTCTCCATTCACAGAGAGAGAAACACAGAGGCAGGCTTCACAGTGACTGATCACTGTGATAGCCAATCAGAGACTATCACAGTGATCAGTTGACCCAGAAATGGGAGTTCTGGGTCCCAATCATTAGTACTGTACCCGAGGCTCCTGGTGAGACCCCGGTTTCTGTGCTGGAAGAAGCCCAAGCACATTGGGCGAAACATGTTGGATCACACGCCCCCACGTATGTTCCGTACATGACGTCATCACGCACAGCAGCTGCATCTCTGGCCTCCATTGCCTTCATGGGCAGTACTATCGAGAATCCCTCACCTACAGCGGTATTCCCCTCCAGCCAACTCTGTATACTATTCAAAGTGCAACTTAATTGCCACCTGGTGGGACTGTAATTCCACTGCTCCAAGGATGGCTGGAACCAATGGAAAGTACCTGTCACAAGGGAGGGTGAGACACTGATGATGGTATATGCCTACTTATGACTACATTAGTCTGCTTACCATGCATGTGGCTTTAAGACTCACTTTTAGAGCATGAAGCAATCTATTGCCCAGTTGTGTTTCTCGTGATAATGTCACTATGTACCTATAGATGGAAATCTAGTGGACATATGACTTACAAAGTCACAGACTTATTTCATGTTCATTACATGCAGCAATTAATCTTTCTATATGTATTCCATATGTGGACACTTGGTTCATCAACTATCCCTCAACACTATGGAATTAATGTGCCATTTAGGTGAGATATGGGATTGATCTTTTGCGCCTACAATTTTGATGGGCTCTAACTTATAGAATATCAAGTGAACACTATGGTACCACAGTCACTTCTCAGTTCTGATGGCTGCAGCATTCCAATGTGACTTATTTTGCCTCTATCCAGCTTATTTATTCCCAGGTATGAATGTGTGTGGCCGGATGAGCAGCTGCATGGGTGTTTAGACAACGTTGTCTTTTTAATTTAATGAAGTGCTGGAGGTGGTTGTTCAACTTTTTAGTCTGGTGTGTTACTTTATACTTTCTTCTAATAAAGCCAATTTTTGATAAAGCTGCATGGTCCCTAATGAAACTTTCTCTAGGGGTACCCTTCAGTACCTCTGTCCTTCCCCCGGTCTCTGTGCTGGGAGTTCGCTTTGCCATTCGCTCCCAGCACAAAGACAGATAACCAGTTTTGATCCTAAGATTAATTGATTTTGATCAGCACTACATATGATCTTTCTGGGTAAAAGTTGACTTAGTAATTTAAGAGAAATGTGTAAACCTGTCAGGAATTGTTTTTAAATTTTCAACTTGACAAGGTTGTCAATCCTTTTAATATATTGGGTTAGAGGTAATGTTCTGTTTGTTTTTGCTTAACTTTTTTAAGGTCAAACCTCTTGGACTATTTATAGCATCTGCTATCTGAGGAACTATATTCCTTATTGCTAGTTATGGTATATGCTTAGTTACATTGGTTTAAGCTTGTCCCATGTAACTATGTAAAAACCCCATACCTGGAATTTTTCTTTAAAGTATATGTACCACCTGTGTGGATATAAATGTTGGGGTATCTTCCTGACACTCAATGGAACATGAAAAGTAGCCAGGAAATGCTATGAAACATCTTCAACAAATACAGCTGAATGTGACTCACTACTAACAGGGCCGGATCTGTTGGTTATGTGTTAGAGAAGACACTGGTAGCTTGTGATGAGGCAGAACTCTGTTTTACTTGTGTGGCGTAAGTTGCAAACATACAGAACACATTTCAGCAGACACCTTGGTTTTGAAGAGAGGGAGAGAACCAACACGTTTTACACATATGCACAACTAGTAACCTTAGTGTACAGTGCCATCTACTGGTCAAGTGATATTAACACACAATACTATATAGTACATACTGTTGTATCTCCAAAACCCCTTCTCAACGGCATGTGCATAATTATATGATATTTAGTCTCTTTTGTAGAAAACAATGACGTTCCCTTGGCAAAGGTTTGGTGAGTGCGTCTGCAGTCATCTCCTCTGATGGGCAGTACTGGATGTCGATAACCCCTTGTTCTTGCATGTCTCTGAGCAGATGATATCTTACATCAATGTGCTTGGTTCTTGGGTTAATCTTCTCAGAGTGTGTAAGCTTTATGCATCCCTGATTGTCTTCAAAGATGGGTGTGGGTTGTGACATATTCAGTCCCATGTCTAGTAGAAGTTGACGAATCCAAATGGCTTCTTGACATGCATGTGCTGCTGCTATGTATTCCCCTTCAGTTGAAGAGAGTGCAACAGTCACTTGTTTCCAATGGTTTTGCAACCAGGAGGGAGTTCTGTTAGTGACCAAGTTTTATTTTCTTGAAGTGATTTTATTTCGTCTTCAGTTGCTTTTCTCCACTGATCAGCTTCCCTTCTCGGCAAAGTTTCTATGTCTTCCCAGGATGTTGGCTCCTGTGTTTGATGTGTTTTAGCAGCGTATGATAACCTGCGGGGTGGTATCCCTTTTGTCATTCGAGAGGATCTTCTGCTATCTTGTTCTTCAGTGGGTTCTATTGGCTCGTTGATTGTAAGTCCCACTTCTTGTTCTGGCTCTTGTCCTGCTTCGCATGGGTCAGTGTCTCTCGCCGATTCAGCGCATAAATCCTCTCCATATTTTTCAAGAATTGTATTATCTGGTGCTTCACTTTCATCAAAATAAACACTGCGGCTTACTGTGACCTTGTTGGTCTTTGGACAAAGGATTCTATATCCCTTACTCTGCTCACTGTAGCCCACCAGAATGCCTTCTATGGCTTTGTTCTCCAACTTGGAGCGTTTCTGACTTGGAATGTGGGCATATGCTTTATAGCCAAACACTCTGATGTGTCCTACGTAAGGTTTTGATCCATTCCACATTTCATATGGTGTACTCTCAATAGCTTTTGATGGGAGCCTGTTTTGTAGGTATGTTGCAGTCATTATTGCTTCTCCCCAGTATTTGTTAGGTAAGGCAGCGTCCAAAATCATACATCTTGTCATTTCTACAAGAGTGTGATTCTTTCTTTCCGCTACGCCGTTTTGCTCAGGAGTGTAAGGTACAGTTGTTTGGTGTATAATACCTTGTTTCTTTAGGTATGATTCCATCTCTTTATTCATATATTCCCCTCCATTGTCAGTGCGTATTATTCCAGGTTTCCTTTGAAACTTGTTGCTTGTCATAGCTACAAACTCTTGAAGTTTTTCTAATGTCTCACTTCTGCTTCATTAGATACATTATTGTGTACCTGGAATAATCGTTGATGAAAGTCAGTAAATATCTGTTCCCGCCAGGTGTGATGGTTTTCATTGGTCCGCACATATCACTGTGTATCAGTTCCATGGGTTTAATGGTTTTACTCTGACTGGTCTGTGGAAGAGAGGTTCGGGTGGCCTTTGCTTTGATGCAACACGTGCACTTGCTGAGTGTGTGGCAAGGCAATATTTTCATGTCTTCTGATAGACCTCTCTTTGCAAAGTCCTTTATAGCTTCTGGGTTTCGATGCCCCAATTTTCTATGCCACAGGTGGATGCACTTGTCATGTGGGTTATGAGTTGCCGCATTAGCCTTCTCACTTTCAGTGACGATTTTGTACAGATGTTCATTTAATCTTCCTCTTGCTAGAATTTGCTTTCCATTTTGAATTGTGCATTCATTACCTCTGACCTGGACAGTGAGTCCATTGCTTGCAAGGGTTTTAACTGATAGGAGGCTTCCTTCTAGGCTTGGAACATATAGAACATTCTTTACAAGGATGCTCTGCTTGCCCCCTGATGGCGTTTTGCAGTTCAGAAATCCCTGACCATTACCTTTCGCTGTAATACTTTTCCCATTTGCTAGGAAGACTTTATCTTTTACACTAAAATCAATTTCTGTGAAGAATGTCTCGTCGCTTGTCATGTGACTTGTTGCCCCTGAATCAATGTACCATCCGTGTGAGATACTATTCTGAGTCACTTTAAAAGTACCACTCCATGATGCACTTTCATTTTCTTTCATGACCGCTTTAGCTCTCTCTCTTGTGGGTAGCTCCCGCTTTCGCTGCTCAGCTTTCCAGATTGAACAGTTCTTTTTCAGGTGACCGGCCTTTTTGCAGCGAAAACATACCCTGGTTTCTTTGCTTTGTCTTATGCCTTCATGAACCTTCAGAGCTGCCTCTGGTCTCTCGTTCTCTTGACTATGCAAATTTTCCTTTCTTCTGCTGTATTCATCAATTAATTTTCCCTTAACATATTCTAGCGTCAGTTCAGTTTCCGGTCTAGTTTCTAGAGCATTTATAATTGCACTGTATGATTCTGGAAGGCTGCATAGCAGTAGTGCCACAAAATGAATGTCTTTCATTTCTTCACCTATTGCACCCAGCTGGTCCACAATTTCTAGCATAGCATTTACATGTTCACCGATTTCCTGCTCTTTTTCCAGCCTCATCTTATACAGTTTGCGCAGCAGATATAGTTTACTGTTTAGGTTTGCATGTTCATGCAGTTTTTGTAATGCAGTCAACATACCTTTAGCTGTGTTTTCTTTCCTTATATGAATGAGTTGATCATCCTCCGCTAACAGGCTTATGACTGCTTTTGCTTGCCTGTTTTTTCTGTCCCATTCTTCCGGGTTGTCATTGGGTCTGTGTGTATCTAGTACCTGCCACAAGCCATCTTTGGATAACAGCATTTCAAGCTTAAACTTCCATAGCTGGTAGTTGGTATTGTTGAGCTTTGCTATTGTAAAAACTTCATATCTGAAGCACTTGCCATCTTTCAGTGAATTGGATACAGCTCGTTTCCTCACACAGGATTTGGTAGGATTGTAAATGCAGCACTTACTTGCTTGTAGTTCTCCTTTTTTCCAGTGTCTGGAGCTGGGCCCATAACCTGTTGGTTATGTGTTAAAGAAGACACTGGTAGCTTGTGATGAGGCAGAACTCTGTTTTACTTGTGTGGCTTAAGTTGCAAACATACAGAACACATTTCAGCAGACATCCTGGTTTTGAAGAGAGGAAGAGAGAGAACCAACAAGTTTTACACATATGCACAACTAGTAACCTTAGTGTACAGTGCCATCTACTGGTCAAGTTATATTAACATACAATACTATATAGTACATGCTGTTGTATCTCCAACAGGATCTAGGGGGGTGCTGGGGAAGGCAATGCCTCCCCCAGATTTTGGTCTTTCCCCCTCCCCCCCCAGGACCAGTGGCATCAGCAAGGTGGGCCCTATAATGAGGCACTGAAGCCCAGCTCAACCACCATGGTGCACATAGCCACAAGAAAAAAATGTAAGTGTGTTGAAACTTTGCATCTCCCCAGATCAGACAGGCTAGATCCAGTCCTGATTACTGCTAGCTGTACTATAATCTGGATACTATAATCTGGATATATGAGAACCTTAACAGGTTACAAAGTCTCTTTTACTAAAAACAACTCTATAAAAAATGAAATACCACTTTAAAGTGTATGTGAAAAATTATATTCAGTACATTTTTGCATTACATCTCATTTCTCGGTTTCAGAAAAAAACACTTGTTAGTCTGCCAGAAAAGCCAAGTGCTACTAAATTCCTTTTGGAACTACAGAACTCTACCTACCCAACGACCCTCTCTGTTCCACTCCACATGCCTACATTGATTTCTGTCCCACCAAACAATACTTCTACCTTCATGCCCATGAGTCTTCCTGAATACTGTCAGCTCTACAGGTGCACCCGATTCTGAGTGAACCAGCTTTAGAAAATCTCCCCCTGTGTGCAGAGGAAAGGCTTTAGCAATATGTAGTTCTGGAGGGTGTACCTCCATCAACATGAACTGAGCTCCCAGCAGCTGCCCCTGATTGACATTACAGGAACAAAGTTAAAGAGAAAAAAAAATACTTGGAAAAACTCTAGAGATGAATAGGGAGGTTTGGAGCTAAATTTGGGAAATTCCTCCTAAACATTCACTTTATTAATTAGAAAAGCTCTTTCTTTGGAAACTGAATCAATATCAAAGCAGAACACATTTTGTGGTACCTGATTTCACGTATTTCTTTTAAAATCCATTTTTATTTAAAATGAGAGGTGCCTATAACCCCCTGTAGAATAATATACACAGAGAACTCTCTGGAGATTTGTTTTTAAGTAGCACGCATGTTTAGTAAATACGCCAAATGTGTTTTTTTTTCCTAGCCTAGTACATAAGTACTCTTACTGAAAGGATATCTGCTCTAGAATTCTCACACAGCTAATTAATAGATAACATTCATCTTGAAAAAATCTGCCTATTGTAATTAAGCTAAATCATGGGAGGGAAAGCAAATCTTTTACTGCAGCCGTTTGCAAAGCAAGCTATTTCTTGTAACATCCTACTGCGGCCAGTTCAATTAATTCATCATGACCCTCTCTGCAGTGCGTTACTCTACCCTTTGCTGTATAACACACTCTGCCTTCGCTGCACAGAAAAGAGCTAATATATTAAAACTTCAGAGGATGGCAAATTGCAAAGCACATTTGATAAAAATACATTTAATAAGCTGGCAGACTTGTCAAACGGCATGCTTGTAAAATATATCTCTCTCTCATATGCCCAAGAAAAAACATTTTTTATTTTGACAATTATTAGAATTGATCAATTCTTGATTAGCACCTCTGTAAAACAAATAACCCATTATATGCATGTAAAAGTTTTTTTTTTGGCTCACCAACACACCAAGTATAGCTATAATATTAATGCATACATTGCCAGTTGTGTATAGTCCATGATGGTTACAATCAACATTATTGGACCATTAATATGACAGATCTATTAACTCGAGCAGACAGGTTTATTCATGCCCATGGAACAATCAGCTCTTTGTGCTGAGGAAACCACAGGACTATAGGCTTGGGAATAACATGTATACATATATGATAAACTAAAACACTGAGTTGAAGAAATTGTAATATTGATATGATCTTTTTTTGTATTTTCCACTGTATAAGGCAATATGACTGGGGATACAATTATGGCCCCTTTCACATGGGCAGACTCTGTTCTGATCAGCAGGGGATCAGCTCACACACCCCCTGCTGACCGGAGCAGTGCAGATGGATGGCACATCCATGTCCTTTAAGTTTATGCAGAGCAGACACAGACAGAGCCCACTCTTCTCTATGGGCAGCCGGGAGTAAACGGACTCTGCGGTACATTTCCACTAGGCTACCTTCTGATCCGATCCACCTAAACAGAAGGGAACAGATCCTCTTCCATTTTGTTCAACAGATTGGATTGGACCCAGAGGTAGGCGGGTGTAAAAGGACATGTCTATAAAAACCTGCCTGTCCATAGGAATGCATGGACCCTCCGATCAGGTCTGCCCAAAAACCTCATAGGTGGACCTGATCAGATTGCACGTGCAAAAGGGACCTAAATGTCAAATAGATTGTTTTCCTAAACATTTGGAATCTGAATGTGTAAACAACATGATCTGTTATTGCTACACAAAGGCTGCACACTCATGCTACATTTTTATGTCAAATCAAAGGGGTTGATTTACTAAAGGCAAATAGACTGTGCACTTTGCAAGTGCAGTTGCACTTATTTTTCCTGCTAAATGTAAATGTGCAAAGAAAATTTAAAAAAACATTTCTCCTTGCACATGATTGGATGATGGAAATCAGTAGAGCTTTACCACATTTACTAAACTCAGGGGAAAATGAGTGCACCTAGACTTGCAAAGTATACAGTCTATTTGTCTTTAATAAATCAACCCCATTTTCTGATTTTCAGTCAACATTTTTATTTATTTTTTTAAGAAAGAATCTTGATATTGATTTGAAGGCTAGGTTCACATCTAAGCAGGTGCGGGACTGCATGTAAATCATATGCATTCCCGCACCAAAAACATGCTGTGTAAGAGACATGTGGAGGTGCCATTAATTTTTAATGGCACCCCCACATGTACCGCATAGGCCATGCTGTTTTTGTGCGGCTGCAATTTTAGAAAAGAAACCCTTTCTCTGTGTTTCCTGCAGGTACAGCAGCTCATTCCAATGAATGGGCTGCTAAGCCCACATAAACGCAGCCACAGAGAAAACACACAGATGTGAATATAGCCAAAGAGTACATACAACTTAACTGAAGGATCCACCATAGCATAACTTGATTCCTAAACACTGCAATGCTCTCCTAAGGCTAGGTTCACATCTATGCAGGTTGCGGTTCACAAGTTTTTCCCGGCATGTTTTGCAGTGCATTTTGCGTTTTTGAACACACTTTTTTTATGCTTTTTTTGTTCATTTTTTTTTGGCTAATAGGAAAGTATGAAAGTTCTGTTCATGTAGTGTGACTTTGATGCAACTTCGATGCATCTTTACACTCTCTGGCACTAAAGTAGCATCGAAGTCACACTACATGAACAGAACTGTCATACTTTCCTATTAGCCAATAAAAACAAACACAAAACACATAAAAAGCAGGTCAATTGAAGTCTATTACACGCAAAACGCAAACTGCTGCAGGAAAAAAGTTCCTGGCCCTTTCCAAGAAACACACCAGCTCAAAACACAGAAATGTGAACTAGATCCATAGGAAACAATGTTAAATGGACTGTAGTGCGTTTCTGCAAACTGAAAAATGCACTGAAATCTAAAGTGTGAACCTAAGGTAAAAGTCCCACGTTTATTCCAATTCATATTCAGTGAACTCATATGGAACTACCAATTTTTTTAAATATTATTTCCTGATAAAATATGATAGGATGCAAGATGAATATCTACATCAAGACCTCATCCAGGCAACCTTTCCCAGGCCGCATGTCTATATGTTTCAGGAGAGATCTAGAGATTGCTTCTCATTGCTATATGGGGGGGTTAACTACGAGGACCTGAATTACATTAAGATAAGGTAGGTGTCCCAGAAGCACCTCTATGTAGAGCAACAAAGGCCTGCCTCACAATGACAGAATTCAGCAGCAATTTAAGCAGTGTGACAGCCACCTGCCCTGTATTATTATTTATTTCAGGTACTTATATAGCGCTGTCAATTTGCTCAGCGCATTACATATATATTGTACATTCACATCAGTCCCTAACCCTCAAGGGTATACAATCTAAGGTCCCTAACTCACATTCATACATACACATACTAGGGCCAATTTAGACAGGATCCAATTAACCTACCAGCATGTCTTTGGAGTGTGGGAGGAAACTAGAGTACCCAGAGGAAAACCATGCAGGCACAGGGAGAACATGCAGACTACAGGCAGGTAGTGCCATGGTTGGGATTCAAACCAGCAACCCTAGTACTGCCATGTCGAAGTGCTAACCGTTTAGCCACTGTGCTGCCCATATCATTTATTGTCATCAGCTTTCTGTGCTGCATTCTACCTGTATAATCTGCAGATCGGAGCTGTAAATATTTTCCTGCATAAATGCCACACTATTGTAGCTTTCATTTATAAATGGCTGGTATGTGTAAAATAAAGAGGAACCAAAGTGTTGCTGTCAAAAACTGCAAGCAGGCTCTTTATTGCAAGCGATGTCTCAAGCAAAACCTAGCTGCCTGATAGCACTCTTTTTTGGAATGTATACTGAGCATGTGCAGTACTGACATCATACCGAGCCAGCTAATGAAGATGGCCACAGAAAATGTTGGTGGAGGCAAGAGACATGGAAAGCTGAAGTAAAGGTACATTTAGCTCCAAAAAAAATTGAACATAGCGAATTATTATTATTGCGTTCATTTCCCTTAGTTTTTTTTTTGTTTGTTTTTAATAACAGAAACCTAAGTCTAGAGTCTTCATGAAAATGACAAATTCCAGAAGAAAAATTATTGTTCACCCTAATTTGTTTTCTTAAAATTTACAGTTAAAATTCTACTAACCCTAATTATTTAATTCAGCTAGATTTTTTTAAGTTTGCCTATACATGCTTTCAATTTGTGTTAATTTTTGAAACACTGAATTAAAGAGCTTAGTGGTGGGTGCACTATGGCATTTTTCATTTGGGTGTCAGAAGACCTTGCCCAGCACTGCCAAGGCCCACAGGGCTGAAAATATTCATAGGTAATATACCACTCTCTAGTGTTCTCATGGATGATATTGCCAATTACGTCATATGCTATTTGTCCACGTACTGCACTGTATAAGAGCGCTCAGGGCATTATTATGCTTCTTAACTGTGCTTTTAGAGCTGATGAATTTCCTGCAGAAATACTGAAAACAGAGTGGGTATAAATCTAACCAGTACAATGTCCAAGTACAGTATGTTGTAGCATTAATGCTGTAAATGTGTGCCTTGAACAGATTTTCTGCAGTCTTAAAAAAAACAAACATTTTTACATAAAATGTGTTTTACATACTAAGCCAGTAATATTAAAAAATGTATACATTAGAGTCAATAGACTGACAGAATTTTGGATATAACATTTGCTATATTTGGTTTGTTGGTCATTTAAATTAAAATGCAAAATTATGTGCAAATAAAGATTAATTTCCTGGTGCAAAAATCTTTTCAAGCATTTAGATTTATGATACATGGTCAGGAGAGGGGATCCTTTAGGGCCAGTTTGCACTAGAATGTGCACATTCCCAATGCACAGTTTTCGCAGTCCATACATTTCAAGCACTACTTTTTCATTTTGCGCTGCACCAAACTGCATGGTACAGGCACTCATGCACATCTTGCAAAGGCAGCACATTCACGTGTGCTGCAGGAAATGCACACGGAAAGTGCCTTTCCTGTACTGTGTTCCATTGTTAACCAGCCACTAAACATCTCCATTTAGTGTTGATTATGGAATGGAAGGAGGTGTGTTTTCAGATCATCAAATTAAAAAGATGCTTATGCTGGATAATTTGAGATACTAAGTATATATTGAGCAGGCATTTAAAGAAGTATCAACACAATTTGAAAAGCATTGTTGAATGTCCCAGGGAACCAACATGCATGTGTGTGTGGGTTGTCCACTCCACCAATGGCTAAAGCCCAAAGTACTATGGAGGACCTACAGTAGAGCACTGTGCACTCACCCGCTCTTCAATCTCACTGAGCTGGATATTGTACATCTTTCAGCGCAGCCAGTACTTTCTGTATTGTGTGTACCCGCCCTGTCCTGCCAGCCACAAACCAGGCAGCGGATACCTGGATGTAGTTGCTCTTGCATTAGTAAGCCACTCAGAGATGTTCTGGTAACTCTCGAATAGAGCCCACTTACTGGCTGGTATCTTCTCCTTTGACGATATTTTGCCTGAAGGCCACAACGCGATGGCCGTTTCACAGCTGTTATACATGTGTTTGCAATAACTGCAAAATCCAACAGGTTGGTTGCACCCAAGTTGATCGATTTATCTACTTGAATACAATCAGCTTGATCATACATGAATTGAAATTAAGCTGGTTCATCAATCAACTTGGGTACAACCATCTTGTTGGATTTTTTTTCATGCGATTTTTGCCAGCGGCTATAACGTTGGGTGAGGCAATCCCCCATCATTCCCTGCTGGCCAAATTTTGATTCATGTATGGCCAGCTTTACAATTCATTAATCTCCTGTTGTGTAGCATGGTCGTAGCATGGTGAGGGGATGTGCTGTCAACCATAATACTTTAGCAAAGAAAGAAAGAAAGAAAGAAAGGATCAGAGTGGATGGACATGTAGCACTTGTTCCTCTGGGAGATTCAACAGCATTTTTAGGCTGTGGTGATGCCCCTTCTATAACTTCTGGTATACCAATGCCATTCATAAATTGTGTTGGAGGCTTCTGTGGGACCTCTCAGCATGTAGGCTGAAACCACCAGCTGTCAATGACAGCTAAGGTCCTGTTCTAAGCCCAGGAGGTGAAACTATCAGCTTCTGAGCTCCTGATCATTCTTCAGTCTGTTCAATAGGAGCACTCTGTAGAAGTGACTTCTGTGTTGTGTTTACATTGGAAGGGATGTCACATTTTGAGTGACATCACTCCTGTCAGTACTGAGGCTCAAGAGCTCAGGAAGAACTGTTACAACTCTGCAGCACCTCTATGTACAGCAGATCACTACGATAGCTATCTATTGCTTGCTGGTAGTAGCCAGCAATAGAACACTATTAGGAGTAATCTGTTGCTGCATGGCTGCATTGGGGCGGTCTAGATTTCATCTCCACTGACTGATTCAACACCCTCCATGACGAACGAAAGTAAAATAACATAGAATTTTTAAAAAGTGTAATTAAAATAGAAAGATAAATACAACACAGACATTTGTATTCACTGTACATGTATCAAAACCTCAGATTTTTTAGTGATTCCGTACCTGTGGAAAAAGTCCCTGTTGTGTTAATTTGCCCCCTCATCAACCCAACATGATCTTATCTCAATGTTACATTAACCACTTGCCTAATGGGCACTTATACCCCCTTCCTTACCAGGCCAATTTTCAGCTTTCAGCGCTGTTGCAATTTGAATGACAATTATGTGGTCACGCAACATTGTACCCATATGAAATTTTTATCATTTTTTTCTCAGAAATAGAGCTTTCTTTTGGTGGTATTTACTTGCCACTGGGGGTTTTATTTTTTGCGCTATAAACAAAAAAAAGAGCAAAAAATTTGAAAAAAAAAGGTTTCTTTGATTCTATTATAAAATTTTGCAAACAGGCAATTTTTCTCCTTTACTGATGTGCGTTGATAAGGCTGCACTGATAGGCAGCACTGATGGGCACTGATAGGCAGCACTGAAGGGCACTGATAGGCAGCACTGAAGGGCACTGATAGGCAGCACTGATAAGTGGAACTGATAGGCGGCACTGATGATAGGTACTGATAGTCAGCACTGATAGGCGGCACTGACTGGCGCAACTGCTGGGCACTGACTGGCAGCACTGCTGGGCTGCACTGATGGGCACAGGTGGGTGGCACTGATGGGCACAGGTGGGTGGCACAGGTGAATGGCACTGCTGGGCACTGGTGGGTGGCACCGCTGGGCACTGGTGGGTGGAACTGGTGTGTGGCACTGCTGGGCACCGATCATCAGGGCACTGATCATCAGTGCCCTGACAATCGGTGATGATCCCTGCTCTGACAACTGCCAGTTCTCAGCAGTACTTTCCCCACGTTCTGACAGCGTGAGGAAAGTGCAGCTGAGAACCGGCAATTGCATTTCCCTGTGATCAGCGTGTCATTGGACACGGCTGATCACGTGGTAAAAAGCCGTTGTGATTGGCCTTTTACCACATCACGTGATCAGCTGTAGGACAGCCGTAGGACACAGCGATCACGGAGATCGTCGGGTGCGTGCCCCCAGGAGAGCGCGTTCTGGGAGGACGTCATATGAAGCCCTCCCAAAACTGGCCGGCCGCAGTGTAGCCATCATTCGGCTATCTGGTTAAGCAAACCCATGTGGGCAAATTACATATGCTGTGTTGGGAAAAAACACTGGAAAATGCACTTTTTTCAAATGTGTTACTATTTATTCCCACTAAGAGCCTGGGAAGTAAAAGTATATGTTTTCAATTTTGCTACTAAATTAAAGTACTGTCTGTCCTGAAAAGAAATTATGTAGGATATGTTATGGTAGACTCAGGGGCGGACTGACCATTCGGGCATTTCCTGAGAGCCCGGAGTCAGCAGGGGGCCCGTGAGAGGATCACTGTCCAGTAACAGTGTGGGGAGCAGAGGAGGATGCAGTCTCAGATCCTGACCCAGAAGTAGCTCACCTGTCACTTCACCTGGTGGCAGAGTGAGTCGGGTGACGGGTCTGGACACTGTGCTGGTGATGGAGCCGGTGGGTGCGGGATGTTCACTACACACACTGTATACACCCCGCCCCCATAGATGATATGTATCGGGAACAAAGTCGGAGGTGATCAGTGCAGGGGAGGGACAGTGACAGCACCGATCTCCCTGAATGGATTTCAATGAAGCAGCTGAAAGCAGTGGGAGGGAGAGACTTCCAGCTGCCTCGTTGAAATCCATGCAGGGAGATCGGTGCTGTCACTGTCCCTCCACTGCACCGATCATCCCTGACTGTGCATCGGATTTCCCTCCCGGGCCCCCCCCCCCCTCTGTGATCCTCAGCGCCCCCCTCGCAGGTCTGTGATGGCTTGTCACCTCTGACAGTGTCCATGGCAGAGGAGAGAGGATCTGCTCTGCCTCCCCTGACCAGATCAGCCAGCAGCACTGTGATTCATTCTCTCTCTCTCTCTCTCTCTCTCTCTCTCTCTCCATCCCTCCCTCTCTCTCTCTCTCTCTCTCTCTCTCTCTCTCCATCCCTCCCTCTGTCTCTCTCTCTCTCCCTCCCTCTGCCCCCTTTCTTTCATTCCTCCATCCCCTCCTTTCATTCTTTCCTCCCTCCCCTCTTTTCATTCCTTCCCTCCCTTTTCTTCCTTCCTTCCCACCCTTCCTTCCTTCATCCATTCTCTCCCTCCCTTTTCTTCCTTCCTCCCCCCCCTTCCTTCATACCTTCCTCCATCCATTACCTCCCTCCCTTTTCTTCCTTCCTCCATCTCCTCACTTCATTCTTTCCTCCCTCCCCTCCTTTCATATCCTTCCTTCTTTTCTGCCTCCATCCCCTCCTTTCGTTTCCTTCCTTCCTCCCTCCCCTCCTTCCTTCCCTCCCTTTCCTTCATTCATTCCTCCATCCATTTCCTTCCTGCTTCCATCCATTCCCTCACTCCCTTTTATTCCTTCCCTTCTCTTCCCTTCCTTTCTCTATTTATTCCCTTTTCTGCCTTCCTCTCTCCCCTTCCTCCATCCATTCCTCCTTTCCTTTTCTTCCTTCCTCCATCCCCTCCCTTCAATCTTTCCTCCCCTCCTTTAATTTCCTCCCTTCCTTCTTTCCTTCCCTCCTTCATTCCTTCCTTCCTCCATCCATTCCCTCCCTCCCTTTTCTTCCTTCCTTCCCTCCCTTCTTTCCTTCCTTCCTTCATCCATTCCCTCCCTTTTCTTCCTTCCCTTTCTTCCTCCCACCCCTCCATCCTTCCCTCCCTCCCCTTCCTTCCTCCATCCATTCCCTTCCTTCCTTCCTCCATCCATTCCCTCCCTCCCCTTTCTTGCTTCCTCAATCTATTCCCTCCCTTTTCTTCCTTCCTTCCTCTCCTCCCCTTTCTTCCTCCATCCATTCCCTCCCTCCCTCCCTTCCTCCCTTCCCTCCTTTTCCTTCATTCCTTCCTCAATCCATTTTCTTTCCTTCCTTCCTCCATCCATTCCCTCCCTTTTCTTCTATCTCTTCCTTCCTCCATCCCCTCCCTTCATTCTTTCCTCCCATCCCTCCTTCCTTCCCTCCCCTTTCTTCCTCCATCCATTCCCTGCCTCCCTCCCTTTTCTTCCTTCCTTCCTTCCCTCCATCCATTCCCTTCCTTCCAATATAAGGGGGTACATGTTCTGTTTATTAATTCCAATCTAATAACAGCCCAACATATACTAGTGCTCCCTGTTCACTTCCTACTGACACTGTCCACTACCTGCACAAAATCATTATGAACAAAATACAGAAATAAATTGTGAAAAAATAATTTAAAAATTAGATAATAAAAATTAAAACGTTCTGACACCCATGCCATTGCTCTACTGACACCATCCACTGGCCACCCAAAAGCATTTTGAAAAAAAAATGATAAAAATAATAAAACATTAATGTGTAAAAAAAATATCATAAAATTGTAAAAAAAAATAAAATAATACTAATAAAAATGAAGAACTACTGACACCACCTACTGATAGCATCCTACACATACTACCCACACGCCATACACTCCGCACTTCTCTCCCTGTACATACTACCCACTGTCATACACTCCACACTGTACATTCCCTATTTAACATTACATCATTCTGCATTATATAAGTCATCTCAGACGCTATTTAATCACACCCCTTTTAAGCCATGCCCAATTTTTAGCACAATTTAAAACACACCCCTCATCTCTCTCCCCACATTGCAGCCATCTTTAAACTTGAAAGTGCCCAGTGGCTTCTACGGAAAGAAGCCGGGAACATTCATGCAGTTTTTGCTGCAGTAAATATTTAAATGCCCCTCTATGGAGCTGAGCTGCAATATGTAGGTAGGGTGTTGTGTGGGTGTGCTTGAGTGTAGGCGGGGGCACAGAGGGCTCCATTATCTCTTACTGCCCGGGGGCCCCATGAGTTGTCAGTCCGCCCCTGGGTAGACTACAAAACCTAAAAGATATAACGTGCTAAACCAAGATGTTTCTGAAATGGAAAATGTGCTGGTGTGGAAATGGTTAATAAAAGAGACACCAGCATGTGTAGCACTTTGGAATCCAGCTAATTGCCAAGTTGTAAAGAAAGGGGTTTCACCATTTGGGTAAAATTAAGAGATAACTAGCCATTTGAATAAAGTTGAAGGAGAGATTGGTTCCAGGGAACATAATGTCAACCCAAAATTTAAAGGAAAGTGGCATAATTCAATTTAATCAAACACCACACATCATATGCCAAACCCGTTTGTAAAACGAGCTGTCAAAGTGTGGATCAATCATATCTACAACAGGATGTTAGGTTGTTGCAGAATACCCATATTAAAAAGTTGCCAAAAGTGTAGACAAAAAGGAACATTCCATAAACTTTTTGGTGTCTATAACTGAATGCACTCTGGTAAATCAATTATTTATTTACAGAAGTCCATCAAGTATGTTCATGAGGTGACACAATCACTTTTGGTTCAGATATTCTGCTTTCATTGTTACCTCTTCACATCCAGGCAGAACATTGGACAATAAATCATCCTCACCACTGCTGTAAATCTAGTGTGGATAGGATCCAGGAAGTAAGGGGGTGCTGATAGCAAAGTACCCAGTTTGCCCCGGATCATGAGCTGCTATGGTGCAGGCAGGCCAGCTGCAAGCACCAAAGCAACTAATGAAGCTCTAGGGCCAGGATGCATGGCATCATTCATTGCTATGGTGATGGCAGATGGCTCAAGCACACTAAAGCAAAGCATGGCTGTAATCCTGGGCAAGTGGCATGCAGGGCCATCACTAGCATTTAAGAAAATAAGTAAATCCATCTTTTTCAGTCTTCCTCCTGCCCTCTGCAGCACAGCTGAAGTCAAAATGTAGAGATCTGATGTGAGGAGGGAACTGTGTGATTGGGGTGATGGGGGGGGGGGCTCTCTAATGAGGGGGATTGTGTGATTGGTGGGCTCTGTGATGGGGCCCTGTATGATCTGGGGCACTGATGGGGAGACTCATGTACAGGGGTCTTCTAATGTATACAGTGACTGATGTGAGGGGGGATCTCATGTATGGGGGGCTTAGATGTATAGGGGGGTCTATGATGTAAAAGGGGAACTCTTATGTGATGGGGGGGCCTCTAATGTGATGAAGGATCTCCAATATGAAGTGGGGAATCTAAAGTAAAAGGGGACCCCTGAAGTGATGGGGGGATTTCTGATAAGAAGGGGGCATCTGATGTGAAGTTAATTTCAACAAGGAGGTTGTGTGCATTGTCCCAAGCACACACTTCTCATTAATAAGTAACATGTGAGGTTTTTTTTTTTTCATTTTAGACTGGGGTACTTTGACATTTTCATACTTTTACAGGGTGCTGCACCTGAAAAAAGTTTGAGAAGCACTGTTCTAGGGTGTGCAGTGCAGTAGAGGAATATAAACACAAATGTACAGTAGCTGAACATAACTCACATATCCTTTGGTAGGTAAAGACGTAAACATATATGCACTTCAACTGTGTATTCTGCTGTTTGAAAATTCTTGCTCATTTCCTCTTATACATTTTTTTTATTTTTATTATATCTTTTATTATTTTTTTACAATACAACACAACTATAAAAAGAACTTCCAATACATAAATTCCAATTGCATTGTCTTATCCCCTTCCTCCCACCCTCCAATTTCCCAGTCCATACCAAAATACTAGTTTCTATCATTTCTCGTGATTATCTATCTATATCTGTACCTGTCAGGAATGGACTGGCCAGCAATGGTGGGACTCACCTGCCTTTTGATCTGCAGTACCAGGGCTGGCCAGCGGGTGCTCCCAGCAATCAGAGACTCAACCTTTCAGCCAGCTAACACCTGGAACTGATGATACTGGTGTATTTAAGGGATGGCCAGACTTGCAGACTCGGCCTTGGTGTTGTGTTTGTCCTGGGCCCTGTATCTGTCCTGCATCCTGTTTCTGTTCCTTTGCTACCTGTTCTGATCCCTGGCTTGTGACCCTGACCATCCCTCTGCCTGACCCTCTGTACTACGCTGCTTGCTACCTGTTCTGATCCCTGGCTTGTGACCCTGACCATCCCTCTGCCTGACCCTCTGTACTACGCTGCTTGCTACCTGCTGAACCTGGCCTGTGACCCCGACCATTCTCCGCTTGCTCCCCCTGTACCTACCTGCCCAATTGATATTGACTCGGCCTGCCTGACGACGCTTGCTTGTATGTACTGTTATCTGTGGGTGGTTGGTTGGGTTTGTTTGCACTGTATTATGTTTAGTATTGCACTGCGTTTATGTTTGTATTGTTAGTGTTAATAAATTATATTGTTTATCACATATCTGAAGTCTGCGTTTCCCTGCTTCAGTCACACACCTCTGGTCATACCTGGGAGCCCTGACAGTACCCCTTCCGTCCCATCTCCTCTCTGTCGGGTATTCCATTAAAACGCCCTCTGATACTCGTCCACCTATATTTCCACCAGTTCCAGATATCCTTTAGATGTTTTGAAAATTAACCAGCTACTCCACATTTTCCTACATTTTTCTATTCTCTCCTCCTCAATATGACACAGCTCCTCCACCCTGTAGATATTTTCCACTCTGTTAACCCAGTCATTTATTCTTGGTGGGTCTGGGGCAAGCCAGAATCTGTGAGTAAAGCTCTTAGCCGCACTAATTAGATGATATAGTACCCTGTTCTTATGTAGTTTTACTAAAGGTTCAAATTTATAAAATAAACATGTCCTCGGGTCTCTCTATACAGTAATCCCACATATTTCCTGAATATATTGTAATATTCCCTTCCAGTAATCCTGTATTTTCGGGCAATCCCACCATATGTGTACCATTGTTCCCTTTTACCCACATCTTCTCCAACATAAAGGTGAAACATCTACTTGTTTTTTATGTGCTTTACTCAGTGTAATATACCATCTAGCCAAACATTTGTAATTCATTTCAACTGCTCATATTCGTCACCTCATGTGTTAATTTGAATATTTTTTTCTTTTGTTGCTCATTCAATTTTGTTCCAATCTCCTGTTCCCATTTTTCCAAAAACTCAGGAGGATCAGCACCCTCCATATCCATAAGAATCTTATAAATCCTGGAGGTGCCTTGTTTAGGAACTATAGTTGCATTCAACAGTTTTTCAAATGGGTACAGATCCTCCGACGTCCTCAGTGCTTGTGGGAGTGTTGAAACAAAATGACCTAATTGGCTATACCATAACTTGTCTAATGTAAAAAATATTTTTTTTTTCCTTTAAGTCAGAAAATGTGTGCAATTTCCCCTTATTCAGTATATCTTTCAAAAGTGTATTCTGATCTTTAATCCATTTCCATGAAATATTATCCTTCCCTGGGGGGAAATACTTTGTTCCTGCCAAGGGAATCAAAACTGAATTATATTTCCATCCCTTTTGCTTATGCATTCTATCCCAAACACTTAAAACTTTCATTGTCAGTGGACTAATATTCACATCTAAATGTGCGGAATGTATGTGGTACCCAAACCATCTTAACTGTGTCTTACTCGGGATCCCTTCCATATTCACCCAACCTTTCCCTTGTGAATTAAATATTCAGTCTATTATTCGTGATAATATCACCACTTGATAATATTTCTTAACATTTGGCATACCTAAACTCCCATTCCCTTTTGCCCTACACAATACCTCATACCTAATTCTCGGTTTCTTATTTGCCCGAATAAACTTAAGTATCATCTTCTTTATTATCCCGAAGAAAGATCCTGGTAGATGTACTGGGAGCATGTGAAACTTATACAGGATTTGTGGTACTAGCACCATCTTTACCAGATTTAAACAACCTATCCAGTCAGCATCACTTTTTGACAATCTCCCCAGCTCCTCCTTTACTTCATTTACTAAAGGGATATAATTTGCCTGATACAGGGCTTTTATTGAAGGAGTTAGTTGTATTCCCAAGTAGCCTATTTCTTTTCCCTCCAAGTAAATGGAACGTCTTTATGTAAACTCAGCTTCTCAACTTTTGATATATTGATGTTTAAGATTTCTGACTTTGCATGGTTTATTTTCAGATTTGATAGCTTGCCATATTGTTTTATTAGTCTCATTAAATTAGGCAACATTATTCTAGGATTTACAATATAGAACAACATGTCATCTGCATATGCTGCCACCTTATACTCCACTTCCCCTATCTTTATTCCTGCCATGTCTACACACTTTCTTACCCTCGCCAAGACAGGTTCCAGGGATAAAACAAATAATAAAGGAGAAAGTGGACATCCTTGTTTGGTTCCATTATACATTTTAAAGAACTGAGAGAGGGATCCGTTACCCTTAACCACCGTTGACAGAAAGATATAAAGCCCTTTTATACACTTTAACATTTTGGGCCCTATTCCTAACACCTCTAGCGTATCAATCATGAAACCCCAGTTAACCCTGTCAAAAGCCTTTTTGGCATCAATTGACAGGAATAATGTCGGCAGTTTCTCTCTTTTTACTCTTTGTAGGAGGAGCAATGATCTCAGACCATTGTCCCTACCTTCTCTTCCGGGAATGAATCCTACCTGATCCAGGTGTATCCACTCCAGCATCAATTCCTTCAGTCTGGTTGACAATACCTTATTGTACAATTTGGTGTCAATGTTTAGTAGGGATATGGGTCTGTAACTGGCACACTGTGTGCTATCTTTCCCTTCTTTAAGTATAATCGTTATATGTGCCTCCCTCATTTCCAGCCCCTCCCCTATTGCATTTATATAACCACACATTTTAGGGACTAGGAGATTTCTAAATTTTTAAAGTAAAACCCACAGTATATCCATCCAGGCCAGGGCTCTTTCCTTTAGAAGTAATTTTTAGGGCCAAGGTGATTTCTTCCAAGGTAATAGGTCTCTTTAGGGCCTCTAATTTTTCTTCTGCTATTCTTGGCAATGATACTTCATTAAAATATTTCTGTCTATTTTTCTTTTTTTCCTCCTCTGTTTCTTTTTGGTTTTTGGGGCTCACATTGTACAACCGGCTATAATATTTTTGGAACCTATTAGCAATATCAGTGGTGGCGTACACCTTTTTTCCTTTCTCATCTTCAAATTTTTTTATTAAGTTTTTGGATTTCTTTTCCTTTAGTTTCCTCATCAAGTATTTTCCAGGTCTATTTCCCCACTGATATCTTTCTTTTGAGACCCTGTTGAAAATCTTTCTCAACTCCTGTTCCAAAAGATATTTTAATTCTTCTCTTTTAATACTTATTTTTTATATATGTCTGTACCTATCTTCTTTTTGTGTGACTGTTCTAACTTGTAGAGCTCCTCCATCACTGTCTTTATTTTTTTCCCTCGTTCTTTCCTTTTTTCTGCTCCCATCGAAATCAATATTTCTCAGATATATGCTTTATGTGCCTCCCACATTGTGGCCACCGACACCTCCTCAGTCTTATTGAGCTCAAAGAATTGATTAATTTGCTACCTTAACCTTTTTTCTAATTCAGGATCCTGTATAAGCATCTCATTTAATCTCCACATAGTTATTTTATCATGATCCCCTCCTAGTCTCATCGTGACAGGAGCATGATCAGAAATAGACATAACCTCCATGTTGGCACTAACCAAAGACTCCAATTGTCTATGTTCGATCATTATATAATCTAGTCTTGAATACGATCCATGTACCGGGGACAAGAAGGTGTTATCTCCTTCTCTTGGATGCTTCATTCTCCAAGTATCGGTCAATTGACACTGATACAATAATCTCTTCAATAATTTTGATTTCTTACCCCCCTCTCTCCGCGTACAGGATGACGCATCTAGCTGAGGGTCTAAACACAGATTTAAATCTCCAGCCACAATCAGACTACCCTTTTTAAATTCAGAGAGTTTCCTTAACACATCCTCCAAGAATGTTACTGGATTTTTATTTGGGCAATAGATATTAACTAGTGTATATTCAGATCCTTGTAATTTTCCCCTCAGAAATAGAAATCAGCCCTCTGGGTCCTCCATTCTTCCCTCCAGGATAAAACTCACATTTTTTGAAAACCCTATTGCCACCCCATTAGCCCTTTTAACTGGAGAGTCTGCGTAGTACCATGTTGCGTAGTACTTCGTATATAACTTAACATTTGTATTGTGGGTTATATGTGTCTCTTGAAGAAATACTACATCTATGGAAGGTTGGTGAATTTGTCTAAGTATCTTATGTCTTTTTGTTGGGGAGTTTAACCCTTTCACATAGTAAGTCATAAACTTAATCAAGCTCATTTCAACTATTATTTCCCTACCCTACCAGGATTCCCAACATAGGAAAACAGATAGAGACATTTTAAGATATGGACTTTCTCCCTTCCCTCCCTAGCAAAAATCCCCATTTTCTTCCCTCCCCCCCTCTGTTTGTCCGCCCACCACCCCATTTCCACCCTCCCTTCCCCCTTCTTCTCTTTCCCCTAAAACACTCCTGGACCACATATTGCCCTGGAATCTGACGTTAAATATTCCCACTAGTGATTCCTAGAGACTCAGAACACGCCGACCCCAATCCTTAGCTTGTATCATCCACATGATTGGCATCCAGACCACCTGCCAGATCCACGCTCTCACTGCCCCACCATCCCTCCCACCCATTATCTCAAGCCAGGAAAGAAGGGACCGGGGGTGAAGGAACCATGATGCGGCCATGGAGGGCCGGGGGGAAAGGAGAGAGAAAGAAGAGGGAAAAAAAGGTCTCTCTCCAACTCTCACCCCCCAGCCCCCCGTCCCCACACCACACCCCCTACTTCTTCTTCTTAGATACCTGCTGCCATTTTCCTAATCCCTGCCTTCCACTCACTCCAAGCCCCTCTGACCATCCTTCAAGGTCTATTTTCTGTAAGTCTAATTTTTTGCAGAAGTCATTGAGGTCTTCTGGGAAGCTCAGCTTTGCCGATTTTCCATCTTTCCATCTGATTAAACATGCTGGAAAGCCATAGTTATATCAACCTTTTTTCTCTCTCATGTGCTCCAACAACGGTTTCAAAGTTCTTCTAGCCAGTGTCTCTGGAGCAATGTCCGCAAACATATGCAAGTTTGTTTCCTCATAGTTTATTTCGGTATAGTCTCATAAACCTTTCCATATTCTCTCTCAGTCTTCGAAATGATGAAATCAAACTATCACATCTCTGGGACTTTCTACCAGTATTCCTTTTGGCCCTCTA
This sequence comes from Staurois parvus, assembly GCF_062004578.1. Taxonomy (NCBI): domain Eukaryota; kingdom Metazoa; phylum Chordata; class Amphibia; order Anura; family Ranidae; genus Staurois; species Staurois parvus. The sequence goes on along the minus strand of NW_028317900.1, from coordinate 9,197,456 downwards.
ATCCTATGTACACTCTCAATCTTCAACTTGCTGTCGCTGATCTTTCCATTATTGGATTACACACACTCTTTATTTTCTCCCATAGATCCTCTTCCTGTTCCTTTTCTTCTGGAAGACCCCTGATCCTTAAGTTATTTTTTCTATTGCGATTCTCCTGGTCTTTCACTTTAAATTAGATCTTTCTCTGTTCTTTGCGCAGCACTTCCACTTGCGTTTCTAATTTATTGATTAATTGCGTGTATGCTTCACTCTACTTCTTCAACTCGAGTTAGTATCTGACCCAAGTCATTGCGTAAAGTCTCCATCTCACTTTTCATGAACATCTCTACGTTTGCGAATATTTCCACCATCTCAGTTTTTGTAGGTATTTATGACATGGCTCCTTGCTGTTCCTAATTTCCTTGTTCTCTTACATTTTCCATGTTTATACATTCTTTAGTCTGATTCTCTTACAGATTCAAAAATGATAATCTGGCTTGATCTCCAACATACTTTTTAATTCCTTCATGCAGTTTATCCATGGTTTGGGTCCTGCATAGGCATGTATTTTTTTATTGTACTTGTATTTGCATTTGATTGGGGGGTTTTTGATCCCCCCTTTAAGAGATCTACTCTTCATTTTGTTTAAGGGTTTACCGTTAGAAAGAAAGACTTCTTTTTTTTCCCCCTTTCTTCTGATGGCTTTTACCGCCTTTATTGTGTTACTTTGGAAGTAGTAATTATCTAGCCAGTTCCACCAACTCTAAACACCTCGACTCATGTAATCCTCACATAGTTCTCCATCCCCCCCAGTGCACAGGTGAATTTTAAATCGCAACAATTGTATCTAGAACAACAAAGAATTAAAGGATTAAATGTCCTTCCGTTACCTACGGCCCTGGCGACCCTGCGGCCCCTAATAATCACCCAGGGAGGGGTGCTGGGCCATTTTTGACCCAATCTCAGGGTCCCGGGAATTGCGGCCTACCGCGGCCTATGAAGCCGCGCCCTTAATTAATTCCGTGGCCGGCCCGGAACGCCGCCCATCAGATCGGATCGCCGCCGCTCCGGCCCCTGCTGACTTACTTGCTGCCAGGGTGAACTCCCAGCGGCCCTTGGCTCTCTCCATCAGCCCCAGGGGCCACTCCAGGCAACCCAGCAACCCAGGCGTAGCAAGCAGGCTCAGCAGCAGGATTCTCAGCAGCAGGACGAGCTCCGAAGGCCTCCCCAACCCTACCTGGAGGAGGAGAGTGGTGTCACCTAGACCCCCCCCTCTGAGGCAACTGCAGCACCCGGCCTTGCGGGGCCTGCCGTGGCCTACCACAGCACACCCCCCCTGAAATCCATCCAGCAGCAAACCCGCAGCCTGTAGCCTTAAAGGACCACCGCGACCTACCACGGCACACTCCCCGGTCACCCGAGCAACTGTGAGCCTGCAGCCCAAAGGAACCTCGCACACGCATCCCTACCCACACCTGAATGAGGGAATTGGAGCGGGCCCATCTCCACCTGAACCCAGCAGATGAACCTGGCCTTTGAGACCTGCCACAGCCTACCACGATGCGGCCTGACCCCAGACCTGCCACAGCCTACCTGTCAGGGCAGGGCTGTGGAACGGACAGGTAGGCCTAGTGGCAGGGTAACGCACTGGCTGACGACAACCACCACCAACAGACCGAATTCCTCAAAGCGCGGAGTCTAAGTCCCAGGCTGCCCTTCACCAGGGCCCCTGATGGTGGGGATGGACTTGACGCAGCCAGGAACCAGGTCGCGGCCCCCGAGACACCCCGGCTGCGGTAATGGCCGCCGCCAATGGCGTGTAGCTGGTGAGAATGACAATAGCGTAGTCAGGCAAGCCGGGTCAACAACAACGGGACAAAACAGTACAGAACAGTAGACAGAGAATCACAGGTCACGGGCCGGGTTCAGCAACGGAAGGTCAGATCGAAGGAAAACACAGAGAATGGTCTAGTCACAAGCCGAGTCAAATACCAGAAGAGTCACGAGCATATACACAGAGCTGTAGCAAGACAAAGACACAAGACACAAGTGCAAAGAGCATGTGCGGATCACAGGCTTATATGTACTCAGCCACACCCCTCTGGGGGATGGACCTCAGAGACCTGAAGGCATAAAAGCTTCCCACCATGCTCAGCATAAATCCAAGATGGATGCCAGCACATGGAGTAACATAACCTCTGGGAAAAGGTAGGACCTTGACACTACCACGACGCGACCTGACCCGGACCTGAAGCCCTTCTGTCTACCCCCCATGAGTAGTGAGACCTGCCACAGCCTTCTTCGACACGGCCTGACCTGAGACCTGCCACAGCCTACCACGAAGCGGCCTGACCCAAACCTGAGGCCCTTCTGTCTACCTCCCATGAGTACAGCTGACATCCATCCCTCAACGCCCCGAGTAAAATTTCACCTTACTATCTAGAACTTACACAAATTGGAACTTGTAGCTTGATCCAACTATACTACCACTCCTCTACACCGGTATCGGGCGCCACAGATTCCCTTGGGCCAGTACCGCCCTTGGCCACACGACACGTAACTGAACTCTACCGAACTTAGCACGAGAACTCTAGCTGCAGGAAGACACAACTACGAAAAAGTCCACTGCACACTGGACCATCTGCAATCAAGCACCCGGGAAACTCCTCTCCACACCCGACTCCCACTCCGCTTACCTTTGGAAATGCCCCCTCTACTCCTCCTTCTCATATTCCTCTCCTGCGTCCCCAAAATCTCTTTTCTCTGTCCCTCTGCTCCACCCAAACAACTGTACATCTCACCTTCACTGCTTCCATCTCCCTACTACTGCTCTCATCACCTCCTCCTGATACTCCACTCTCCTGCTGACCCGAACACCAGAACTGAAAGACATACGCGCTCATATACATCCTGCTCCCATGCCACCTTTCTCACCCTTCTTCTTCTCCTAACCTCTGGGGATATCTCCCCAAACCCTGGTCCTCCACTACCTCGCCCACACACAAGACATCCTCTCTCTTCCGTAAACTGCTGCAACCCCCTCAATCTTATATCTGTCCCCCTGCTCCCCAAAACCACCCTCCCATTCTCATGCACACTCTGGAATGCCCACTCGATGTGCAACAAGCTCACCTCCATCCATGACCTCTTTGTCTCCCGCTCCCTTACCCTCCTAGCGATCACCGAAACCTAGGTCCAAGCAACAGACTCTGCCTCCCCCACAGCACTCTCCTATGAAGAGGTCGGAAGGTGGTGGGGTTGGTTTGCTCCTGTCACCACTGAGCACTTTCCAAGTTCTCCCTAACCCTCCCTCTCTATCCTTCTCCTCCTTCGAGACCCACTGCATGCAGCTATTCTCTCCAATCTCTCTGAGGATTGCAGTGATCTATCGGCCTCCTGGACCCGTGTCCGGCTTTTTTGACGACTTTGCCGCCTGGCTACCCTTCTTTCTCTCCTCTGAGCTTCCCACTATCGTTCTCGGAGACTTCAACATCCCTATCAACACCAATAACTTGGCTACAACCCAACTTCTCCACATAACCTCTTCTTTTACACTAGCACAGTGCATACAGTCCTCCACCCACTCTGACGGGAACACTCTTGATCTTGTCCTCTCTCACCTTTGCACTCCCTGCAACCTCACAAACACCCCCTTTCCTCTCTCCGATCACAACCTCATTACCTTCTCCGTCTCCTCGTCCTCAAACACCTATCCCCCCAAACGGCAAACAATTACCAGCAGAAACCTCCGGAATTGGAACCCTGCTCCCTTCCACTCTGCAACCAACCAGCTTTACGACAGCATCCATCCCCTGTCCTGCCCTGACCTGGCCACTGCTGTCTACAACAACTCGCTTTCAGCTGCTTTAGATTTGCTGGCACCCCCAACAACACAAAGCATTAGGCCTTGACCGCTACAACCCTGGTAGACCGACCACAGCAGAAACCTCAAACGACATAGTCATGCGCTGGAGCGACTATGGCATAAAACCAAATCCCAACAAGCGTTCACCCACTATAAATCTGCCTTCTTAATGTACACTTCCTCCCTGCACGCTGCCAAACAAGCCAACTTTATTACCCTCATTAGTACCTTATGCTCCAGTCCTCGTCGGCTCTTCTCCACTTTTAACTCTCTACTTTCTCCACCTCCACCCAGTACCTCACTTACCGCCCACGAGATTGCCAACCACTTCAAAAACAAGATTGACACAATTCGTAGGGACTTCGCCACTGCTCAGACACCCACCCCACTTAGCAATCCTCACACAATAACCCCCTCAACACTTTGCTCCCCTGACCTCACTACCACCGAAGAGGTCACTAAGATTTTCTCCGAAGCCCGCCTCACCACCTGCCCCCTGTCTCCTCACAACTCCTGCGGTCCCCCTCCTCTTCCATCCTATGCTCCCTCACTCACATCTTCAATCTTTTCCTCTCCACCAGTACCTTCCCCGCCCCTCTAAAGCACGCACACATCACTCCCATACTTAAGAAATCCTACCTGGACCCCTCCGACCTGAACAACCTAAGACCCATCTCCCTACTACCATTTACCTCTAAACTCCTAGAAAGCTTAGTCTACAATCGCCTGAGCTCCCATCTCACCGACAACAACCTTCTCGACCATTTACAGTCTGGCTTCTGCCCCCCACACTCCACCAAAACTGCCCTACTCAAACTCACCAATGACCTACTAACCGCCAAAACCAATGGCCACTATACTATAATCCTACTACTTGACCTCTCTGCCACTCTTGACACGGTTGGCCACCCCCTCCTCCTCAAAAAACTGCACTCTCTTGGCCTCCGAGACTCTGCTCTCTCCTGGTTTTTCTCCTATCTATCGCAGCACTCCTTCAGTGTTACCTATAACGCTGCCACCTCCCCTTCACTCCCTCTCTCTGTCGGGGTCCCTCAAGGCTCTGTCCTCGGACCCCTCCTCTTCTCCATCTACACCTCCTCCCTTGGCCAATTGATAAACTCCCACGGCTTCAACTACCATCTCTATGCAAATAACACACAAATCTATCTCTCTTCCCCTCACCTCACCCCCTCAGTCTCTAATCGCATCACCAGCCTACTAAATGACCTATCGGACTGGATGTCACTCCACTTCCTCAAACTCAACCTTTCCAAAACTGAGCTTCTAGTATTCCCTCCAGCCCATGCCCCCCCCCCCCCCGACTTCTCCATCAAGATCAACAACACTACCATCAGCCCCACCCCTCACGCCAGGGTACTAGGGTTAATCCTAGACTCAAATCTGTCCTTTCAGCCCCAAGTCCAATCACTGGCAAACTCATGTAGACTTCACCTCCGCAACATCTCTACGATACAAACGTTCCTAACCTGGGAAACCATTAAGCAACTCATCCACTCCCATATTATATCATGCCTTGACTACTGTAACTCCCTCCTCACTGGCCTACCTCACCGCAGGCTATCCCCACTACAGTCCATCATGAATGCTGCTGCCAGACTCATTCACCTTACTAACCGCTCTATATCTGCCACCCCTCTCTGCAAATCCCTCCACTGGCTGCCAATTGCCCAATGGATAAAATTCAAAACACTAACACTGACGTATAAAACAGTTCATAACACTGCCCCTAATTACATCACCAACCTTGTCTCTAAATACCACCCAAACCGTACTCTCCGCTCCTTGCAAGAGCTCCTACTCTCTAGCTCCCTTGTCTCTTCCTCCCATGCTCGTCTTCAGGATTTCTCAAGGGCTTCATCCATCCTCTGGAACTCCCTACCCCAAGCTATCAGTCTATCGCCTACTCTGCTCACCTTTAGGCACATTCTGAAAACCCATCTCTTCAGGGAAGCCTACCCCGCCCCCAGCTAATACTGGAATCCACTACTCCTCCTACCACTCCATCCCCCACAGCTAATTACCTCTTGTACCATTATCCCCTCCCTCCTAGAATGTAAGCTCCAAGGAGCAGGGCCCTCTAATCCCTCTTGTATTGAACTGTATTGTTACTGTACTGTCTCCCTCCATAATGTAAAGCGCTGAGCAAACTGTTGGCGCTATATAAGTCCTGTATAATAATAATAATAATAATAATAATATTTGGAGACAAGATTGCTGATGTAATTTGGGGCAGAGTTATAAATGGCTTTATATGTTATTGTTAATGTTTTGAATTTTATCCGTTGGGCAATGGGAAGCCAGTGGAGGGATTGGCAGAGAGGGGTGGCAGATACAGAACGGTTAGTAAGGTGGATGAGTCTGGCAGCAGCATTCATTATAGACTGAAGAGGTGATAGCCTGCGATAAAGTAGGCCAATGAGGAGGGAGTTACAATAGTCAAGGCGATATATAACAAGAGAGTGAATAAGTTGCTTAGTGGTTTCCGAGGTTAAGAACGGCTGTATCTTAGAGATGTTGGGAGGTGAAGTCTACAAGATTTGGACAGCGATTGGATTTGGGGCTGAAAGGACAGATGGGAGTCTAGGATTACACCTAGTACCCTGGCATGAGGGGAGGGACTGATGATTGTGTTATTGATCTTGATGGAGAAGTCAGGGGAGGGGGCACGGGCTGGAGGGAATACTAAGAGCTCAGTTTTGGAAAGACTGAGTTTGAGGAAGTGGAGTGACATCCATTCCGTTATGTCACTTAGTAGGTTAGTAATGCGAGAGGAGACTGAAGGGGTGAGGTGAGGGGTAGAAAGATAGATTTGTGTGTCATCAGCATAGAGATGGTACTTAAAGCCATGGGAGTTTATCAAGTGACCAAGGGAGGAGGTGTAGATGGAGAAGAGTAGGGGCCCAAGGACGGAACCTTGAGGGACCCCTACAGAAAGAGGGAGTGAAGAGGAGGAGCCAGAGTTATAAGTAACGCTGAAGGAGTGCTGCGATAGGTAGAAGGAGAACCAGGAGCGAACAGAGTCTCGGAGGCCAAGAGAGTGGAGTTTTTTGAGGAGAAGGGGATGGTCAACCGTATCAAAAGCCGCAGAGAGGTCAAGTAGTAAGAGTATGGAGTAGTGGCCATTGGTTTTAGCAGTTAGTAGATCATTAGTGAGTTTTAATAGGGCAGTTTCAGTGGAGTGTAGTGAGTGAAAGCCAGACTGTAAAGGGTCAAGGAGGTTGTCGTCAGTGAGGTAGGAGCTCAGGCGATTGTAGACTAAGCGTTCTAAGAGTTTAGAGGTAAATGGGAGCAGGGAGATGGGTCATAAGTTGTTCAGGTTGGTGGGGTCCAGGGAGGGCTTTTTAAGTATCGGAGTGATGTGTGCATGCTTTAGAGGGGAGGGGAAGGCACATTAGAGAGGGGGAGATTGAAGATGTGAGTGAGGGAGCATAGGACGGAAGAAGAGGGTGACCGTAGTAGTTGTGAGGGGATAGGATCCGGGGGGCAGGTAGTGAGACTGGCTTCTGAGAAAACCTTAGTGACCTCTTCAGGAGTAGCAAGGTCAAAAGAGGAAAGTGTTGAGGGAGGTTTAGTATAAGGTATGCTAAGTGGGATGGATGTCTGTGCAGTGGCGATGCCCCTACGAATTGCAGCAATCTTGCTTTTGAAATGATTTGCAATATCGTGAGCAGTGGGTGAGGTACTGGGTGGAGGTGGAGAAAGTAGAAAGTGAAAAGTAGAGAAGAGACGATGAGGAGTGGATGACAAGGTATTAATAAGAGTGACAAAGTAGGCTTGTTCGACAGCATGGAGGGAGGAATTGTTTGTTAAGAAAGCAGATTTATATCGGGTGCATGCTTGGTGAGATTTGGTTTTACGCCACAATCGCTCCAGCGCACGACTATGTCGTTTAATATTTCTGGTGTCGTCAGTCTGCCAAGGTTGTAACGGTCGAGGCCTGATGCTTCATGTTGTTAGAGGAGCAAGTGAGTCTAGTGTGGATGAAAGCAAACTGTTGTAGACAGTAGTGGCCAGGTGAGGGCAGGACAGGGGAGAGATTCTGTCATAGAGTTGGTCAGTTGCAGAGTGGAAAGGAGCAGGGTTCAAGTTGTGAAGGTTTCTGCAGGTAATTGTTTGCTGCTTGGAGGGATAAGTGTTTGAAGACGGGGACACTGTGAAGGTGATGAGATTGTGATCAGAGAGAGGAAAGGGGGTGTTTGTGAGGTTGTACGGATTGCAAAAATGGGAGAAAACAAAGGTCTAATGTATTCCCATCAGAGTGAGTGGAGGACTGTATACATTGTTCTAATGCAAAAGATGAGGTTAGGTTGAAGAGTTGGGATGTAGCCGGGTTGTTGAAATTAATGGGGATGTTAAAATCTCCAAGAATGATAGTGGGTAGTTCAGAGGAGAGAAACTAGGGTAGCCAGACAGACAAATCATCAAGAAAGCGTGACACCGGTCCAGGAGGCCGATAGATCACTGCAATCCTCAGAGAAATGGGAGAAAACAGCTGAATGCAGTGAGTCTCGAAAGAAGAGAAGCATAGAGAGGGAGGGTTAGGGAGGACTTGAAAAGTGCTCAGTGGGGATAGAAGCAAACCAACCCCACCTCCTTTCCGACCACTGAGTCTGGGTGAGTGGGTCCAGAGAAGGCCCCCATAGGAAAGTGCTGCGGGAGAAGAAGAATCTGCTGCTTGAAACCAGGTTTCTGTAATTGCTAGTAAGTTAAGGGAGCGGGAGACAAAAAGGTCATGGACAGAAGTGAGCTTATTGCAGACAGAGCGGGCATTCCAGAGTGCACATGAAAAAGGGAGGGTGGTTTTTTGGAGCATGGGGATTGATATTAAATTGAGGGGATTGCGGCTATTCCTGGAGGAAGGAGGGTGGCTGGTGTGGGGGTGAGATACTGGAGAACCAGGGTTTGGGGCGATATCCCCAGAGGTTAGGAGAAGAAGGGTGAAGAAAGTAACATGGGAGCGGGATGTACACGAGTGTAAATGCCTTCCAGTCCTGGTGTTTGGGACAGCAGGTGAGTGAAGTATCAGCAGGAGGTAATGAGAGCAGTAGTAGGGAGAAGGTAGCAGTGAGGGTGAGATGTGTAATCTTTGGGGTGGAGCAGAGGGGCAAGGAAAGGAGATTTTGGGAACGCAGGAAAGTAATATGAAAAGGAGGAGTAGAGACAGCATATTTAAAGATAGGTGGAGTGGGAATCAGACTTGTAGGAGATGTTTCCCAGGGTGTTTGCTTGCAGTCCATCCAGCGTGCAGTAGAGTTCTTTGCTGTATATTCCTGCTGCTTGAGTTATCCTGCTTTAGTTCAACTGCTGTGTTCAACTGCTGCTGATTCGCACTCCAGCAAAAACCGCACTCACGCACAACACTGCACTCCATCTGTGACTTTGCCCCCCTATCTGTAACCTCCCTCCATGAGCTGATCTAAATTTATAGGAAGATTGTCAAATGAGCAACTCTTCTCCGCCCCAATTAAGAACTGATAAGGATCACATGAATTGGGGGGGATGTTTCTCAAACACAGACCAGACACAGGCCAGAGCAATAAAAGAAGTGCAGCAAGAGGTGAGAATCTATCAACAAACAGACCAAAATATATACACTTTTTGTTCAGAGATAGCAGAAGTCTACACCGCGTTCCAAATTATTATGCAAATTCTATTTAAGTGTCACAAAGATTAAATATTTTGTTTTTCAGTTTAATTCATGGATGGCATTGTGTGTCAGGGCTCTTTAAACCACTGAAAACAATCTCAGACACCTGTGATAATTAGATTGGCCGGTGAGCACAGTTTAAGGAAAAACTACTAAAGGATGGTGTTCCACATTATTAAGTAGAGCACCATTTTCAAGCAATATGGGGAAGAAAAAGGATCTCTCTGCTGCTGAAAAGAGTGAAATAGTTCAATGCCTTGGACGAGGTATGAAAACATTAGATATTTCACGAAAACTTAAGCGTGATCATCGCACTATTAAGAGATTTGTGGCTGATTCAGAGCACAGACGGGTTTGTGCAGATAAGGGCACATTGAGGAAGATTTCTGTCAGATCCATGCATCAGATCAAGAGAGCAGCTGCTAAAATACCATTACATAGCAGCAAACAGATATTTGAAGCTGCTGGTGTCTCTGGAGTCCAACGGACATCAAGGTCTTGCAACTGTGCATAAACGTTCTGTTCGGCTACCAATAACCAATGCTCACAAGCAGAAACAGCTGCATTGGGCAGAAAAATACATGAAGACTAATTTTCAAACAGTCCTGTTCACTGATGAGTGCCGTGCAACCCTGGATGGTCCAAATGGATGGAGTAGTGGATGGTTGGTGGACGGCCACCCTGTACCAACATGGCTGTGACGTCAGCAAGGCGGTGGTGGAGTGATGTTTTGGGTTGGAATCATAGGAACAGAGCTGGTCGGCCCCTTTAGAGCCCCGGAAGGTGTAAAGATGACCTCTGCAAAGTATGTGGAGTTTATGACTGACCACTTTCTTCCCTGGTACAGAAGGAAGAACTTTGCTTTTCATAATAAAATCATCTTCATGCATGACAATGCACCATCTCATGCTGCAAAGAATACCTCTGCATCAATGGCTATTAGGGGGATAAAATGAGAGAAAGTCATGGTGTGGCCTCCATCCTTCCCTGACCTCATTCCTATTGAGAACCTTTGGAGCATCCTCAAGCAAAAGATCTATGAGGGTGGGAGGAAGTTTACATCCAAACAGCACCCCTGGGTGGCTATTCTGACATCTTGCAAACAAATTCAAGCAGAAACTATCCAGAAGCTCACAAGTTCAATGGATGCAAGACTTGTGAAGCTGCTATCAAATAAGGGGTCCTATGTGAAAATGTAACGTGACCTGTTAAAATGTTTAAAAAGTTAAAATGTTGTTAAAAGTTTGATTGAAATAGCTTTTGATTTCAGTAAATATGCTGCAAACACAACAAATGACAATTTTCAGTTCTTTACAACCTATAAAGTGTTTTGAAACTTACTGTGCGTAATAATTTGGAACAGTGCATTGTAAGTGTTTTATGTTTAACAAAAATACTGTTATTCTTAGGAGGTTTGTTCAATAAAATTTGAATTGTACTCTTAATAGTTGATAACATGAGAATTATGCTGACTGTTATTTACATCAATTATTTAGGTAAATGAAAAAATATAATTTGCATAATAATTTGGAACACGGTGTATGCAATGTTGAAGTTACAGTTTAGAGTGGAGGTGAAAGCAGCAAGTTACCCAGAGATAGCAGAAGTCTATGCGTTGTTTAAGTTACAGTTTAGAGTGGAGGTGAGAGCAGCAATTTACCCAGAAATAGCAGAAGTCTATGTGTTGTTGAAGTTACAGTTTAGAGTGGAGGTGAGAGCAGCAATTTACCTGTGAAAAAGCAGAGAAGCCATGATTAGGGTGCTGTGTTTAACTGCTGCTGATTCGCATATGTGTCAAAGTGGCCTGGAGTGTTTCAGGGTCTCACAAGGCTGCTGTCTCACTGCTTTCCTATTCCTTTAGGACAAATTGTCACATTCACAATTGCCGCCATAGTCCTCTGTGCTGTCACATGGGTGGTCACATGGTCGCATGGTCACATGGATGCTCTCACCAGCCCCTTCTCCTCCTGCACTGCCGCTTTCAGCTCCCTGTCCTTCGGTGTACAGGGAGTCCAGCACTCCTCTCGGACCACCGCCACCTGTGACTCTTCCAAGGGCTTCTCCGGTCAGCACCCGCCACCACCGGCACCCCTCATTGGCCGCCACCAGGACTGCCCTTGGGATCCGACACAGCCCCGGCCCAGGGATCAAGTAAGGCAGCTGCTGTCATGCGTGGCGGGCGCCAAGAGCTCCTACTCCTCACGTCATCAGGCTCAAGCCACTCCCCCATTTATTCTTATATTATTATCCTCCTATTCGATCTTCCTTATTTTCTTAAGCTTGCCTCAAACATCATGGTGCTCCAGAAAAAATATGTAAAACTTGCAGAGCTTTGCCTGTCAAAATATGCCGTATTCAGAGCTGTATGACATTGTCTAGTGGAGCTTCCACATTTTATTTTGACAAACAGCAGATACCATCTTTTGTTCTTCTGAAATGTGCTTAATACAATATCAAATGGTGAACATAAGTAAGGGTTTTTATGTTAGAAAGAGAAAAAAAAAATGCCTTTTCTCTTTTTATTATTGAAGATACTCTAATTTTGAAAAGTTCACTTGTCTTTTTCTTGTGGGTTTTGATATTCTAGGTAAAATATAAAACATCTATTAATACAGTATGCTGCTTAGAGGGTTAGATTATCAATGGCTGTATATATTTATTTGTGCTAGTTTTCTTATTCATGCAATTAATTTATTGCCAGAAAGCAATTATGCTGCTTCACGTACTTGTGCTTCTCTGTTACTTTCATAATCTGTACAGACACATTGTACACCTATGTTTTCTGGATGGCTGGCTGCTCTGACAAGGATTTACATTTGCATATGGAAATCACATTTGAGAAAGGATGCTTGAAAGATAAGCTAAACCCATATGTCACTAAAAAAAATAGCTCCTACACAGATCTGCATATAAATCTTAGTTTTTCCTACATATAAACAATTCTCTCTCTAAGCTTCTTGCCACATCTGAAGAAAACAACACCATTCTCTATTTAAAGGGTCTTTCAACCCAAAGCCACACATTGATCGAAATTTTGTTGGTTCAGCAGGTACCAGCTGTGATGAACTCCTGACACTCAACTGGGTATCTCCACCAAGAAGCTACTTCCCAAGCTCCTGGAACACGAGAAAAGTGACTATATCCATAGCTACGCAAAAGAACTAGACAACACCAGTTTTTGGAGCAAACATGAACTGCTTTATTAGAGAAACACACTGGATCTATACAGAAAACCATCAGATACGAGCTAATCACAATATCATAGATAATGCACACTCCAGACAGTCTGGCACCCACAAGGGAATGCATTATACATAGGAAGCCATATGTTACTATGATAGTTCTTTTGGGGTAATCCCGTGGGAGTAGCAGAAATCCTGGGATACTAGTCAACAGCCCTAGACATACAAATTATATGGTCCAAAAACCGACATGTTCCATGGATGGGGCCGAAGTGACAGCTGGTTAAAACTACCCAGGTGCCTTTCACAGAGTAACTGGGCAACAGTTCCATAGCCGAAATCTCAGTGAGATGTAACTCTGAGGTTCCTAAGCAAGCTCCCTCTCAGTAACCACCGCAGCCCATGACCCACCAAAAGGAGAACATAGTCCCAAAAAAGCGATGTGGCAGGATAATGGGCCTTCAAAGCAACTCCTAGTAAAGTTAGTGGGCATTCCTACTGGTCCTACCCATTATACAGTTCCATGCAAATGTGACTAGGACCCAGTGAAGTGCTGTTGGAGTGCCTGTGCTAGATGGAAGTCCGGATGGCATAAAAGTCAACTAGTGACCAGCTCTTTCTGGATAACTTGAAAACACAGAGTTCCCCCGTCAATGGTTCTCCTGCAGCCCCAAGTCCATGACACCAGCCAAATTTTGATCCATGTATGAGGCAAGCTGATTGTTTCTAGGTCGATCCATTGACTGACTTGGGTACAGCCAGCCTATCAGATTTTTTTTACATGTGATTACTGCCATAGCTGTTAGCAGTAACAACTGTGTTCTCTCAGCCAGGAATTCTTCCTGTGCACACCCCCTCCTGCTAGCAGAACACAGTAGCGCTGTGGGAGGAATTCCTCCATCAACACTGACTGTATTGATGAGAAAATCAAGCAATTTTCTTTCCTTCCACCCATGGTAGGATAGAAAATTTAATAATCTATGGGCTGCCTTAGGAAGATATGTTATACCTATGTTGAGTTTCATAGGCTGAGTCAACCCCTAGCTTCTTTAGGTATTGAATACACCACTGGGAAACTATCCCTGCCATGATTCTCAACGCCTGTCTACCTAGGAATTCTGAGTTTCCAAACCTATCTATTTGTCCCACATTGCCTTCTGTTAAGTCCACAAGAGTTATATGAAACTTTCAATTGGTTTAACTCGCCAGCACCTACTGAAAACTGAATTATCATTTTTTGAGGGAATGACCCTTTAAAACCACCTAATACATTATGTACTGGTCAACATTTTTTTATTTATAGCTATAGTCTTTTTGGATAATGCTGAACACATACAGCACTCTTAGTTATACACTGTCAAAAATGAAAACACCCTGCTCAAAGTATCTAAATGGACAAAAATAATGTATTAGTCGATCAAAAACTGAGATGCTAATGATAGTTAACATACTATGGAATACTTATAAATCTGTAGAAAATATATTATTCACAAAAGTGTTGAACTTGTTCATATTTTAGTTTCTGAAATTGAATTATCTAACTGGTCACTAGAGGCAAGTTTTCCACTTTTTCCTCTTCACCAGTTTTAAGAATGAGGCTTAGGCTGACCTTACATTATTCAATATCCTTTCCTTCAAACATGCTATTTATATATACACTATATTGCCAAAAATATTGGGAAGCATGCCTTTACATGCACATGAACTTTAATGGCATCCTAGTCTTAGTCTGTAGGGTTCAATATTGAGTTGGCCCACCATTTTCAGCTAAAACAGCTTCAACTTTTCTGGGAAGGCTGTCCACAAGGTTTAGAAGTGTGTCTATGGGAATGTTTGACCATTCTTCCAGAAGCGCATTTGTGAGGTCAGGCACTGATGTCAGACGACAAGGCCTGGAGCTCGCAGTCTGTGCTCTAATTTATCCCAAAGGTGTGCTATCGGGTTGAGGTCAGGACTCTGTGCAGGCTAGTCAAGTTCCTCTACCTCAAACTTGCTTATGCACTGGTGTGCAGTCATGTTGAAACAGGAAGGGGCCATCCCACAAATTTGGGAGCATGCCATTGTCCAAAATGTCTTGGTATGCTGACGCCTTAAGAGTTCCCTTCACTGGAACTAAGGGGCCAAGCCCATCCCCTGAAAAAACAACCCCACACAATAATTCCCCATCCACCAAACTTTACACTTGGCACAATGCAATCAGGTAAGTACCATTCTCCTGGCAACCTCCAAACCCAGACATGTTCATCGGATTTCCAGACAGAGAAGTGTGATTCGTCACTCCAGAGAATACGTCTCCACTGCTCTAGAGTCCACACCGCTGCATTCAATGCTTGGCATTGCACTTGGTGATGTAAGGCTTGGATGCAGCTGCTCGGCCCTGGAAGGCCATTCCCAGATACTGTTGTTCCCAGGTGTTTCCACTTTGTTATAATACCACTAATAGTTGACCGTGGAATATTTAGTAGCAAAGAAATTTCACTGATGGACTTAGTGCACAGGTGGCAACCTATCAAGGTACCATGCTTGAATTCACTGAACTCCTGAGAGTGACCGATTATTTAACAAATGTTTGTAGAAGCAGTCTGAATGCCTAGGTGATTGATTTTATACACCTGTGGCCATGGAGGTGATTGGAACACCTGAATCCAATGATTTGGAGGGGTGTCCCAATACTTTTGGCAATATAGTGTGTGTGTGTATATATATATATATATATATATATATATATATATATATATATATATACAGTATATATATATAAATATATATATGTATAGGAAACAGACACTGCATATACACACATATGTTTACTGTATGTACAACCTGCCACTGCTTACAGGCACTGCCGAACAGTGCCAGAGGAAGCAGGGGACATAATTCCTTTGTTTCCTCATCACATTGCAGCTATGTTCTCTTCTCTCCCTGCTATCTCTCTGTGGTGGAAAAGCAGAAATTAGATAATGAACTAATAAAACACCTAATAAAACTGGCTGTTTGCATTGACCTCACTGGTAACTTCTCACTGAGCTGTGATAAGAGGCAGAGAACAGCATATTTAATTGCTGCACAGTGGAGATAAGCCAGGATAGTCACTATTGTGGCCTATCTCAGTTTAATAAATGGACACCACAGTATAATGTGTGGAATTTATTTTCTTACTTTGGCTTCTGATGTTGGCTCCAAGAAGCAAAGTCGATTTCCAAGTCCCTCAGCTGCCAAACAAAATTTCCTCTGTTCCTTATGGATGGTTGCAACACACTGAAGAACAACTTCATCATCCTAGAAACAAAAAAAAGTAAAGACTGTATTATCATAACAGGTAAGGGTAGAGGATACAACATTATTTACAGGGGGCAGTTACTGAAACTGATGTAATCTGATACTGCCAAAAGACCAATATTTTGCACATAAACTAATGAAAACTAGTAAGCAAATTTTGTGTGTTGAACATTTTTTTTATTTTGGATAAAGTGGGGAAGAGTTAGAACCTCTAATCCCAAGTTTTTATTTCTGCCTGTGTCCATACTCGTGGAAGTTCACCAAACATGAAAGAAGGGACACGTGTTCCAGTGTCAGCTGTCTGAGAGAGGATTATTTGTCCCATGGAGAGATCTATTTGCACTTTTGGTGGAGTATTGAGACAGCAAGTAAAAGAAAACCTCCTCAAAAGGATACAGACGACAAAAAAAAAGCTTGCATTGGTTTTAACCATTTCTTTCTCCATCCAAACCTAAAAATCAAAAGTTTTGGCTTAAATATATCTTATAAGAATGGCGGATTGATATTGATACTGACATCACAAACACTGCCTTTGGTATGTTATTAAAATGGCTCTTTATGAAATGATGAAGAAACATCACTCAAACCAGAACAACCTGTATACATAACTGTATTTTGACCAAGTATCAGTTAAGAGGCCTTGTCAACATTTTTTTATTATATAAAGGGGGGGATATGGTAGTATGCAGATGATGGTAACAGAACAACCCACTGAGAGGTTTGCAGTTCACAAACCACGTAACACAGACACAAATTCAACTTCTATGAGTGTTTGGTAGTCAAATTATCTCAAACATCTTTGTACAGAACTACTGTGCTCATATCCTCCCTGGTATATATTGTACAAGTGAGTCTAGGGTACTACCAACATCTTCAGAAATGGGGCAAGGAAAACTGAAGTTTCAACCCAAGGTAGATCAGAAAAATGTACAAGAAATAGAGTAAAAAAGGAGCAAACCAAGAGAAAAGAATAGAAAAGAGAAAAAAAGGGGAGGGGGAAGGGGGGGTTAGGGGGGCCCTGCCCCCATTGCCTCATAACCTCCAAGTCAGTACCTGAAAATATGAGAACATTACTATGCTTAATGCCCTACAAAGTAAGTAAGAAACAAGGGACTGTAATTTGGGAAGCCTCATAATCTACGGTAGATATCTCTTGTATTGCTCAGTTGTTTTGAAATGAGACCAGCAAAGCCACATGTAAGTAAACCTAGGCAACCGGTCTTGTGAGATATGAATCAGTTCTTCCATTTCCTCTATTTTGTTAATTCTGTTGAACTATTAATTGGCCAAAGGGACATGCGTGGACCTCCAATGAACTGGAATGCATAATCTGGCTGCATTGACCATATGCATAGCAAAAGATTGCCAGTAAACCGTATTAGAAAGAAAGGAGTAGTGCAGCAGATATTGTTCTGGTATAAAGTTTACAGTATAAGTTGTGACGTGTGCAATCGTGTCGTGTACCATTTGCAGAAAGGACGGATTTAATCACAAGCCCCCCAGATGTGTAGCATGGGACCACTTGCAGAGCCACATCTCCAGCAAATATTCGGGATCGAGGGAGAGAATTTGTGTAGAATAGTAGGGGTCCTGTACCACTGCATTCAGATTTTGTAGCAGTTTTCCTGGATTGCTACATTCAGCTAGCTTTTATGGACATGTTCGTTGACAGTTTCCCAGTCTTCGTGAGATAAGGAATATTGTAATTCCTTTTCCCATGCTTATCAGGCGCAATCTAGTGGTGTATGTACAGCTTGGGTCAGCAAAGAATAAAGTGCTGAAACAAGGTGCCTTTGAGGAATTTGTTTGAGACATAGTCTTTCAAATTGTGTGAGGGTCCTAGAATAGAGTTCAGCAGTGGCTGCGAGTAATAAGAAATTACGTAGTTGAAGATATGCCCATAATGGGAAGAAAACATACTGAGAAAGAGCAATTAGTTGAGCATAGGTAAGAAGTTTATTTTTGGAATAGAATTGGTAGGCTAAGACATCTTTGTGTGGCCAGGGGGGGAAGTCAGAATTGCCTCATACTGACGGTAAAGGACCTGGTCGTGAAGACAATGTGGAGAATTTGCAGGCCTGTCTAAAACTGGTTAGGGCTGGGCCTATAAGAGAATGATCCAGAGAGTAGGAGGAGTGCAACTAAGGAGGAGCCAGAGCAATAAGTGGAGAAGTGAGGTACTATAGGAATTTTCTAATGGGACCCATGCTTTCCTGTAAGAATTAACATTCCAATCGACTATTCTGGTGAGTAGACATTCGTTGTGGTACAAATCCCTCCCTTAAGTTTTGGTAAGCTGAGGTGTGAATATTTAATATGTGGAGGAGAGTTCTACCAGATAAAAAAGTAAACAGTTCAATTTCTTTGTGGAGAAAAAGGATGGTGGAAGGTGGATTGGGACAGTCTGCATTAGATAAAGAAGACATGGAATTTAATTAAGGCTGAGTGTTCAAACCATGACACATTGAGGCTGCTCCATTGCCTAAGATCACTTTGAATTTTCTCTAACATATTTCGGAAGTTTCTGTCGTAAAGTTCCGAGAGGTTAGCTGGAATTTGAATTTCAAAGTAAGTAATAGTGTCTTTCTTCCAAGTGAATGGGAAGTATTGCTGACAGTGAGTAAAGATAGAGGGAGATATTTAATGCGTATGACTACGCATAACTGGTTTTTAAGTTTTATATCTGCCTAAACAATGTTTGATGAGTAAGGAGATTAGGCAGGGACATGCAGGGTTCAGATAAGAATAGGAGCAAATTGTTGGCAAAGGCCGCCACTTTATACTCCTCATTCTTCAGCATGAGGCCCTTGATATCCGAGTTAGCACGCAGCCTATTCAGGAAAGGTTCCAGGTTCAATATGAACACCAATGGTGAGAGACGGCATCCCTGGTGTGTGCCATTTTTGATGGGGAAGGCATTGTACAGATGACCGTTAACTCTTACTTTGGCTGATGGAGCATAGTGTAGCGCTAAAATACTAGCACACATTTATGGGCCCAAGCCAACTGCCTGAAGCATCGCTATCATATAGTCCTAGGCCACCCGGTCAACTGCCTTCTCCATATCAAGGGAGGGGAAAAAGCCTTCATGGGTTCCAGTCAAGAGCCAATGATGTAAATTAAGGGCCTTTATGGTGTTGTCCTTTGCCTCCCTGCCAGGCACAAAGCCTCAATCAATGTATATCAAGGAAGGGAGGGCAGGTAATAGTCCGTTAGCCAACATTTTGGTGTACAACTTGATGTCTACGTTTAATAAGGAGATGATGTTAGCTTCAAGTAAACATTCTAAGGAGACCTGTGAGGTAAGCATGGAGTTAAAAGTTTGAAGCAGATGCAGAAGTAGGACTGTGTCAAGACACTCATAATATTGGACCACCAGGTCCTTGGCTCTTTCCAGGTTTCATCTGCTTTAGGGTAGCCCCTAGTTCCTGTAGAGTAAATTGCCTTTCCAGTTCTTGAGCTTTCTGTGTAGGGATAGCTGCTGGACAGTAGGTACACAGGAATGCTTTAATCAAAAGACAGCATGTAGCCGGGCTATTTGAGTTCAGGTTGAAGGGTGGAAGATTGTAGAGATTTTTGTAGTAAAGCTCAAACTGTTTGGCTATGTCCTCGTTTTTAGCCAAAATATTGCCAGAGTGATCACAGAGATGGTGAATAGTGTGGGAGGCTTAAGATGTTTTAATAGCATGAGCTAGCAGTTATCCACTCTTTTTGCCATGCTCATAGAATACTTTTTGGTGGAGAACATAGTATTGATGCGTTCTTTTCCCTAATTCTTCCAGCAAGAGAGAGCAAGTATGCTCAACTTCATGCAGAGTATCTTGTGCTCTTGTTGTTTGTGCACTCTCTCCAAAAACTGAATGCGATCGGTCAGGACTTGATGTTCTCTTTTAGCAGCAGCAGACATGGAAAGAAAGTCACCCCTGACCACAAACTTATGTGCCTCCCATAAAACATTAGGTCTGATATCCAGGGAGGCATTCTCTGTGAATTAGTTAGTAAAACAAGTGGTAATATGTCACACATTTTTAGGAACCTTTAAAAGAGATGCATTGAGTCTCTAGAATTTAGTGGTAGTAATAGTTTCAGGGAAGACTATTGTCATTGTGACCGGGTGATGGTCGGAGAGAAACATGGGTTCAATTGTAGGCTAGTGAAGAAATGGGAGGTCAGTTTGTGTTAAGAAGTAATTAATCCTTGAATATTTTTGGTGGAGGTCAGAAAAGAAAGTATAATCCCTACTATTTGAGTGTATTGTCTGCCAAGTATCATAAAGAGCGCATGTAATTGCTTTTTAATTTGGCGCAGGGCCCTGTACGGCAGGACCGAAGTGCCAGAAGAGGAGTCAGTAAGGTAGGATAGAGGTTCTTTAAAATTGCCCCCTAGAATCAACATCCCAGACAGGGGCGGACTGACAACTTATGGGGCCCCCGGGCAATAGGGGATCATAGGGCCCCTGTGTCCTTGCCCAAACTCAAAAAAGACTATGAAAAAGGTATCAGGGGCATCTCATGGAGCCCCCTACTGACCCCGGGCCCTCGGGCAGTGCCCGAGTTTCCAATTGATCCCAGAACGAAATTCAAGAGACTGCAGACCTTTCGAAAGAAGGATACTTGTTGTTCATTGGGGCAGTAGATATTCGCCAAGGTGATTGGCCGAGAGGCCAAGGAGCCCTTCAAAAACAGGTACCTGTCTTCAGGGTCGATCAAAGAATCAGAAATTTGAAATTGGGAGTGTTTGGATAATAGAATTAACAACTCTTTAGTCCTAGAATAGGAGTTGGTGGCGTGTAGCGTGGTGGGAAATTTTTTATTAGTAAAATTTGGTACAGAATCTGATCTAAAGTGTGTTTCCTGTATGAAAATTATTTGGGCTTTGTGCTTGGCCAACGCAGACAGAATTTGGCAGCACTTCTCTGGTATGTTCTACCCTTAGCATTAATGGAAAGACATGTCAAAGACAGGGAACTGTCAGAACTGGAGAATTTATTCATATTGGGGCATGGCATGCTCAAGAAAGCCAAAATTAAAAAAAAATTACAACAAGAGGCAATCCAAGAGAGAGTGCAAGCAAATATGTCGGACTACTCAGACACAAGTGGAGGAGGGCTTCCAGAGAGGTTGATAGAGGAGTTTTGGGGGGAATTGGGATGCAGACCAGGGGGAAAAAAAAGTGGGGGTATTAAGAAAAGAAAGGAGACAAATAACCCAGGAGGTGGAAATAAGTAAGTTACTCCACCTAATGAAAGGAAGACAAGAGCCGGAGGGTCAGTCACTCACCAAGGGGCTGCTGTGTGGGGTCATGAGATAGACTAAAGCAGTTGTGAGATTGCACATTGGAGGACTTAAGTTGCATTTGAAAGAAAAGTAATGGAAGACTTGGATGAGTACACTAGGTATGGAAAACCTTAGACCAATAGAGTCATTCTTCAGCTAAATGCAACTCGGTGTCATGCTATATGAACGTCATATGTGTTAAAGCACTTGTAACAAAACAGATATTATGATTAACTTGGAAGGTTGCACAGAGACTATAAAACCCAAAAGGTCAACACATCATTACATAGTCTTATCGCAGAGCCTGTGTCACTTTAGGGGGAGGCGATCCAGAGCACATATTGAGAACTATTGAATTTGGTAAGACCGACACTCCAGGGGGTGATCCCACAACAGGTTACTAGGGTAAAAATTGTCATTGGGGCCAATCAAGGTTAATTGGCATCATCATTGCGCCCTCTCAAGTGCAAGGAGGTCATATGTTATCAGGTTCCCCAAAGGTACCCCAATATAAAAAAATGTAGAACAAGTATTTGCCCATGCAAATGGGGAGTGTATGCATGTAGAGTGAAGCTGGGCGACTGGTTATAGAGGTAACAAATTGGTAAAAAGGAATTGGGTGACCATCAGGTGGCTAATGGTTGCGCCAAATAGGTATAACAATGCCACATCCAAAGCTCAGAGAATACATTTAAAGTGCAGCAATTATGGACTTTCTAGGCACATAAACTCGGTACCATATACAGTAACTTGTCTAAAAAAGTATCAGTGATTTAAATCACTGATACTTTTTTAGACAAGTTATATGAAGAAATATATGGTTTTACATACTGTAGTGCTGAGTCTATGTGCCTAGAAAGTCCATAATTGCTGCACTTTAAATTTATTCCCTGATTATAGAGGTAAGTCACTGTTTTTGTAGATATGGGGAAGAGCTAATTTTCCAAAAAGGGAAAGACATGCTATATGCAGGGGTGGCAAGACTGGAAAAACATGGAAACATAAAGGCAGTACTTAACTGCAGCCAGAAGCAGAATTGACTTAAAGCTCTTGAGACTCAACGGTGTGTGGGAGATGCATTCAGGGTGTGAAGGTCTATGTCCTGTCTAGCAGAACGCTGAGCAGGAGAAATGGGATCCAGTCGGTGTCTGCAGGATCTGTGCTTTGGGAGAAGGGTTGCAGGATACACATTGTCATGGTTTTGTAGGGAAGAAAAAGGAGTACCAGTCTGGAACTTTAACAGATGGTAGCGTCAGAGCTTCACAGAAATTATGCAAATCTTCTGGCGTTCGCAGGAGAGCTGTGTGCTCCCTATAGGTGAAAGACAGAATGGAAATATCCATCTGTAAGGAATTCCACATGTTCGGAGGATTTCCAACAAGGTGCACAAGGCTCGCCTATTTTGGAGTGTAATTTGAGAGAGATCCTGAAAAAGTCTTATTTCAGTCTCCTGGTAGAGAATGCAATCACACTCTCTGGCTTTGCGAATTATCTCCTCTTTCAGAGGGAAATTGACAAAGCAACAGATAATATCTCGGGCGGTTCCATTTTCCCGGGTCTAGGGTGTAGAGCTCTGTGGATTCTCTCCATTTCCAGGGGTGACATAGGTGGGCGGGTGAGCAGATCATTAAAGATGAAATACACTGTTTGCTCCAGAGTTGCTGAATCCACAGCCTCAGGTAGCTCCCGTATTCTAATGTTGCATTTGCGGTCCCGGTTATTCTGGTCCCCAAGATGCCTGTGCATCTCTAGTAGATGTGGTAGTTGAGAGTCATAGGTCCGCTGCACCTGACGAATAGCGTCAGAATGTATATGGGTCGTCTTTTTCCACCTCCCCCAGGTGGGAACTGATACCCTGCACATCGAAATGAAGGTCTGTGATTGCAGCTATTAAGGTATTTTTGATATCTGAAGCCATCACTTGTAGGTCCAATAAACTGGGCGGTAAAGTGGCTGAAGCAGAGATCATTCCCCCATTGTCTGTAGGAGCCTCAGAACCACTGCTGGTAGAGTGGGAGGTTGAGGCCTGTGTGGACATGCGACTCTCAGAGAGCTGAGTGCGGAACAACTCCGGGATGTTCCAGCTGAGCTGGGTACCTGTGTCCCAGGGTGTGCGGGGGTGTAGAGACACTCCTGCTAGACTTTCCCATAGCAAAAGAAAGCTGGCAACCCCCAAAGGAGTGATTAATAATCCTCCATGTACGAGAGCTCCTAGTTCAAGCAGCCATCATGGACCGCAGTCAAGCCACACCCCTAAATCACTAGTTATTAATTAAACATTTGCTAAGCACAGTAATCTAAACAGTTGGCTGGAATGCCTGCCTGAAAAACATGCTTAGTGAACACAAACCCATTTTAGTAAACTGTATGAAATATACACACAAACATTTGAATGGTTAGAATACTAGATACTGAATATCTGCAATAGGTAAAATATGGGGCTGCCACTGCTCACTTTCTTTTGAAAAAGGCTAGTTGCCCTGCTGTGTCTCGCTTCTGTATTTCTAAGTCACACACTCTGAGCAAGCATACAGTTAAAGCATTACTAAAGGCTTTATTTGTTTTCAAAATAACAGACATGATATACTTACCTATTCTGTGCAAGGGTTTTGCAAAGAGCAGCCCTGATCCTCCTCTTCTTACTGATCCTCCTCTTCTTAGGTCCTTTGCCAGCACTCTGGGCTTCTCCCCCTTGTTGAGTGACCCCATAGCGAGCTGCTTGCTATGGGGGCACTCGTGCATGCTGGCTCCACTATGTCCATAGGATACACAGAAGGGGGTCTGGTCTTGCCCCAGCTCCCTCCTCACTGCTGTGATTGACAGCAGCCGTAGCCAATGACGTCTGCTGCTGTCTCTGACCCAGTGAGGAGGCAGAGAGCCAGGACAGCAGCCACTCTCATGCACCTTGCTAGATTGGGATCAGGCTCAGTTAAGTATGGGGAGGGGGCTGCGGGGGTAGCTGCATACTGAATGTTTTTATCTTACTGCATAGAATGCATGATGGTAAAAAAACCTTCAAGTTTTACAACCATATTCATAGGAGTCAGAGACATTTAAAAAATAACTTTTACCTGTGTTGTAGGTAAGTAACTCAAAGTATTGAAGCCAAAGCATTGGCATGACAACCAAGAAATCATTTACTATTTTAGAAGGAGAGGTTAGAAATAGTAGTCTACATACATGTTTGTTATGCCAGGTGTCCTTTAAACCAAGAATTAGGTGTGTATGGACCATTTGCACACTAATATGAGTCAGCTGGGCTGAATGGTTTGTTTCATTTTCTTTTCCTCATGAATTAAAAAAAAATGAAAAAAGAATACTAATCTCAGTAAGACAGTGACATGGAAAAGAGATTCCTGTCATACCTTTGCTTCCTTCAATCTGGGAGCGTGCAAGCATTCCTTACTGACACTTACTCAGATGTCAAAAATAGGCATGTCAACATCTGCTGCCATGTATTTGCTGACCACACTAGTTGCAAATTCAAACAGTAGCCTTTGTATCGTGTTATGGTGGTTAATATAAATTCTGATGCACTACTACAATTATGGCTAGGCCATATGTCAGAGGATGTCACTCTTGCAGCCACACCTGATACAGCATGGAGTGTGGACACAGCACTTTTATTTTTGTAGCCAATCTACACTGCTAACTTTAGGAAGCTTAGAGCTCTTCAGATACCAGGAAAGAAAGCTGACATCCAATTTTGTGACAACTTAAAGTAGACGTAAACTGATCACTAGTACATCATACAGACTTTCACTTTTTAAAGTATGTCCCCAAAAAAATTAATATTTTAAAATCTGCTACTTTTATTAATCCTGTCATGAAGGTCCTTGTGCAGGTACTTCCTGTTATAGCGTGACAACACTTTGTCCCCAGCCTCCCAGTTATTTCCCTGTATTGTCACCCTGTCACATGCTCTACTATTAATGACAACACATCATGGTGGTGTGCATTGATATTATGTGGTATACCACAGGTATGGCACATTGTTGTCAGCATCAGGAAACCCATTCTGAGAAATGAAATTATGTGCAGCAGTTGCTGGGGTGTACTGTATGCATGCAGACAGGAAATGGCTGCCAAGTAGCTACAGAAGAGTAGCAGTACTGATATGCAACAAAGGACAAAAAAAGTTAAACAGTGTTATTTTTTAAATTGTTTTTTGTTTAGTTTTTTTTTTTTTTTTTTTTTTTAATGTGACGACTGCTTATGATACATGGTACATCAGCAAACTAAAATCAATTAGTTAGGTTTTAAATCTACTTTATAGGTAATATAAACTCATCTGTAAGTATTTATTTTGTCTGTGTATATGAGTATGCAATTACAAAAGTAAAGCTGGCCATAAAAAGGAAAAAGCAGATTCCTCCATCCATATAAATGGCATGGATGGAGGAATCCCCTCCACCAGAGTATTGTATTCTGATGGTATCTTCTGCTGCTATCACAGTACACTAATTAGCAGCCAATTGTTTGCAGAAGCTGTTTTTTTTTTTTTTAATAAATATTTATTAGAACATCTTGAAAGCTTGTCATATTGCATATGATACAAAAGAAAAATAACAGTGTAAAAATACAGCAAGGGATATCACATATGACTGACAAACCAATAACAATGACAAAGGTTCTAAACTACAACCACTCCTAAGATTCCCAAACATTTATATGATAACAGGGTTCGTGGTCAATTTGCACAAAATAAAAAGCTAAGGGGGAAAGAAAAGAGAAGGGAAGAGGAGAAAGAAAGCCAAAGAACAAAGAGAAGGAAAGAGGAGAGGAGTAACAGTCCTCAAAAAACTGGTCTCAATGTGGAGCTCAAGTATCATAACCAATATATACCGTATTATCAAATATTGTGATACATTAAGTCTACTGAACTTCAGAAATGTTAAAGACCATAATATCTATATATTGGGGAATGGACTTGAAAGCCAACCAATATGACTGGATTTTTTTTAGATAGTTATTGGCACAAATCATAGGTGAGGTCTTCCATTATACAAACATGTTCTATAGCTTGAAATCAGAGTTTAATAGGGGGATATAGCCTGTCATTTCCAATATAAGGACCTATAGGTTTATTAACGCAATAAAACAGAATGACCTATGAATCTCGTGGGACAAAGGAACCTTGAATAGCATCTGTAAGTGTCAAAATGAAAGACCAATATGGATGTATAAGCTCATCTCTGCCATTTTGGAAGATAGATAAGAGATATATGCTAGTAAAATTCTGTCCCATTGATCATCATTAAGCGTTTGTCATAATTCTGTCTCCCAGGCGGTTAGGAATAATGGGTAGGAAGCATTGTCCACATCCTGCATAGTATGGTAGAATTGAGAGATTTCACAGGATGAACCTTTCATGGATGCAAAAATATCCCCAACAGGATTAAGTTCTTTGCGTGATCTTAATGGTTTGGTAGAGAGAGTTGGGCATAGCGCCACTCATCTAATTTGGTCAACGTTGAAGGGTGTTTGGGGAAATTTTGTTTGACAGCAGTCAACCAAACAATCGACTTCTACTGAGTGGAGATGACCACACACTGATTGAAATTCATCCAGCTTAGCAGGGACTAGTCAAATTTCGATCAGTGTGTGGCCAACTTAAAGTGGTTGTAAAGGCGATCCAGCGATGTGCACTGAAGTCTCAGCTATCTCAGGACTCCCTTGCCTCATTGGCTTCCGCTGCTGTCAATCACAGCCAGTTAGCCAATGAGAAAATAGAGGCGGGTCCGAGCCTTGGCTCTGTGTGTGAATGGACACATGGAGCAGGAGCTAGGGAGTGCATATACTTGGGTGCTCCCATAACAAGCTGCTTGCGGGGCACCCAAAAGGAGGGAGGGGCAGGAGTGCCGGCAGGGGACCCGAGAAGAGGAGGAGCCAGGCTGCTCTGTTCAAAACCACTGCACACAGTAGGTAAGTATAGATATGTTTTGTTTTTTTTTTAATTTAAGCCTTTTTGAATCACTTTAAGAGAAGCTACACTGATATTCCCAGTAAATGGAATGTGTGCTTTTCATTCAGACATTGTAATTTTTTTTGGGTGAAATTTCAATTTGAACTGTTAATGTATAGGTCCAAAACAGACAGCAGTTCAAATATTATAGTCAAACCTCACAGATTTATAATGGACCGAACATCTATGTGAGTCAAACTGATTGGGATTTCAGATTTTTTTAAAGTGTACAATAAGAAAAAGGGGCACGCTGCCATCAATTCTTGATTACCAGCAGCTACATCTAAAGTAGTGGGAATCTCACACATATTAATAGTGAGCCAGTCAGACTGACTGAATTGATGTCTGACATACATCTATTCAGCTTGTATTCTTAGGAGCAGAGGCAGGCAAGTCTCTCAGAGCTCTCAGCTTAGTACATGAACCACAGTCAAAAGAATATAAAAAGTACTTATTCCCAATTCCTAATGGTGGAATCTCCAGATTTGATAATATAACAAAGTACTGGCTCAGATTAGTGGGTAAAAGTTTTCAGCAGCCTTAATGATAGCTCTTATGGAATGAAGACAAGGGATGGATGAGAGGATGGATGGATGGATAGATCGATAAATGGAGAGCTCTAATGAAATTCTGCTGCTTGGCACATCATATCTGGGAGGAATCCTCAATGGTATATACAAGACAACAAGGTAGCCAAAGTGCTGGAATTAGTAAAAAACAATGTGCCATTTAATAAAAAAACAAATATCCAAACGTACATTCAAGTAAGAGAAGTGCTGCTTGGACAGTGCTGCTTAAATCAAATAAAAAGCTCTTCATAATCAGTCTAATTTATGGATAGTCTGTTTTGGGCAAAATGACAATCCACACATTTTAAATAAACCTACATTTTGTTTTGCAAGATTTGCATTGTACTATATATGTGTCACAGCAGAATCTAAGCAGAAACAACAGGAGGAGGGCCCTTATTCAGTACACATTATATTTATAATGTGTTATGTTTTTGAGATTTTAACCCGCATCATAACATCATCAAAATGTAAAAAAATCATAAGTGTTCAGTTTTAAAGCTCAACAAGGAAATACAGTATGTTGCTGAGATTAGAGAACAGTTTGAAATGTCTCTGTCACATGAAATGATCATGCAGTTTCTCCTGCATCTTTCAGTGGTGGATGTGCCTTGAATAATGTATGAGATACAGGGAGGGAAAACTCCCAAGTAATATTTCAAGAAGGTAGTTACACTGATTGTTAATGCTGACTGGATATAAAGACAGATGACTATGTCGTGTTGTTGCAGCCAGGTAGCTTGAAAGTCTTGGTAGTTTAATTCTCATCTTGCCTAAATAATAATAAATATCTAAAAAGAATGGGGCTAGGATGCCACACACAATATATTTTCACTGAAAAACAGAACAGCTATTGTAATAAACAATGGTGCAGTAATATCATCCAGCTTCCATGTTAGGTATGCCTGCAAGCAAGACATGCCCTCACACACCACTGGCACTGCAGCTTTCTTCTGTCAGCCTAACTTACCATGTCTCCAATCAGATTTCAAAATATGCTGCCAACCACGTCATAATAAAACATCTCAAACTGTAATTTAAAGGCTAAGTTTACCTTCTGGGAAAAAATAATACATGCACATATGTTTGCAGAAAAGAAAATGTACATTTAATATTCTCTCCTGCAGGAGCCTGCAAAGCATCACACCTGTTATCAGTGGATTGGGAGTGCAATGTCAAGCTCCTGCAGGCAAGCCCTACAGCTTTCAGCCCATACCTCCATATGGGCTGTCAGTTTGAAAGCTGCAGGGTTTATAGATGAACTATAAGTGAGCTTATCAGCAGTTCATTAAGAACTACAGGGCTTCTGCAGCAATGGCAGATGGGACTTATAGTTCTTTCATTCACAGAGCATGCTACATATTACACCCTAAATATGGGTATAATGTGTAATATGCTCCAAAAGGTAAACATCCTTTAAGTGGAATATAAAACTCCAAAAAGAAAGCACATGTCCAGAATAGGATATATACGGTTGTGGAATGTGGTTAGTAGCATATGGTGAAAGCTAATGGCAGACTTGGTAGATTAGACTGACAGAGCAATATTGCTGTGCCAACAGTGAGTCTTGTATCATGTCATCTTTGTAGTATCATCTACCTTGCTAGAATAAAAATCTGTCTGTCACACCTGACTCTCTCAGTCAAACTTCCAAGTATCACCCTGGTAACATACAAGCAGGATAAAGTCACAGAGAATTTAAGTAGGCTTAAAGCAAAAAATGAATCTCTGGAAGATCCAAGGGCTACCTTCTCTACCCTCCCTATTCAGTATTTTATGCAAATTACAGATGCAAAACAAGGCTAATAGACTGTAATAAGGATTCTGCTATTGTTTTTTTTAAGCCTACTGCTGATTCTGTAGAAAATAAATGCAAAACCAAAAATGTAATATATTGCAGCTTATCAATCATTAGATGTGGTGGCTGCAATAATGTTCTTTTTAAGGCTTTTTCCCTCTGTTTTCACCTGATGATCTGGCCAATACCACACCTTCTGTATTAGAGTGCCCCTATTTGGGATGAAGGAGCACAGGGACACCTTTGGACAGCAGCATTTGTCAGTCCGTGGGAGGAGGGGAATAAAAGATGTACTAGCAAATTTAAACACACTAACAAATTGAAGCCAAACTCCAGTTAATGCTTAACAAGCAGTTACAGCAAACCATTTTTTTTTTCATTTTGGGATAAACGTTTTACATAAATAAATACAATCTGATCATTGTAAGCACCCCTGTAAATGGTAAATTGTTTGTTTTATCCGTATAACTGCTACATTCGTAAGAGAGCTTATTCTATTGAAGAACAACAGACTTCCTGGCCAGACCACCAGGTGAAAATAAGAAAAAGAAGCCTATAAATGAAAACAAATGCAGCCACCACATGTAAGGACTGGAAAACTGAAATATAAAATGTTTGCCTTTGGGTTTAATACCATGTTATCTATTGATAAAGGGATTTATAGAACAAACATATTCTAAGTCCTTCCTAATGATCCTTGTCAGAAGGTTTCTGATGTCACTTTTAATTGAGAATATCAGATTTTTTTTTTTTTTACATGCGCACAAATATCTTTTTTTCTGATTTCTCTCCCTCACACCTCTGTGACAAGACAGCATGATATTTAAAGGGAAATTTAAGCATATGAAAAATTGCCAAATAAGCCATTTTGTAATTTTATGTTATTATAAATTACTTTTGTATTTAAATCTAAAGCCATTATAAGTTTCTAAATCTATCAAAAAATTAAATGCAATATGGCAGCCGGAGGCATTCTGTACACACTGTACAGATTGCCCCCAGAAATGTAATTTCCGGCTTGTGAGATTGACACACTGGTCTTCTCAGACATCTGTAATAAGATACGAATACAATTTTAGGTATCCTCAGCAATACGAATTTCATTGTTGGTGAGTGCTTTCTAAGGGATATTTTTTTCTTTCTTCATTAAAACACTGAAAGTGCACCAGGTGGTTATTATAAGTGCAGACCCCCAGGAATCAGTCTTGAACGGATATAGTGGAATAAACTTTTTTTCTTCAGAACAGAAAAAGACAGGACTCTGCTGCAATGTTTGTTAAAATCCTAGCAATGTACATAGCTTACCCAGAGGTAATGTTTTTTCCTAAACAATTTGAAATGATAAAATTGCAGGATCAATGGACTTTCATCACATTTTGGTCTAACACAAAATTTACTTTCACTGAACAAACTTGTTTTAGCTAAAACTTTGTGTGTTAATGAACATCTTAGTATTTTCTGCTCTTTGTTGCCAGTGTGTCAGAAACTTTAGTACATACTGACCATTTTTTATTTTTTCTTTAAATTACAAACATGTTTTCCTTGCCTGCTTTGTGCAATGGTCTTGCACAACACAGTCTCAATCCTCCTCTTCCCCTGCCAGCACTCTTAGCTCTTCCTCTTCTCCGTATGCCACTATAGGAAGCCACTTCCTATGCTGGCACACATGCAGACGTGCTCCTGAGATTGGTTGTGTATATCTGTTGACAGACACCGTGCGGCTCATCCCCGCTCCCGCCACACAGCATTTGACTGACATCAGCAGCAGCCAATAGCTCCCACTGCTGCCTTATCCCTGCTCTCAATTACAGCACTGGATCAAAATCGGCTTAGGTAAGTATTTTGGGAGGGCTGAACATAAAAGGTTTTTTTACCTTAATATAGAACCAAAAATCTTTAGTCTTTAACCTTTTTGCTGCCAGAGCCGTTTTTGTATTTTTTTGCACAAGTTTACAAAATCATTTTAGACCTGAAGATTACACAAAACCCCAAAACATTATATATGTTCTGAAAGCAAACAGCCTAGAGAATAAAAAAGTGGTAGTTCCAATTTTTTATGTCACATGATATTATTGGTAAGGTCTAGTCTTATTTCAGTAAATATCACGCTGAAGAAGGAATAGTGCCCCCATCGTTGGTGTCAATGGGAGCAATAGTGCCTCATTGTTGACTTCAGTAGCAATAATTATGCCCCATTGTTGGTGGGAGGAAAGGAATAGTGTCTTGTATCATTAGGAGGATAAGTGCCCCGAGGGCCAGATAAAGGAAAGCAAAGGGCCACATTCGACCCTGGGGCAGTTTGGAGACCAAAGGCCTATGTAAACAAATAGGCTTCCTTAACCACTTGCCCTTCTGAGGATTTATCCCCCTTCCTGAAAATTTAGGTCAAAATGTATTCTGTGACATGTCTTTGCTAAAACAAAATCCCAATATGTGTAAATGAATTGGTTTGCGTGAAAGTTATAGCGTTTACAAATGGCGGTATAGATACTGTGTTTTTTTTTTTTTACTAGTAAAGGTGGCGATCAGCAACTTATAGCAGGACTGCGGGACTGCGTTGGGCATTCTGACACTGAGGAGAACTGACTTGGTGTCACTGACATCCCCAGTGACACTAATACAGTGATCAATGCTAAAAAAAAAGCACGGACACTTAACTAATAACACTGGTCAGGAAAGGGTTAATTTGAGGGCGATCAAAGGGTTAACTGTGTGCTGGGAGTGTTTTACTGGGGGGTGGTGTGTTGGTGCTTCACTGTAAGCACACTGTTCTGGATGGCTGTGCTGTGCACAGCCATCCAGAGCAGTGTGCCCGAGCCAAGAGAGAGGAGGACTGTTAGTAAACAAAGTAGTCCTCCTCCCCGTCGGAGATCCTCTGTAATCACCGGGCACCGGTGGGGAATTACCAGCCGGGGCCCATTGACTGGCAGCCGCAGCCACGAATGGCGGCGTGGGTAGGACTCGTGTGCCCCCTACCCGGAAATACAAAATCACATATATATACAGTGGGGATCGAAAATTTGGGCACCCCAGCTAAAAATTTGTATTAATGTGCATAAAGAAGCCAAGGAAAGATGGAAAAATCTCCAAAAGGCATCAAATTACAGATTAGACATTCTTATAATATGTCAACAAAAGTTAGATTTTATTTCCATCATTTACACTTTCAAAATAACAGAAAACAAAAAAATGGCGTCTGCAGATGTTTGGGAACCCTGCAGAGTTGATATCTTGTACTGCTCCCTTTGGCAAGTATCACAGCTTGTAAACGCTTTTTGTAGCCAGCCAAGAGTCTTTCAATTCTTGTTTGAGTTATCTTTGCCCATTCTTCCTTACAAAAGTCTTCCAGTTCTTTGAGATTTCTGGGCTGTCTGTCACGCACTGCTCTTTTAAGGTCTATCCATAGATTTTCAATTATGTTGAGGTCAGGAGATTGTGAAGGCCATGGCAAAACCTTCAGTTTACGCCTCTTGATGTGATTTCGAGGTGTGTTTAGGATCATAATTAATTTGTAGAAGCCATCCTCTCTTTAACTTCAGCTATTTCACAGATGGCATCAAGTTACCATCCATATATATACGTGATTCTGAGCACCCCTGCCACCCTGTAGCAGTATATCTGCTATAGGGAGGTCGGGATGTAGTTAATATATTACGTGTTAACGTCTGTGCACCCCTCAAATTACCTTTAAACATTAATTTTCCCACTAATCGCTGTGTCTGCACCAGTCTTTTTCACCATCTCAGAACCTCATTGTAAATTCTAAGCATTCCCACCCCTTTCACTGCCACAGTAAGTATCTGTAGAAGTCAGCAAACAGAAAAAAAAAACAAACAAAAAAAAGGGTTTTTACATTATGATATGATTCCTAATGCTCCTGCACATAATAACTCTATAACTGTAATACATGCTACTTTAATCTTTTTTTTTTTTTTTTAACTAAAAAACAGCTTTCCATTATAGCTGAGAAGACACTGTGAGATTTGTGTTAAGCATACAGGGTAAATTTCAATGCTTTAATGACCAGATGTTCTGAAGACAATAAATCTACATGGTTAAAACAGCTAAATAAATTTTCCTTACTGGACAGCCTGAGTCAGTGTCCACAACCTCTGTAACCCTTAACAATACAGTAATGGATATGTGTTATCTTCAAAAGCACATCGATTTTCTGTTTAAATTGTTTCAATAGCCCCAACATAGGGTCCCTACCATTCGCAGACCCCTCAGCAGCTGCATGAGCTGCTTTGGCTATTGCTACACCACTTAGAACTGGAACTAAAAGTTTTAAACATTATTATTATAATTATACAGGATTTATATAGTGCCAACAGTTTGCTCAGCGCTTTACAATATATAAAGGGAGACAATACAGCAACGATACAGCTCAATACAAGAGGGTTAGGAGGGTACTGCTCCTTGAAGCTAGCTGGTTTATTTGTATGGCAGAAGGGACTCTGCATGCCTTTTCTGCACTAAAACCTTTTTCCTCAAGTGATAATTTTTCTTCTAACTGTAAACTGACTGCTGTGCAAGTGTAGCTCAGTGAACAATTCCAGCATCTTGAAGAGAAGAGTTTTGGGATGAAGCCATCCCCATCACCATGTATGTAAGTTACATCATCCATGACCAACTAATGGAGAAGGGAGAAGGCTGCAGGCTGGAGAAAAGATGGTGGGGACACATAGATGAGGAGAGGCACAGACTTCTCATCAGGAGAGAACACTAAAATGTAAACCCACCTAATGTGCAAGAATGATGTACATACTTGCACATTGTAGCAGGGGGTCTGGGGCTTCCAAATAACTACAGTTCTGCTTTAAAGTGAATAGTAAACCTCAGACATGAAATATGAACAAAGCATATCCCTCTATAGCAGGGATACCGGATTAAAATTAAGGAGGTCTGGTTAGTAAAACCTTCTTCCAAATCCTACGCACCTGGGGGGGCAGCACTCCCAGATTTTAACCTCTACTATTTAGCTGCCCATCTGTCTAATTTTTTCCACTTAGATAAAGGGGATAAAGACCGTTATCTTGCCTTGGTGTGTGCTCCAGTCTTCTCTTGGGCCACTCATTCCTTTCAACTCCTGCTAAAGAGCATGCAAAACTCCTCAATTATGCGTGGCCACAAGTGTTACTATACCACCATGGAAGACCTGGTCATTAGCCTCCTGTAATTTGCAAGTCCCTTCTATACATGCCCACGTCCCTCTATGCGACAACCTGAGCCTCCCTGAGTTGCTTACTCTCCCTGACTCTCACTTATGGATCAACAGAGGGATTATGTACATCTCTCAGGTGTTCACCAGTGCTGGCATTAAACCCTTTCAAGACCTTAAGACCTTGAATCAGAATTTGACCTCCCCAGCTTTATGTTTTTCTGATATCTCTAGCTCTGACACGCGCTGCATGTCCAATTCAGTGACTCTATCTCTGGACTCTTTATACCTTATGGATGTGAAGCTGGGTACATAATCCAAAAAATTTACGTCCATATTCTATAATGCCCTTCTCTTGCCTCCTGCATCGACCTAGGCATATCAACTTAAATCCTGATGAGAGGCGGACGTGGGAGAGCTGGATGATGAGGTGTGGGAGTAGGTGTTAATCTCAAGTAAATTGGTCTCCCCAAAATTGTCGGATCATCTCAATGACCTGTATGTACTTCATAGAACCTATGTAAACACTCCACAGCTCTGTGGAGTGTTTACTTATATATTTGATTGTTTTTTTCCTTTAATGAGCAGCAGCATTTATATTTAGATCATACACTTTTATTTTTCTTGGCGCACGTTTATTTCATTTATACTTCATAGAACCTACTTAACGCCTATTCAGCTATCTAGATACCGACCACAATATAGTCCACTGTGTCCTAGATGCTTGACTTCCAATGGTACCTTTTTTCATCTCATATGGTCTTGCTCCAGGGATACTGGATTCAGGCGATTCGGTTCCTCCATGACAAAATGGGCTGACCCCTTACTCTATGCCCTAAGCAGTGTTTACTGGCTCTACTCCCCGACTCTGAAACCAACAAATTTCAGACTATTTTCTTACAGGAAACTCTCTTTACAGCCAGATTACTACTTGCTCAAACTGTTGAGCACTGTCACCTATTTTTCCGCATTGGGTTGCTGCAATAAATAGTATATTACCATATAAAAAGGTTATCTACAGTCAGATCCATGAATATTGGGACATCAACACAATTCTAACATTTTTGGCTCTATACACCACCATGATAGATTTGAAATGAAACGAACAAGATGTGCTTTAACTGCAGACTGCCAGCTTTAATTTCAGGGTATTTACATCCAAATCAGGTGAACGGTGTAGGAATTACAACAGTTTGCATATGTGCCTCCCACTTGTTAAGGGACCAAAAGTAATGGGACAGAATAATAATCACAAATCAAACTTTCAATTTTTAATACTTGGTTGCAAATCATTTGCAGTCAATTACAGCCTGAAGTCTGGAACGCATAGACATCACCAGATGCTGGGTTTCATCCCTGGTGATGCTCTGCCAGGCCTCTACTGCAACTGTCTTCAGTTCCTGCTTGTTCTTGGGGCATTTTCCCTTCAGTTTTGTCTTCAGCAAGTGAAATGCATGCTCAATCGGATTCAGGTCAGGTGTTTGACTTGGCCATTGCATAACATTCCACTTCTTTCCCTTAAAAAACTCTTTGGTTGCTTTTGCAGTATGCTTTGGGTCATTGTCCATCTGCACTGTGAAGCGGCGTCCAATGAGTTCTGAAGCATTTGGCTGAATATGAGCAGATAATATTCCCGAAACACTTCAGAATTCATCCTGCTGCTTTTGTCAGCAGTCACATCATCAATAAATACAAGAGAACCAGTTCCATTGGCAGCCATACATGCCCACGACATGACACTACCACCACCATGCTTCACTGATGAGGTGGTATGCTTAGGATCATGAGCAGTTCCTTTCCTTCTCCATACTCTTCTCTTCCCATCACTCTGGTACAAGTTGATCTTGGTCTCATCTGTCCATAGGATGTTGTTCCAGAACTGTGAAGGCTTTTTTAGATGTTGTTTGGCAAACTCTAATCTGGCCTTCCTGTTTTTGAGGCTCACCAATGATTTACATCTTGTGGTGAACCCTCTGTATTCACTCTGGTGAAGTCTTCTCTTGATTGTTGACTTTGACACACATACACCTACCTCCTGGAGAGTGTTCTTGATCTGGCCAACTGTTGTGAAGGGTGTTTTCTTCACCAGGGAAAGAATTCTTCAGTCATCCACCACAGTTGTTTTCCGTGGTCTTCCGGGTCTTTTGGTGTTGCTGAGCTCCCCGGAGCGTTCCTTCTTTTTAAGAATGTTCCAAACAGTTGTTTTGGCCACGCCTAATGTTTTTGTTATCTCTCTGATGGGTTTGTTTTGTTTTTTAAGCCTAATGATGGCTTGCTTCACTGATAGTGACAGCTCTTTGGATCTCACCTTGAGAGTTGACAGCAACAGATTCCAAATGCAAATAGCACACTTGAAATGAACTCTGGACCTTTTATCTGCTCATTGTAATTGGGATAATGAGGGAATAACACACACCTGGTCATGGAACAGCTGAGAAGCCAATTGTCCCATTACTTTTGGTCCCTTAACAAGTGGGATCACATATGCAAACTGTTGTAATTCCTACACCGTTCACCTGATTTGGATGTAAATACCCTCAAATTAAAGCTGACAGTCTGCAGTTAAAGCACATCTTGTTCGTTTCATTTCAAATCCATTGTGGTGGTGTATAGAGCCAAAAATGTTAGAATTGTGTCGTTGTCCCAATATTTATGGACCTGACTGTATATGCATAGAGAATGCCCTGCTAAATATCATAAAATATGGGATAAATGGCTTGGCTCTGCATCTACCTGTGTTGCAGAAGATGACATGTAATTATGGGTTATTTACCTTTGTCCTTCTGTTATGTGCATCTATTCATGTGGTATTTGTACCTTGTTAGATGGACTTTGTTAGATTTATTCTGCTTGCCTATGGTAAGTATACTTTTGATTGTGTGATTATACTTTTTAACATTGAAATTTTTGTTTGCTGTATAATGTGGTCACATATCTTCTTCTTTTAATAAAGAGTTTGCTTGCTAAAAACAAAAAAACCTTCTTCCAGCAAAGGTCAGAATCACGTTTATAATATGACTCTTTACTTCTCTGCAGCTGAGGAATGCAGGTGAAATTGCACATGTTCCCGACCCGAAGAGGAACACACCACAATTTAGCACATGCATGCACCAACCCACATGGCCCTGCAGCAACATGCAGCTTGGTGCTGCGTGATTTAAAAAAAAATGGTCAGGGACTTGTTTCCCCGCATTTCTCATGGGTAGTGCAGTCCATTTAAATGAATGGGCTGACATACCTGTAACATGCGCACAAAAATGCGTGTGCACAGATCTGAACTTGCCCCATATCACAACTACATCCTTACATCAGTGTCTACAGTGCCCACTGCACATCACAATTCCCTTCCCTTCACACCAAGATTCTCCCCTTCACAGTAGTGTTCTAATACCACCAAGACATTAACCCCCTCCAACAGTACTGTCCTCAGTCCCCCCACATTACTGTCCTCAGGCGTCCCCATTACAGTACTCAGCCCCCCATTACAGTCCTCACCCCCCCCCCAATATTACAGTTTTCAGCACCCCCCCACATTACTGTCCTCAGCCCTCCCATTAATGTACTCAGCTCCTCCACATTACTTTCCTCAGCCCCCCATTACAGTCCTCAGCCCCCCATTACAGTACTTAGCCCCCCTCATTATAGTACTTAGCTCCCCCACATTGCTGTCCTCAGCCCCCCTCTTTACAGTACACCCCCACCCCCCATTACTGGAATCAGCCCCCCAGTTACAGTATTCAGCTTCCCCACATTACTGTTGTCAGTGCCCCATTAACAGTACTCAATTCTCCTACGTTATTGTACTCAGCCCCCCATACAGTAGTCAGCTCCTCCACATTACTGTTCTCAGTCCCCCATTACAGTACACAGCCCCGCCACAATATTATCTTCGGGCCCCTCCACATCACTCTCCTCAGCCCCCCCATTACAGTCCTCAGCCCCCTCTACATTACAGCACTCAGCCTCTACACACATTACAGTACTCTGCCCCCCCCTCCACATTACAGTACTCAGCCCCTGCACCATTCCAGTACTCAGCTTTCCCCCACATTACAGTACTCAGCCCCCACACACATTATAGTGTCATGGAAATTTTGTATTATTGGTCGAACTTTAAATGTGTCATATATTCGTGTTATTCATATGTCTCTCGTGTGGCTTAATTAAAGCTCTGAAGGCTGCAATTGGGCCATGCGCATGTACAATGTATGTATTACAGTACTCAGCTTGGTAATGGATGAGATGGCAGATCTGCGCTTATAGACCGGCGTGTATACCACCACGGCATTCCATGCGAATGCTGCTGTCAGTAGACCGTGGGCCTGTATCCACATATCAGCAGCATGGTACCACATGGGCTTCATAACGCAATGCGCAAGCGGTGTGAACTCCACGTGTAGGCTTATGCATATCTTACAACCCATTACTAATCTGAACTGTATCTCGGATGGATGTGTTTTAATAAAGATCGTATCGGGCCCATCCAGGTACAGACTGATATTTTTAGGGAGTGCTTGTGCAGAGAATTTTGCATACCAATAGAAGCTAGTAGGACAGGAAATATGACCTCAGATGGCTCATAGGGGGGAAGGGGAGGAAGTCTGCTGACCTCAGAAGACTCATGGGGGAGGACCAGTGATAGATAATAGCAAAGGCTATGCTCCAATTGGAATGTACATCCTCTGTATAGGCAATCCCCATTGCATTGTTCGGTGGGAGGGGATTGACTTTATTCATGTGGGGGGCATGTGTGTATTTTTAATAAAACAGAGAGCTGGGTCTAAAATCAGCCCTTATGTGAGTTGCAACAGCATCCTGAGTGTCGTTTGATCATTCTAGGGTAACGGAGCTCCACCCCCACATTTCAACAGAACCAAAGTATTTGGATGGGCAGGAATCGTGTAATTTAGCTGCAGTCGTGGTAAGCGAAATTCGCACAGCTTTATGGGGGATTTCTGCGCATCCAACTGCGAGTACTCACGGTAAGGAGAAATTCGTTAAAGCGAATTTCCAAGACAGTTTGGCGAGCCTGGTGGATACTAACGCGTATTCTTGCGTAGCTAACCAAGAACGAGGGGGGGAATGAACTATCATGAACTAGCAAAAAGTATGCCGGCACATTTCAGGTCTCTCTGCCATTAAGAGGATCGCTTTTTGCGTGTTCGTGTGGCTGATTTCGCTCTCTGTTAGCTAACAAGAAATACCGCTTGGCAAGGACCTCATTTTTTGTCCTAAACTCTTGATTTGTGGGTGAAAGACGAGGGTTTGTCTCTGCTGAGAGCAGCAGGGGGGTGGGTTTGGTTGGCTGGATTTGGTCAAGTTTAAAAATCTTCCAACCAAAAATTAAACGGGTATATGTTTTAGTGGGTAAAAGTTGTTGCATAGTGTTAGGTAAGTATTTGTGGGCTGTAGGTACTGTGGTAATTGCTCTACCCCCCTCCACGTGAGGTAATTATTACAGTGCTGAAAGGCTTAGGTTAATTGTTAACTGTTGTAAGATCTGTGTTATGTGGTCTGTACAATGTTTTGTGGTACTACTGCTCCCAGCAAGCATGCAGCAGGGGGTCCTTTCTGTTACATGTGCATGTTAGTGTGATATGTTGGTGTTTTATGTCCGTTCTGTGATTGTGCCCAAATTGTGTTGTATGTGTACTTCATATTGTTGTGTAATTGTCCAGTGTATGTTCTGTCTAAAAGTCTGTTTTATGTAAGAGGCAATTTTGAGGCTAGAGTCTGCCGTGTGTTTCCCTGTGGGGGGTCATTCTAGTGTTACCATGTGCTTCCCTGTGGGGGGTCATTCTAGTATCTACCATGTGCTTCCCTGTGGGGGGTCATTTTCTTGACTAAACCACATGGACTCCTTTTGTTTGGTGGCCATTTTGTTGGCTACCATATGTGCAGTAATCTCTATGCAATGTGCATGAAGTTTCCTATATGCATTTGACCCATATTGTGTTTTTAATCCAAATTTTTTACAGTTTCATTTGTTTGCTTTTAGCTTTAAATTTGCGTATTGCCAGCCAATTTAAAGTGTATTAAGCGAGTTTTCCCTTCACGTGTTCCACATTTAATGAGCGCGGTGTAGTCTGGGTTTTTGCACATAGATTTCTTGTATAGTGATTATGTTTTTCTTGTGTTTTTCCTGTTAAAAGTAGTTCCTTATTGTAAAGCGGGTTTGTTTTAAGCTGCTGTGTCGCGTGTTTCACGTCCAGCAGACTTTTTGTGTAAACGGTTCTAGGTGGTTGCAGTGAAGATTGCGTGTGTAGCGCGGATCGTTTAGCGGTGCTGATAGGAGTGATTTTTGCGTCAGCAACAAGGTTACTTTTGGCGCAGTTTTTCGGTTTACCTCTGTGTAATTGTTTTACTGTGAAACGTCCCGTGTTTTTCATAAGGATCCACTTTGTCCTTTTTAACAGTTTTTCAGGTTGAAAAAGGGTTTTTCTGTGTGTATTAGGAAAGTTTTTTTCTTTACACAAATTTCCTAAAGGTCAGTTAGTAGGTTTCTGCCCAACCAGTGACCCCTAAGTAACATCCAAGAACCCCTCTTTTTGTTTTGACTTGTGTTAGCTACTGTGTGCAGGGAGAGAAAAGCCACTTTCATCATTGTGCGGTGTGGCCTGCCAAACACAGTGGGTGATGAGAACCACATAAATTACGCTGTGTGAGTGGGCGGTCCAGGGAAGTATAACACTTAGCCTGGTCACCACAAACACTTCGGGTGGTCAGGATCACACAAATTGCGCTGTGGGAGTGGGAGGTGTGCTCTCAGTCTGACCGCCACTTGATGCTCTTCGGGTGATCGATAAGTATCACATAAATTACGCTGTGCTGGGAAAGTGGTGGAATCAGGCCTCTCGGTAGGATCCCACCGAGTGCTCCAGGGGGTAAACAGGTACCCGGACGCGGGATATATACCAGTGACTAGTCACGATGGGCAGTAGTCAGTCCATGAAGAGAGAGGGGGAAGCAGCCCTCTTCAGGGTAAGGACAGCTGCACAACTGATGAAGGTGAGTTTGGGGGGGAAGTCTACAGAACCCCTCAAAAGGTGGAATAAATGGTCGAAGGGTACCAGATGGGAAATTCCCCGGGAAGGTACATTTGACGCATGGAGGTGGGAAAAATTCATCTCTGAATTTGAACCACGGATGCAGGCGTCAGAACTAGAGATCGCACAGCTATGGCTTCACAGGTCAATCCGATTAGGGAAGCAGGGCATACATAAACTGGTGTCTGTCCGGAAGAACCAGGTGATGTATACCTGGCCTCCAGAGGGAATAAAACAGGAAGATCCGGTGTCAGAGGTGGAGGAAGCTCTTTCAGGGCTGACTCTACTAAGGCAGGCAGGATCAGGGTCTGCTGGGGTTCCCCAACAACCAACAGTGGCTGAGATAAGTATAACTGCACCTGTCTCTTCTGTTAGTGACGTCACTCTTGACATACCTTCTGTGTCTTCTGTCTCTATGCCTCAGCCTCTGCCTCTACCTCTCCCTTCTCCCTGCTTCACCCCAGCTCCTTCTGTTTCCAACTATGAAGCCTACTCAACAACCGATTTGCAGACTGTGAATCAAGGGGAATAGACACCCGGTTAAAAAAACAGGGCGGATTGCATCAAAGCGCTACGAACCACTGATCAGACCCCTGCCCCCCAGCTATACCCTGATCTGAGGGACCTCAAACCGGAAGGTGCAGTAAGCGAGGTGGTTAATCTAAGCCCACCGATGATGCTGGGTCAGCCCTTGCACTCTTCCCGGACCGAGGCCTATCCAGTCAGGGTGCAGCAATTTGAAGGTCCTCCCAATGCACAGGGGGAACGGACTTTAGGGGAACGGGTAGTTTGGCATGTCCCCTTCACCCCGGCAGAGATCCGCACTATTCTGGCTGAGCTCCCGGACTATCGAGTCAATCCGAGAGGATTTGCTCGAATGTTTGGACAAAACCAGTTCAGCTATGGTATGAGTGGGTCAGATTGTGCGCAGATCCTACGGGCAAAGGTGGGCATGGAAGTGGCCAGTACAGTGATTGCAGGGTGCTCTATAACCACGCATGAGGAGATGACTTCAGGGGGCAAAGAGTTCTGTACACAGCTAAAGGCAAAGCTTCCAGAAATGTATGGTGCTACCTCTACTACGGACATGATGAAGCTCACCCAGGGTCCTAATGAGGAAAGCGCCTGCTTCTGGCGCCGTCTCAAGCAGACGGCACTGGATGCGGATCTGGAAGTTGGACCTGATGCTCCAACTGAAGGGGTAAAGGTGACCGCGACGCACATTCTGTTGCGGGCCAAATTTTTGGAAGGCATCGATACTAAAATTCGGGAAAGGCTGGTTCTGGCCCGACCCGAATATAATGAGATGTCTATCCCTGCTATCCTTTCCACTCTTGCGGCAATAGAGAGGGAAATGGATAGAAGAAAACAAGACAAGGCCAAAGTTCTTATGTCCCAGACCCCACACGAAAAACCAAGGGATCTGGGTCACAGGAAGGATAGGCCCCCACCCAGGTGCTTCCAGTGCCACCAAACGGGGCACATGAGGAGGAGCTGTCCCCAATTACCTAAAGGTCGGTGGCAGTTCATTCCTGATGAGTCCTCCGCCCCTATGACCACCATGGTAAGTAACTCCTATGAATTCTCATAGGAAGTTGACAAATCGGTGTCGGCCCAGATCCATCTTTTTCTAGAGGAATTAAAATATCCCCTCCCTTGCCTCACCGACACCAGTGCAGCAAGAACGGTCCTGCGAAAACAGGACATCCAAGGCAAGGTACCCCTCTCAGGGGAAAGCCCTCCTAACCCCTACTAACCTCACTATCAAACGATGCACTATTCTTAACCCAGCTTCTCTTCTTCCTGTGTCGGAAGATGAGAAGGGGGGGGAGGACAACAATGACAGTGCTGAATTTTGCAACACGACTAACAATACTAACACCTCTTCTGCTAACATGTCTTCTTTGTCCACTACTAATCTCTCTTCCAAAGGACACGACTGCATCTCTTTGGTGGAACTGGAGTCAGCGGCGACACACCCCATATCACCCCGAGAGTAGCGGTAAGGTTGAACGTCTTCCGATACCCAAAAACCTTGGCCTGAGTGTCTCCCCATTGCCCCCTATTCCATCTGGAATGCCCCTCGGCAACCACATGGGCTGTCACCCTACGAGGTGTTGTTTGGGGGACCTCCCAAAACAGGGTTGTACTTTCCTCAACAGTTGTCGTCTTTGCATTCACAGCTTACAGGTTATGTGCAATCTCTGCAACGGGAGCTGCAGAAGATACACCATCGGGTTCGCGAATCGCTCCCCGATCCAAATACAATAACAGGTGTTCTTTCTATTGAGCCAGGTGATTGGGTCGTCCTAAAGAAACATCAAAGAACCGGACTCGAGCCACGGTTCACCGGACCATACCAAGTCCAGCTGACGACACCTACCTCACTCAAACTCGAGGGACGAGACAACTGGGTGCACGCAAGCCACTGCAAGAAGCTTTTCAGCTACACCAGAGAA
The DNA here is from genome assembly GCF_062004578.1 of Staurois parvus. NCBI lineage: Eukaryota > Metazoa > Chordata > Amphibia > Anura > Ranidae > Staurois > Staurois parvus. Next base: position 9,153,209 of record NW_028317900.1, on the reverse strand, counting down.
TGAGGGGTGTCATTTTCCTTTTTCTTTTTGTTTGTATGTCATACATGTGTGTGAACGGAGGAAAAGACGGCAGATACCCCAACCTTTTATTTAAAATGCACCTGCGTTTAGCCAGAACCGCCAACAAAACCAACTGTTGAGTATGCTCTAAGCCCCCACCCAGTCATCACATGTCCGCAATGGCCGCTGTTCATGCCCTATATGACATCCGCGTCGGCATGAAAAAGCAAGGGACCCCTGGTCAGCCCCCACGTAGACATTTATCGGTAGAACTTAATGACACATTTTTAGCAGGTAACATCAGTTTCAGCACCAATATTAGCTCTAGCTCCTGTAGGACCCTCGTCAGTCCATTATGGGTAACTGGACAGCTAGGCAGCCCTCAGGTGTGCTTTAACATCAGCTTTGGCACAGGTAACAAGTTTGTTGGGACTACCACCTGCGAGGGAGGTATAACTGTCAATCTGACTAACCAGACTTCCCTTCTGAGTAACCACACTGACCGACCAGACCACGTGTGTTGGAAGGACGGATGTGATGTGCAGACTGAGGGAGCAATCCCCCAGTCTGTGCAACTGTTGCTCAGTGCCAGAGGCCGAACGAGGAACTCTTCCTGCTCTGCTCTGACAGGTCCATACTATTTTCTGTGTGGTTCGGCAGCCTATAGAACATTTCCCCAGAACGCGAAAGGTTCGTGTGCCCTCACAAAGCTAGTCCCCGCATCCTATGTAGTGATGGATCATGAAGAGTTGATGGTCCACAAGAAGGTAAGGATGGCAGGGAGAGTTCGCAGGGAGCTGTTCTCTGAGGGCGACCAGGCATGGGCTTGGTTCCCCTCATGGACAGGATGGGGAATAGAACTTATGAAGCGCCTGAACAATTTTTCTGTCATCGTGGATAGTATGTTTAACGAGACCGTAGAGGCTGTCAGAGAAATTGCCCAAGAACAACGGCAGATGGGAATTTTAGTGCTTCAGGAGAAGATGGCCCTTGATTATCTTTTAGCCGCCAAAGGGGGGTTCTGTGAGTTCATCGGAGAGGATTGTTGTACTTGGATAGAAGACACCGATGACAAGGTCCAGGCCCATATGGACAAAGTTAGTGAACTACAGGGAAAAGCTAGAGCTATAGCTAGTGAGGGTTGGAATCCGTTCAAGGGTTTGGGAGGATTGGGAGATTTCCTGTTCTCCATCGGATCTTGGTTGAAGGAAGTGGGAGTGTATATCCTGATGCTTCTCTTTTTCATCTGCCTTTTATATGCCGCGGTGAGATGTTCCTGTTGCCTCATCGACCGTGTAAGCCAAGCTCGGGCAGACGACCACATCTCCATGCCCGCTCCGGGGATCCCACTCCAACCACTGATCGGGGGAAGACCTCACCAACCAACCACCTTCTCTACAGATTACGTCCTGGCTTCCCTCTAATTTATCTCTCTGAAGACCACATTCTCCAAGACCTTCAAGCAAGCTTCAAGCCTCATCATTGTTTGTGTCTGCGATTTGGAAAACTGTCTGGGTCGAGACCAGCCTTGTGTGGCCCCGTCTGCAGGGGCAATTTGAGAATCTATTGCTGGATCTCCCCAGACCACCGTGGGATCACAAGCTTTATTCATACCAGTCTGTTTGTGGTTTTTGCAAGAGCCTTCCTGTAGTGAAGGTTCCAACGCTCTTGAGGATCATCGCTTCAATCAAGCCTGTTTGCGTCGAGTCTGCGTCGGGTCTTGTTGTTTCAGGTACCCCGTGGAGCTTTATTCTCAGGGACAACTACAGGAACTCTTTGAAGTTTGAGACTACACCCATCAAGCTGAAGAAGATCAAGAAGGGACACGAGGAGAATATGATAAAACAGGAGGGAATGTCATGGAAATTTTGTATTATTGGTCGAACTTTAAATGTGTCATATATTCGTGTTATTCATATGTCTCTCGTGTGGCTTAATTAAAGCTCTGAAGGCTGCAATTGGGCCATGCGCATGTACAATGTATGTATTACAGTACTCAGCTTGGTAATGGATGAGATGGCAGATCTGCGCTTATAGACCGGCGTGTATACCACCACGGCATTCCATGCGAATGCTGCTGTCAGTAGACCGTGGGCCTGTATCCACATATCAGCAGCATGGTACCACATGGGCTTCATAACGCAATGCGCAAGCGGTGTGAACTCCACGTGTAGGCTTATGCATATCTTACAACCCATTACTAATCTGAACTGTATCTCGGATGGATGTGTTTTAATAAAGATCGTATCGGGCCCATCCAGGTACAGACTGATATTTTTAGGGAGTGCTTGTGCAGAGAATTTTGCATACCAATAGAAGCTAGTAGGACAGGAAATATGACCTCAGATGGCTCATAGGGGGGAAGGGGAGGAAGTCTGCTGACCTCAGAAGACTCATGGGGGAGGACCAGTGATAGATAATAGCAAAGGCTATGCTCCAATTGGAATGTACATCCTCTGTATAGGCAATCCCCATTGCATTGTTCGGTGGGAGGGGATTGACTTTCTTCATGTGGGGGGCATGTGTGTATTTTTAATAAAACAGAGAGCTGGGTCTAAAATCAGCCCTTATGTGAGTTGCAACAGCATCCTGAGTGTCGTTTGATCATTCTAGGGTAACGGAGCTCCACCCCCACATTTCAACAGAACCAAAGTATTTGGATGGGCAGGAATCGTGTAATTTAGCTGCAGTCGTGGTAAGCGAAATTCGCACAGCTTTATGGGGGATTTCTGCGCATCCAACTGCGAGTACTCACGGTAAGGAGAAATTCATTAAAGCGAATTTCCAAGACAATAGTACTCCCCTCCCCTCCCCCCACATTACAGTACTCAGCCCCCACACACATTACAGTACCCCCCCCACACACACACACATTACAGTGCTCAGCCTCCACACACAATACAGTACTCAGCCCCCATCATTACAGTATTCAGCCACCCTCCTCCCCCTTCCCACATTACTGTTCTCAGCTAGCTCTCCCACATTACCCCATTCACACTAATGTCCTCAGCTCCCGATCACATCTACCTACCTTACACCAATGGGAGGGTGGGAGGCACAGCAGGTCTAAAAGTGTGGAGGGAGCTACAAGTTGGTGATTGATTGCTTGTAATGCCCTGCATCACCTGCTTGTTTACTTCAGGCAACTCTTGCCCTCCCTCCAGAGCTATCCTGTCTCCCGCTGTCGGCTCTGCAAAGATGATGGCGGTGACAACTAAGAGAAGAGCAAGCTCTTAAATAGCAAGACCACTGCAGTCCGGGTTGGAAAGTGATTGGGTCCGGACCTGGACCAGACTCCGACATTTTGTGGTGCCTGCTCTATAGTGTGTACTTGTCTCAATCCAGAGCACTAAGCATCATTCATATCTGCTGCCTCCTTCCTGTGCTATCAGCATGAATCACTTCTGACAAGTTTTCCTGACACCAAGAGAAGAATGATGACAGGGGGGAGATCCCCAACAGATTGACAGCCTCAGCTCTGTTTATGTGTGCTGGGTGAAGAGGGTTGTGTCTCTTCCCTACAATCACTGATGTAACTTCAACCCCCCTTCCTCTGCTTTTCAGAGTCAAAAGATCCTGTGTAAATTCTGCACTTTAAATGGATGTAAGGGAAATATGGCTATAGATAAACAGGTACAACTTATGTAGGTTAATTTGTTTTATCTCTGTGTATCACCTGAGGCCAGTCACTTCACTAGGTATATGTAAGGGTTTATAACCACTGTAAATTTATAGTTTATGTATATAGAATGGAACAAGAAATTGTATTTCTACAGTTACAATTGGATGCTGAGAAGCATACTGATAATTAGGTACACAAGTCTGCAATAGGACATCAAAAAAATAGACTGGAAAAAAAAAAACTTTGTTCAGTGCATTCCCTGATTTACTTGCAGCCTACATCCTCATATATTACTGCAAGTAATTACTGTTTCAATCTGTTTTGTTCCTCACAAAGAGGAAAAAAAATACACAAAACAAATCAAGCCACATATAGTGTGCTTAAGGAACCTCTTAGAGCTAATGCCACAATGGATCTAAGTTACCCATAACAGAGAGAATAAGGAGAACGTATTAGATAACATATATTTCCGAACTTGCAACTGCAAATAAATATCTGTCATTGCATTCAGTGCTCGACAATACCAAATTAAATGACTAATATAAAAAAAAAAAACACATACAAAATTTCTGGGAACAGACAGAGCCAATTTTCTTCCTTTCATTGTCCATCACAACCAGAAATCACTGCCAATATTTCAAAGTATTTTAAAGACCTTGATACTTTCATTTATTAGAAACACCATTCGCCAAGATCTCACACTGACTTTTATTTTTACTGGAACTGCCCCAAGTGTGTGCATATAACCTTTTCAGGGACAAGTCTATATACAACCAGGACTGTTGTTAGAAACCACGGGGGCCCCATACAGCCAACCAGACAGCCCCCCCACCCCCTACACCCAAATAACCCACAGTTTACTATGCTTCAGTTATGAATGAACACAGTGAGTAAGTGTTACCCATCACTCATTGTGTTTATTTAGGATAGGAAGGTGTTGGTAAATGTGACATATTTACTGGACCCTTCCCCCCCTCTCCATCCTGATGGATCCTATTGTGTGCTTGCAGATGCCAGTGGGAAGGAGAGAAGGGAAGTCGGCAGTGCTGTGGGGGCACACATGGGGATCTTGGGCAGCAGGGGAAATGTATGGTGCACTGGGAGTGTGATGGGTGCGGCGGGGGCAATTAGTAGATTCAATCCCCTGTATGGCTCTCTTTGCAGCAGCTGAAGGCCAGTGGAAGGGAGAGGAGAGGAAGCCAGAGAGAGCCATAAAGGGGATAGGTTCAAGTAAATTCCCCCCCTCCCCCCGCTGTACCAATCACCCTCCCTGCCCACATCCTATTCACCGAGCTGCCTGCCCCCCCCTGCCAGCCTGAGCCCCATGCAGGAGGACTGGTGGTACCCCCCTTATCCACGGCCCTGTATACAACACTCAAATATTTTGGCAGCAATATTCTTAAAACCAGGAAAATTGTATTTGCACATTTGTCAAAGTCCATCTCAGAGATAAAATGGACCTAAATAGGGAGACCTTGGTGAGTATATTTTGCTTTAGAAGGTAAGAACAAAAAATATAGCCTATAGCCATAAGAATTATCATAGTAAGAGTGCCAATACTGTAACCTAAATATTATGCTGCACAACATAATCATCCTACCATGTTTCAGAAATTTTGGGTACTCATTGTTCCCCAGGAACCACACTGGCAGGATAGTGATGTCATATCCTACAATGCAGGATACAGGGGGTAAACATTTATTCAAACGTTTTTCCATGAAGGTACACCTTTATCCTTCTAATATTAAGCAGCTTCTACAGGGAGGGGATCCCTGATCTAATGTAGCAGAACGTGCATTTTACTGTGAGGCCTGCTTTACCTGCATTTTTTAAAAATAAAAATGACAAATCCTAATAACTCATAACTCATAATAATAATAACAATAGCAAACCTGTATAACAGAATGCTGAAAGGTATTAACTCAGTGGGAACACTTTACCAGCATCATTTATACCCCATGCACACTGGGGCTCTTCTAAACACTTTTCTACATTGTAAGTTCTAAGTTGTGTTTTTGTAAACTCTTTAGAAACATTTAGGTCAGTTTTGGAGTGCCAAGCAAGTGGGCTTTAATTGATTTAATTGGCTAGAATACTAATTTATTCTGGTCATTTAAATTAATAAATGCTAAGGCATTAAAACACACCTAGTCCTTAAGCGTGTTTAGGCACAGTTTGGTGTTTTTTCAGCCAAAATGCTCCTCTCTTGAACACACAAGTGTTTTTTTTCTGCCTCTTTGGAAGCTCCTGCCTCTAAACTCCTGTATATGTGCATGGACATTTAGACTAACTGTAAAACAGGCATTTTTGAGGTGCAGTGTGCATGAGGCCTAATAAGCTAAAGAAACCATAACTCTTTTTCAGCATCTACAGACTGAAGCATTACATTAGCTAGTGGCTGTTCCCCCCACACATGATAGATAACAGTGAATGTGAATAAATGATGTGCAACATAAGAATAACAGAAAATGTTTTAGTTATTATTGTATTCCCAGTATTGGGTCAGCTTTTATAAATGTTTGCATGATGAATGATCTTTCTAATGATAGTTATAGCTTTTTTATATCTTTGTTGTTGGTATGATTTGTTTCTACCCCTGAATTACTATAACAGGTGAATCCATTCTGCCAAATTGCAGAACCTAAAATAACACTTAGAAGCATATTCAGCAACAGGAATGTTGTGGACACATATTTTCCAATATAGGTATATGTTTCCCTAAAACACACCAGTAAGTATAGTACAATACTAAATGACAGCACAGTCTCTCTCTCCATCTATAACAGAAATCACCATTCAGCTACACCACAGCCTTCTATTATCATGATGCGATTGGAAGCTAGGGAACCAGGGAGCATTGTGAAGGGAGAATTTTTTGTTGCAATACGTCATCATATCAGCACTTGGTATAGATCTTTATATTATTGAGGTGAAGAACTTAATTGAGTATTGTGATCAAGGTGGATAAAAATCAATGATTTAAAAAAAAAAAAAAAAAAAAAAAAAAATCGGATTTTTTTTATTTAAATCGGATTTTTTTTATTTAAATCAGATTTTTTTTAAATAAAATGCTTTTTGAGAAAAATATATTACCATCCAAAGGTTATTCCATCATGAAATAAAGATTTGTTTTTTAATTATGTAGAATAAGGCTGTATATGTTTAATTTTTTTGGTAAATAAATTCCATGAATCCATTCACAATGTCATGCTCTTCCAGAGGTTTTTGTAAGATTATTGGGCAGTTTCTCTGCCTACAAGATATTATCACAGATGCTTGGTTTACTTTTGCAGTTCTCAAAACTGAATTTAACTCAGCGGAGATCACATGCCTCTTCTTCACAGCAAAAATGTTATAACATGAACAGAGTTAAGAAAAAGACCTTAATCCTAACTTCTACAAACCTATGAATACAGAATCAACCCCTTCAGTGCTAAGTTTCAAGAAGTTCAGTGAATAGAAACAATATTTTTCTGATTGTTTGGAGTGGAATAGATCTGCACAAGAAGAAAGTGAAACTAAGTGTGAGGAGGAAGGGGCTGACAGTCTAGGTTTCTTAAAATATATATATTTTGTTTAGCCAAATTAGTTAACAAACATGGATGTTTGTTTAAGCAAATAACATATGCTGGAATGTTATTGTTTCAGTTGAATAAATCTATTTAAATTGTTATTATTAAGGTAATGATTATTTTTCTCCTTCCTAAGTACAACAGAAAAGTTGTCCAAATATGAATGATTAACCTATTAAACTGGGGATAAAAAACTAATATGAAAAGTTGTTATTCTAAAAATCTTCATCTACTTGCATATTAAAGTTATACCAGCAAGAATTAGTCTTTATGTAGAAAACTAGGATTTAAATCAAGCCTTACTGACTAGTGATTTAAATCAGTTTGATTTAAATCAAATCCACCCTGATTGTGATGGATTCTCTGTTCAGAATTGAAAGTATATATCTTTTTCTAATTTGTGTCCATTTTTAACCCTATATCAGCGGTCACTAAATGGTGGACCGCGGTCCAAGAATGGCCTGAGCAGCACTCCTACCCGGACCGTCAGCCCGACACACTAGAATGACAGATCCGCTGCTCAGCAGGGCGGTCATCGGCGCCCCACTGCTTGCAGATCACTTGCTCCCATCTCCCACTCCCTGCCTGTCCACAATTGCACACCCTGTCCCCTTCAGTAAGGATCCTGGCCAGCTCCTGTCTGCCCTCAAGGTAGGGTGTGTTCTTTCAGGGGAACTCTGATGGGCACATGTATATTAAGGAGCACTCTGATGGGCACATTTATATTAAGGAGCACTCTGATGGGCACATTTATATTAAGGAGCACTCTGATGGGCACATTTATATTAAAGAGCACTCTGATGGGCACATTTATATTAGGGGGCACTCTGATGGGCACATTTAATAGTAAAGGGTACTACTGCTGGGCACATTTAATGTTAAGGAACATAGAATGTGCCCATCAGAGTGACCCTTAGAATAAAATGTGGCCATCATTCCCAATCAGAGTGCCCCTTTCCATCACATGTGCCCATCAGAGTGCCCCTTTCCACAGTATGTGCCCTTATGTGCTGCTTAACATAACATGTTCCCATCAGAGTTCCCTTTAACATAAAATGTGCCCATCTGAGTGACCCTTAACATAAAATGTGCCCATCAGTGTTCCCCTTAACATAAAGTAATAGGCATGCTGATGGGCACATTTAATGTTAAAGGTTACTACTGATGGGTACATTTAATGTTAAGGGGCACTCTGATGGGCACAACATAGAATGTGCCCATCTGAGTGCCCCTTTCCACAGTATGTGCCCATCAGTATTACCCTTTAACATTAAATGTGCTCATCAGAGTGCCCCTTAATATATATATGCCCATCAGAGTGCCCCTTAAAAGTGGAGTTCCACTCACCCTGTCAAAAAATAAAAGTCAGCAGCTACAAAAACTGCAGCTGCTGACTTTTAAAAAAACAACCACTTACCTGTCCCTCGGTCCTGCGGTGTGTCCCTCTAGGCGATCAGACTGGAAGTGGGAGCGGGTAACTGTCAAATTCGGGTACCCATCCCCCCCTACCGCCCCCCCCCAAACGTGCAAAGGTGCCAATCCTTAATGGGGAGCAATCCTTAAAGTGGAACTTCCCCTTTTGGGTGGAGCTCTGCTTTAACATTAAATGAGCCCATCAGTATTACCCTTTAACATTAAATGTGCCCATCAGAGTGCCCCTTAATATAAATGTGTCCATCAGAATTCTCTTTAATATAAATGTGCCCATCAGAGTGCCCCTTAATATAAATGTGTCCATCAGAATTCTCTTTAATATAAATGTGTCCATCAGAGTGCCCCTGAAAGAACACACACTACCTTGAGAGCAGACAGAAGTGGGAGGCAGGAGCTTGCTGGGATCCTTGCTGAAGGGGACTGGGCACGCGCTTGTGTACAAGCAGGGAGCAGGAGCCGGGAAACAGTAAGCTGTAAGGGGCAGGGTGCACACGTGATGTCATCGTTAGCTGGGATGACTGGCCTGCTGAGTGGCGGATCTGTCATTCTAGTCTGGCGGGCTGGCAGTCCGAGCAGGAGTGCTGCTCGGGCCATTCTTGGACCTCAGTCTGCTCTTTAGTGACCGCTGGACTATGGGATTTGTACTGTGCAAAGAGCAGTAGACATGACAACAACATGCACTGCTTGTTCCAAACAAATTGCAGTGAGAGAGAAAAGGAGAGGTTTGAAAAATCACACAGGAAATTACAATGATGCAAACAACATGCTAAGTAACAATTTCATGAAAAATAGATTACAGGCCCATTACATATTGGATATGCAGGGATTATCATTATTTACTTATTAATTTATTTTTGAGGGGGAAAAATAAGAATATCATTTAGTGACACCTTGAAGTGTACACACACACACAAACAACACAGGATACAAAAAAGGTCATACATATTTTATTAATCTATTCTCCTTTATTTATTTAGTAAGTGCTTCCATCCCTATTGTAAACATTGTTCTATTACCTGCACTGCATAAGTGGTAAGCTTCAGTGGAATTCCTCTGCACCAACATATTGGAGGTTTTAAATCCACAATTTTCAGGTACCTAAGCTATCACAGGCTTCGGGAGTGCCCTGGAGTGCCTGTAGTGCCCTGCAGCAATGGATCTGAATCAATTGGCACTTTCTAACAGCTAGTTTGCTATTATCTGCCTATTTCAAACTGTCTTTCATGGTTACAGGCCTACTCTATGACCCCATAGATAATGAACATTCTAGCCTACACAATGAATGTGTGGCTGACAATCAATAAAGTCTTTTTTAATAATAACAATACCATATGGGGGGCGTGTCCAAGATGGCGATCAGAGCGAATGTGTGAGAGAGGAGCTCCAACACTTTATGATTCTTTTCTCCATGATTTTGGAGCACCGCTGGGCGCTAACACTTTCGGTAGACAGCAGATGAGGACCCGATGCACAATGAATACAGCGAGTGAGTCTCCGGAGACGGTTTCGCAACTGGGCCACATGCTCAACATGGCCACTCAAACTGAGACCGCTGAGCAGGCAGCTGCAGAACACAATCAGTTTCAGACTCTAATGCAAGCGATTACAAGCTGCCAGTTTACCCTAACTACTAAAATAGACTCTCTCCAGATTGACATTGGCCTTATTAGGAGGGACATGGAGACGTTTTGCAACTGGCTATCGGAAGCTGAGCGTCACCTCGAGGATTCTGAAGACACAGTCTGCCCAATTTCACACCCTTCGTACTAAGGTGAAATACCTAGAGTCTAGAGATGAGGATGCAGAAAACCAAAACTGGAGATATAATCTCTACATCACTGGAGGGGGCTGAGGGCCAAGACCTGGTGGCTTTTTAAGAACAGTTACTGTGCACTCTGCTGCCTTAAGTGCTATTTTCTTTGTACTTCCTACTGGAGAGGGCCCATGAAATGCCATCAAATTGGGGCCCCCCTGGTGTGCCTTCCCACACCTTCATCCTACATCTCCTTCATTTCCATGACCAGGGATTTGGTTCTCCAGGAATCCAGGAAACAAAAAACACCCTGTCATGAAGTTGATGATCTTCCCAGGCTATTCAGTGGAGACGCAGATGCTGCAGGTGAAGCTGGCTTCCGTCGGAAGGGGACCAAATATAGTATGCTTTTCTCAGCAAGACTATTGATACAAGAAGGTAACTTTGTTCAGTTCTTTACTTCCCCCGAGGAGGCCAATAGCTTGAAACGCTACCCAGCTTTACAACATGGGGGCCTGGGTAGTGTGTACTATCCACCTAGGCCTGTGGCCTCAACCCACACGACCTCTGTTCAGATATCTACTGGGTCTACGGTCTACGTACCCCATTTGCAGATGAGTACCCTCTTTGCTCTATGTTACCGGTTGGCAGCTTACCATATCACAGCTGATGCATCCCTCACGGCCCTCCCTGCTTGCAGTCTACCTCCAGTTGCTGTATTGGCCGCAAGGATCCTGCCCTCGGTTGGAAATGCATATTCTATTCTCTGATATCCTGGGAGCAGCTGCCTATGATAATATTCTGTGTGTAGACAGTGGTTCCTGTTGGTGGATGGTCTGCTGCGGCGTCCCTGCCTACTCTCGCCTTGACGTGCCATTCGGATAGCATCCTTATGCAATTTCCCACTAAATTCTGTTACTCAACACTCAATTTGAGGCAAATTGTAAGTGTTTAGTAACCAGCTTTTGTATATATTATTATATGTAAATTATTATTATATTATTATTATACAGTATTTATAAAGCGCCAATAGTTCGCTCAGCGCTGTACATTACAAAGGGGGACAGAACATGTGACAGAACAATACCAATACAATGCAAAACATGAGGGGATCGAGGGCCCTGCTCTTTTAAGCTTACAATCTAGGAGGGAGGGAATGGTGGCACAGGAGGAGGTAGCTGTGGGGGATGGAGTGGTAGGAAAAGTGGAGGAGGTCGGCAAGTTAGCAGGGGGCGGGGTAGGCTTCCCTGAAGAGATGGGTTTTCAGGGTGCGCCTAAAGGAGAGGAGAGTAGGTGATAATCTGATGGGTTGGGGCAGGGAGTTCCAGAGGATGGGTGACACCCTGGAGAAGTCCTGGAGGCGGGCATGGGAGGAGGAGACCAGGGAACTAGAGAGAAGGAGGTCTTGTGAGGAGCGGAGTGTGCGTGCTGGGCGGTACTTGGATATTAGGTCAGTGATGTAGTTCGGGGCAGTATGGTGGACAGCTTTGTACGTCAGCGTTAGGATTTTGAATTTGATCCGTTGCGCAATCGGAAGCCAGTGGAGGGATTGGCAGAGGGGGGTGGCGGAAACGGAGCGGTTGGAAAGGTGAATGAGTCTGGCAGCCGTATTCAGGATGGACTGAAGCGGGGATAGCCAGCGGCGAGGCAGGCCAGTGAGGAGGGAGTTGCAGTAGTCGAGTCGCGATATGATGAGGGAGTGGATGAGCTGTTTAGTGGTTTAGGAACGTGCGAATTTTGGCGATGTTGCGGAGGTGGAGTCTGGAGTCTGTAAATTATGTATTATATTGGCTATATTTATTTTACATGATGTTTATGTTGTAGACCTGACACACCTGAAGAAGGAAACAAAAGTTCAGAAACGCGTTGGATTTGTCTGAACAACATCAGTTGATGTATCACAGACTGTCAGGTTTCATGCACATTACTTATGTTTTGTATTCAGTTTATGTATTATTGCATTATCAGCTACAACACTGAATCTTTTGATTCACTTTTTATTGTGTGAGCATTTTGTAATAAATATCTCTTTTTTATATACATTTGTATACTCATCATGGTTCTTGCCGCATAAAGTCCCAGGGGAACATTTACATTTCGTGTCCTTTGGGATGCAGGCAAGAACCTCTGTGGTGGGACTCCTTTGCCATATTGTTAATTTGTATATCCTCTCTGCAAGTGGTTTTTGCCCTTGTTTACTTATTTTTTTTTGGTTGCCCACTGCAACCTACTTTTCTGCTGATTACTTTTTCTTAACTTTAGAATATTGTTTTACTGATTCTCCTCCCTTCCCTTTCCTCCCTTTCCAAATCCCCTCTCTCTCCCCTCCTTCTTTCCCCTCCCCTCCTCACCTGAGAATTGAATTATGAGTGTTTGTTTTCCTTGTTGTGCACCTATATTTTATAAGGTTATACTGCTCCTTGTCCTGAACTACTCTGATGCTTCAATTGTCGTATCTGAGAAATATCTATGCCGCCAATTGCATTTGCTGCAGTTTATGTACCGTATCACTTTTATGTATCTTTTGTACAATGTACCAACTAGACCTCTTTGAGTTTTGTATTGTTTTCTACTTTTATGCAAAATGAAATATATATCTGTTAAAAAACCAACAAAACAAAACAATACCTTACAGTTTCTCTAAAGGCTTTATAAATGTTTTTTTAATGTAAGCACCGTGGAACACAGTATAACAGAGGTGTATAATAAACTAAAAAAGCCACAATTTCTGGGGAAATTGTGTGAAGTGTTCTTGCCTCTACCAGTAGTCTACAACTGGAGTGGGTGGAGTAAGTGGGTGGAGTGGCTTGCGTAACTGTTGTGTGGTTGGAGTGGCTGGAGTAACTGTGAAAAGTCTAATTTCTTTTCATAAATGTAGCTAGTTGAAACACCTCAAATACTCTCTACTGTAGAAAACTTATTTCCAAACCTTTAACCAGAAGCCGGCCAAACTGTCAAGAATTCAAAATTAGATTTCAAATAGGGCAGAGAAGAGCGGTTAAAAACAAACTGCTCCAAATTGCTCACTTCACTGGCAACTTCAAATGGTCGTAGTTTTAAAAACTATAAATCCTACAGCGAAGAGCTTTATATTGTCACAAGACCCAGACCTACATTTTGATGCATAATATGTCACTGAAAAATTAAAAATGAAGGCACAGTCGCAGTTTAGAAATTGCCCTTCAAATTTGAGGTAGCAAGAGTGGAGTTTCAATGAATGTCAATGGGCAGCATGAGTTGTAAACAAATGGTCATATTGTGAAAACTATCAGGACTATGACTTAGTCGTGGACATTTTTAGTGGCAGCAGGGATAGCAGAACGTTTTGATATAAGATTTGTGTAGGTGGGCTTGAAAATGAGGGAGTGATGGCAGTTTGGAAATCATGTCCTGATTTTTCAGCTCACACTCTAGCTTTTGTCAGCTCCCACTCTAGTTTTGAACATTTCGCCATTCATTCCTATGGGACCAATTTCACCACAAAAACGCTGATATTTCGTGAACAATTCGGCGAAACATTCCACAAAGTAATAGCACACCAATTGGGAACAATCGTTTTGGTATATTACTGTCTATGTAGTGTAAAAACTGTGGGAGGAGTTAGGATGGTAAATTTGGCTATAATAATAAGAATATATATGTGAGATAACAGTAAGTGGTCTTGCCATGCAAGAACACTTAATAAAGAAAAATACAATTTGTGTACTTTAAGTCCTCATGCACAGTGGACGTTTTTACAGTGGCTGTTTTTGGCTTTTGATGTTTTTTTCTACAGCCAGTAAACTCCCCAGCATGTTATCCTATGTGTCCATGCACACATGGACTGTGATCAGCGTTTCTTGGTAGGGGCATATTTTGGCTGGAAAAAAAACCCAGAACTAGTGGGTTTCTAGAGGAGTTTTTTAGCTGTAAAAACACTCTAACGTTGAAAACTGCAGCAAAACGCAGTAAATGGTTTTTTTTGTAAAAAAACCCGCTAAAAAATGCAAACGCGAAAAAAAAAAAACAGCAGAAAGCTGCTAAACGCTAATGCAAAAACACTAAAAAACGCTGGAAAACTCACGTTTTTAACATGATTTCACACAGCTAATATTACTAACGTTTTTAAAATGCCCAGTGTGCATAGAGCCTAAATGTTATACAGCTGATACCTTACTTAAAAATCTTGACCATCCAGGGACAGTTTCTGTGTCAAATCTGTACAATCTAAAATTGTTCCTAGAAAGCAGAAACAGCTGCCACCTGTGCCAGTGAAGAATTGCCCAGATGTTTTACATGTATTAGCCTATATCATTTACAAGTGAAAAGGCACTCCATATTTACTGCCATACAGAAAATGCTATCTTATTACCGTAGCTTACAATAGGAAAACAGATTTTTGCCTAGTGCAAAGTAAATTTTTCATAAGGGGATGTTGCTTTAAATCTGCATGTAAGATTCTCCATATTTAGAAATGGCACAGGCACATATAGAGGCTAATATTGTCTTCTAAACGGAATGACACATGCACACATTCTGAAGATCTGCATTCTCTAAACATAGTATAGAAACCTGAGTACATATAACATGAAAAGAAGCTTGCCAGTGTATTACTGCACTTCTATCCTCATGAGGCATGTGTGATAAATTACGGTGTTGGAGACCAATTTCACACCATCTGTTTTCAGGGCAACATTACTCACACACCTTTCATCTATGTAACTATAATATAGAATGTGAAATATTTACTGTCTATGGGCTACTGGCAACTGCAGAAGGTTATCAGCTAAAGCAGACAAAATGTTTAGGCTGTTAATAGTCAGAATGATTAGGAGAAACATGTCTATTGCACAGTTAATATAATTACACATACAAAAAAAAAAAAGTTGATTTCTAAGACTAAAGGTAAGGGCATATTGATTTAATGCCAAGAACAACGAGGTCCATTCTGTCATTTTCTAGGGCAAGTTACAAAATAGCAGATAACAGCTGTGGCATATGATTGCTATGGTCAACACTTTTCATTTCCTCCATTTTTCATACTGTGACTAATGATACTTTTGCTGAAGGTTAGAAGTATGCCATTTTATTATAATCACTGAGACTTCAACAATGTTTTTATTATATGCAAAAAACATCATATCGCCTATGTGGACTTTGCTTTATTCCCTTGACTCATTTATTATTTACATCCAGAAAGTTACTAGTTGAAAATGGGACACGGAGGCATACTTAAGGAAGCATAAATGGGATACTCTATAAAGAAATCTTGGCAGGAACACAAAAATATGTCTATATTGTAATATGCAACTTACAGAACCCAGCTGTTATAATAATGACATGATGAAGGGGTCCCACTACAACCCCAGAAATGGATCTGCTTGTCCTTTTGATTTTATATTGAAATAAACTTTTCACAGTCTATCAACATTTTGTTTGTAACTCCTGTGTCTCCTGTACCTCTTATGTTACTATTGCATTCTGTATTTCCTCCTCATGTTCTCTATAGATCCCACGTGTCAAACACAAGGCCTGTGGGCCAAATCCTGTCCACCAGGCCATTTCATTTGGCCCTCACACATGGCGTTTTTTCAGCCATTCTACCACTGCCTGCTCCCTGAAACCACACTCTGTGCATAGCGCACCCCTAAACTCCACACATAACGCACTCCTGGTATTTATTACCCTTATAAGATACTACCACTGTCAGTGCAATTTGGCCAAACCAATCGTTCAATGTGGTTCGAGGGGGGTATTTGCTGAATTCTTGCACCTATTCTCTGGAAAAAAAAGCCCAGTTTAAATATATCTTGTCTTACCAATACAACCTCCCCTTTGAGGGTACCATTAATGCTGATGTGGCCCACGGTGAAATTGAGCTTGACACCCTTGCTCTAGATCAGTGGTTCTCAACCTTTCTAATGCCGCGACCCCTTAATACAGTTCCTCATGTTGTGGTGACCCCCAACCATAAAATTATTTTCGTTGCTACTTCATAACTGTAATTTTGCAGTGGAAGGAGTAGTGCCCCATCGTTGGTGTCGGTGGGGGGAGGAATGGTGCCCCATCGTTGGTGTCGGTGGGGGGAGGAATGGTGCCCCATCGTTGGTGTCGGTGGGGGGAGGAATGGTGCCCCATCGTTGGTGTCGGTGGGGGGAGGAATGGTGCCCCATCGTTGGTGTCGGTGGGGGGAGGAATGGTGCCCCATCGTTGGTGTCGGTGGGGGGAGGAATGGTGCCCCATCGTTGGTGTCGGTGGGGGGAGGAATGGTGCCCCATCGTTGGTGTCGGTGGGGGGAGGAATGGTGCCCCATCGTTGGTGTCGGTGGGGGGAGGAATGGTGCCCCATCGTTGGTGTCGGTGGGGGGAGGAATGGTGCCCCATCGTTGGTGTCGGTGGGGGGAGGAATGGTGCCCCATCGTTGGTGTCGGTGGGGGGAGGAATGGTGCCCCATCGTTGGTGTCGGTGGGGGGAGGAATGGTGCCCCATCGTTGGTGTCGGTGGGGGGAGGAATGGTGCCCCATCGTTGGTGTCGGTGGGGGGAGGAATGGTGCCCCATCGTTGGTGTCGGTGGGGGGAGGAATAGTGCCCCATCGTTGGTGTCGGTGGGGGGAGGAATAGTGCCCCATCGTTGGTGTCGGTGGGGGGAGGAATAGTGCCCCATCGTTGGTGTCGGTGGGGGGAGGAATAGTGCCCCATCGTTGGTGTCGGTGGGGGGAGGAATAGTGCCCCATCGTTGGTGTCGGTGGGGGGAGGAATAGTGCCCCATCGTTGGTGTCCGTGGGGGGAGGAATAGTGTCCCATCGTTGGTGTCAGTGGGGGGAGGAATAGTGCCCCATCGTTGGTGTATGTGTGGGAGGAATAGTGCCCCATCGTTGGTATTAGTGACACAAATGATGGGGCACTATTCCTCCCACTGACACCAAAGATACTTACCTTGCTGACCCCTGCTCCAGCCTGGGCTCGCTCTCTCACTTACCTGTCATCTCTCTTCCTTCTCTGGCCGCTCTCCTCTTCACTTACTCGGCAGCTCCCTTGATCTTCTTTGATCTACACGCGCTGCCGCTTGGCTCCTCCTCTCCAAGCTCCACCTCCTCGCCGGTGATTGGCCGCCTGTGTGCCTTTCCTGAGCTACAGTTCCCGGTGGCCAATCAGCGGCGAGGAGGCGGAGCTGTTGAGTGATCCCGGAGGTGTGGCCAGGTGACAGGAGCAGCGTATCATCCCGCCCACACATCGCCTGAGTCAGAGGAGCGGTGTCTCGGTTCCTAAAACCATCGGAAATATGTGTTTTCCGATGGTCTTAGGCGACCCCTGTGAAATGGTCGTTCCACCCCCAAAGGGGTCGCGACCCCCAGGTTGAGAACTGCTGCTCTAGATGGTGGGTTGGTCTATTTTCACAAGGATTTCTCTAACTGTCAATGTTAGTTGCAAAATAAAAGCAGAGAGCAAAGCTTGCTTTTCTCACCAGGAAAAGGGGGCAAATTAATATGACCTTTCACACAGTATATATACACTCACCAGCCACTTTATTAGGTACACCTGTTCAATTGCTTGGTAACTCAAATTGCTAATAAGCCAATCACAATGCAGCAACTCAATGCATTTTGGCATCTAGATGTGGTGAAGATGACTTGCTGGAGTTCAAACTGAGCTTTAGAATGGGGAAGAAAGGGGATTTAGGTGACTTTGAACGTGGCATGGTTATTGGTGTCAGACGGGCTAGTCTGAGTATTTAAAAAACTGCTGATCTAATGAGATTTTCACAGTAAGTGACAGCTGTGTGGACAAAAATGCCTTGTTGATGTCAGAGGTCAGAGGAGAAGGGGCAGACTTGTTTGAGATAATAGAAGGGCAACAATAACTCAAATAACCACTCGTTACAACCAAAGTATGCAGAATACCATCTCTGAATGCACAACATTCAGTTGGACTTTGAAGCGGATGGGCTACATTAGAGGAAGAGGAAGAAGACCACACCAGGTGGCACTCCTGACAGCTAAGGACAGAAAACAGAGGCTACAATTCGCACAGGCTCACTAAAATTGGCCAATAGAAGATTGGAAAAACGTTGGTCTGGTGAATCTCGATTTCGTTAGATAAGGCTGTATGTGAAAATCCCAGTAGATCAGTAATTTTTGAAATACTCAGGCCAGCCCGTCTGGCACCAACAACCATGCCACATTCAAAGTCACTTAAATACCCCTTCTTTCCCTATACTGATGCTTGGTTTGAACTTCAGCAAGTTGTCCTCACCACGTCTAGATGCCAAAATGCATTGAGTTGCTGCCATGTTAATGACTGATTAGCAATCTGAGTTACCAAGCAATTGAACAGGTGTACCTAATAAAGTGGCCAGGGAGTGTATATTACCTTTAAATGGCTGCAAAAATAAACTGCTGTAAAATTCCATGGCAGCCCAAAAGCACTTAAATAGGAGGAAAGTCACACTTGTATAGGAATCAAAAAGCATACTGGTAATAAAGCTTGGATGGTGAACTACAAACAAGTATATATATATCAGCCTTATGGTCCAATAAAAAGAAATGTGGTCTTAAAAAATGCAGGCGTTTCTAACCAGTGGCTTATACAAGAGAAGTATGGCCAAAGCTTTTTTTGGTCATACTTCTCTTCTGGGTCACAGAAGCACACTTAGTCCTTCATTCCTGTGACCCAGAATCAGCCAACAGTGTGCTAAAGCCCACTGACATCACAGAGCCACTCCAGGCTCTGAAAGGATGCTGACAATAATGTTGGGATCAATCAAGATGCCTGATCAGAGGCTAGCTCAGGCTCTCAGCAAGCCACTGAGATCCCAAGGCAGGTGATCCCACCAACTCCCCAGCCCAGTGAGCGCTGGAGGGGCACAGCACAGAGCGGTGATTGACAGTCAAAGCTCCTCTGCGCCAGGAAAACTGAGAACTCAGTGGTCACGTGATTGCATGGTTCTTAGCCTTAGATCTGGTGAGGGACACCTGCAGTATCACAACAATGCTGCAGCATGGAGGTATGTATGTTTGTTTCTTTTGTACCCCAAACATCTTTAAGCTCAACATATAAGTACACATCTCTTTGATAACCAGATATGTTGAGGTTTATTTACTAAAATAGGCTGCGCATTTTGTAAGGGGAGTTGCAATTTGCAACTAAATTTTCCCCAGAGCTTAGTGAATTTGGTGAAATTTCACTCTGCATAGGCAAAAAAGTGCAAAGTCAGCAGAGTTTATTCTAATTCACTAAACTTTGGGGGGACTTCCCTTGCAAAGTGCAACTTCCGTTTAGTAAGTCAATCCCACTGCATACTTACCAATAGCATGAAGCCTGTCTACTTAAAAGGCTAGTAGACTGCCAAATAACTACCTATGCAGATAAGGGATGTCTGTACATGGAAACATGCTGTGCAATTTTGACCAATAACGCTTTTGCTATAGGTGTAGGCCATTTACATACCTCATGAATTCCCAGGACATTGCTTGGATGTTGCTAAAAGAAGCCCAGATACTACTGTTCACCTTCACCATCACAAGAGTGAGCTCTTTCTCTGGTTCAGAATTCCTCACATGCTCTTTCTTTCCCCTATTGCAGTCGCTCTGAGCTCAGAGTTTGACAGCTGACTGATGTGATGGTGAAAATGAACAGTAATAGCTGGACCTCACTTAGCAACATCCTGGGAGTTTTCAGGTCAGGCTTCATGAGGTATGGAAATGGGCTACACTTATAGCAAGAGCAAAATTCAACTTTATTCAAAGCTGCACAAATTGTTTATATCAACAGACACCCCTTATTTGCATAGATAGCTTTTGTTAAAGGTGAACTAACTCTCTAGTACAGGTGAAACTCGTAAAATTTGAATATCGTTCAAAAGTTCATTTATTTCAGTAATGCAACTTAAAAGGTGAAACTAATATAAGAAATAGACTCATTACATGCAAAGCAAGATAGTTCAAGCCGTGATTTCTCATAATTGTGATGATTATGGCTTACAGCTCATGAAACCCCAAATCCACAATCTCAGAAAATTAGAATATTACATGCAATCAATAAAACAAGGATTGTACATAGAACAATATCGGACCTCTGAAAAGTATAAGCATGCATATGTACTCAGTACTTGGTTTGGGCCCCTTTTGCAGCAATTACTGCCTCAATGCGGCGGGGCATGGAAGCTATCAGCCTGTGGCACTGCTGAGGTGTTATGGAAGACCAGGATGCTTCAAGAGCGGCCTTCAGCTCTTCTGCATTGTTTGGTCTCATGTCTCTCATCTTTCTCTTGGCAATGCCCCATAGATTCTCTATGGGGTTCAGGTCAGATGAGTTTTCTGTCCAATCAAGCACAGTAATCCCATGGTCATTGAACCAGGTTTTGGTGCTTTTGGCAGTGTGGGCAGGTGCCAAGTCCTGCTAAAAAATGAAGTCAGCATCCCCATAAAGCTCGTCTGCGGAAGGAAGCATGAAGTGCTCCAAAATCTCCTGGTAGACGGCTGTGTTGACCCTTGACCAACACCAGCAGATGCCATGGCTACCCAAATCAACACAGACTGTTGAAACTTCACACTGGACTTCAAGCATCTTGCAGTGTGTGCCTCTCCATTCTTCCTCCATGCTCTGGGTCCTAGGTTTCCAAATGAGATGCAAAAGTTGCTTTCATCAGAAAAGAGGACTTTGGACCACTGAGCAACAGACCAGGTCTGTTTTTCTTTAGCCCAGGTAAGACGCCTCTGACGCTTCTAGCCCAGGAATAAGACATTTGAAGCCCATGTCCAGGATCCGTCTGTGTGTGGTGGCTCTTGATGCACTGACTCCAGCCTCAGTCCACTCCTTGTGAAAGTCCCCAAAGCTTTTGATTGGCCTTTTCCTGACAATCCTCTCCAGGCTGCGGTCATCCCTGCAGCTTGTGCACCTTTTTCTTCCACACTTTTCCCTTCCACATAACTTTCTATTAATGTGCTTTGATACAGCACTTTGGGAAAATCCAACTTCTTTTGCAATTACCTTTTGAGGCTTTCCCTCCTTATGGAGGGTGTCAATGATGGTTTTCTGCACAACTGTCAGGTCAGCAGTCTTTCCCATGATTGTGATTCCTACTGAACCAGACTGAGAGACCATTTAAAGGCTCAGGAACCCTTTGCAGGTGTTATGGTTTAATTAGCTGATTAGAGTGGGACACTTTGAGCCGAGAATATTGCACCTTTTCACAATATTCTAATTTTCTGAGATTGTGGATTTGGGGTTTTCATGAGCTGTAAGCCATAATCATCACAATTATGACAAATCACGGCTTGAACTATCTTGCTTTGCATGTAATGAGTCTATCTCATATATTAGTTTCACCTTTTAAGTTGCATTACTGAAATAAATGAACTTTTGCACAATATTCAAATTTTTTGAGTTTCACCTGTATATGCTGTATCATTCAAATGTCTAAAGAAAAACAAACACCACCCACATACTGTATAAAATAGCTGGTGAAAATTTTATGTGTCTGCGACTTTCCTTTTGTCTATAGATTTGTGTGTGCAGTTTTCACTGTGGTATATTGGGTTGTGTTTTATATATTAACCATGCCTGGATCTAAGATCCCCTTAAAGCGGAGTTACAACCACGCTGTCAAAAAATAAAAGTCAGCAGCTACAAAAACTGTAGCTGCTGACTTTTTAAAAACACACACTCACCTGTCCCTCAGTCCCACGATGTGTCCCCTGCAGCCTATTTTACCAGCCGTCTTCTCTCCCTGGGCGTCGGCATCCTCTGGGTACCCAGCTGTGACAGCTTGCGGCTTCAAAGCCGGATACCCCCTGCTCATGCGCGAGTAGCGCTGTGCTTCCTGAATGGTCCTGTAGTCTTCGGGGACTTGTCACGTGTCCCAAAAGACTACGGGGAGGGAGGAAAAGAGGACATCTTCCACTTCAGATTGCCTAGGCAATTGGAGCGGAAGTGGGAGCGGGTACCTGTCACATTCGGGTACCCGCCCCCCAAAGGTGCCAATCCTTAATGGGGAGTGGGTGACCAGTCTTTAAAATGAAACTTCCCCTTTTGGGTGGAGCTCTGCTTTAAGAGCTCAGAAGTTGTCTTGAAAACAAGTTCACTCTACATTTCCATTACCCTAAGTAGCAACAGAAGCATAATTAAAGTAAATTCATATTTCACATATTACTTTCTAAGGAAAATCATATAGCCTACTTTAAAATTCAGGACTATTTTTGAAATTTCCCTCATACCTTAGGAATGCTTAGAAATGTGTCTGTTTACCCATATGTGGCCAGTTGATGTTTTGTTATGACATGATTTATTGACAGGTGACTGAAGGTTAAAAGACCATTTACAGTGTTCTATATACAGTTGCAAGAAAAATTATGTGAACCCCTTGGGATTACGTGCAGTTTTGCATGAATTGGGCATAAAATGTGCTCTGAACATCATCTAAGTCACAACAATAGAAGAACACAGTCTGCTGAACATAATACTACACAAACATTAGATGTTGCCATGGTTTAATTGCACATAACATGTAAACATTCACAGTGCAGGGAGGAAAAAGTATGTGAGGCCCTAGCTTAATGACTTCTCCCAGAGCTAATTGGAGCCAGGAGTGAGCCAACCTTGACTCCAATCAGTGTGATGATATTGGATGTGTTGCTGACAGCTGTCCTGCCCTTAAAAAACACACACCTGTTTTGGGTTTACTGGTATCAAGAAGCACTGTCTGATGTGAACCATGCCTCGCAGAAAAGAGCTCTCAGAAGACCTACGATCAAGAATTGTTGACTTGCATGAAGCTGGAAAGGGTTACAAAAGTATCTCCAAAAGCCTTGATGTTCATGTGTCCACGGTAAGACAGACTGTCTACAAATGGAGAAAGTTTAGCACTGTTGCTACTCTCCCTAGGCGTGGTCGCCCTGTAAAAATGACTGCAAGAGCACAGCGCAGAATGCTGCATGAGGTAAAGAAGAATCCCAGAGTGTCAGCTAAAGACCTACAGAAATCTCTGGCACATGCTAACATTTTTGTTGACACATCTACAATAAGGAAAACATTAAACAAGAATGGAGTACATGGGAGGACACCACGGAGGAAGCCATTGCTGTCCAAAAAGAATATTGCAGCACGTTTGTAGTTTGCAAAAGAGCACCTGGATGTTCCACAGCACTACTGGCAAA
This sequence comes from Staurois parvus, assembly GCF_062004578.1. NCBI lineage: Eukaryota > Metazoa > Chordata > Amphibia > Anura > Ranidae > Staurois > Staurois parvus. The sequence continues at coordinate 9,129,696 of NW_028317900.1, read as the reverse complement.
ATATACTGTGGACAGATGAAACCAAGATTGAGTTGTTTGGGAAGAACACACAACACTATGTGTGGAGAAAAAAAGACACAGCACACCAACATTAAAACCTCATCCCCACTGTAAAACATGGCGGAGGGAGCATCCTGGTTTGGGGCTGCTTTGCTGCCTCAGGGCCTGGACGGATTGTTGTCATTGATGGGAAAATGAATTCCAGAGTTTATGAAGACATTTTGCAGGAAAACGTACGACCATCTGTCCACCAACTGAAGCTCCGCAGAGGATGGGTGATGTAACAGGAAAATGACCCAAAGCATACAAGTAATTCAACAAAACAATGGCTGCAACAGCACAGAATACGCCTTCTGGAGTGGCCCAGTCAGAGTTCTGACCTCAACCCGATTGAAATACTGTGGCATGACCTTAAGAGAGCGATTCACACCAGACATCCCAAGAATATTGCTACACTGAAACAGTTTTGTGAAGAGGAGTGGTCCAAAATTACTCCAGATCGTTGTGCAGGTCTGATCTGCAACTACAGGAAACGTTTGGTTGAGGTTATTGCTGCCAAAGGAGGGTCAACCAGTTATTAAGTCCAAAGGTTCACATACTTTTTCCTCCCTGCACTGTGAATGTTTACATGTTATGTGCAATTAAACCATGGCAACATCTAATGTTTGTATAGTATTATGTTCAGCAGACTGTGTTCCTCTATTGTTGTGACTTAGATGACGTTCAGAGCATATTTTATGCCCAATTCATGCAAAACTCCACGTAATCCCAAGGGGTTCACATACTTTTTCTTGCAACTGTAAGTGGTCATTACTCTGTATGGCCTGATACGTGTAATTTGATGGTCTATTCTCTGTGGCTGGGCTATGACACATGAGCACCTTAATATCAGAATGTGGCAGTGTGAAGAAAGCCACATCAGTATTGGAGGTCTATTTTTAAGTTACACAAACTGATAAGGAGGGCAAAAGAGGAGAGGGTTTATCTATAAAAGAGTACATCTAGGTTAACCATTTGCAGACTGCCCGCCTGGAATGTACTGCAGATGGGTGTCCTGTACAGGCACAGTACCTGTACTTCGGTGGCCTCTTCCAAGCACAGGGCATGCTTGCCCCACGCCCGTCAACACCCACTGTGATGGTACACAACGGGAGTTTGTTGGTGATTGGCTGTGTCCAATCACAGCCCAGAGCCCTGTGTTGACAATCAATACAGGGCTCTGTACAGAGGGAACATTCTCTCCATTTCTTCTCCCGGCAAAGCAAGGAGAATAAACAAATAGATTTTTTGTAGAAAGCAGCACACATTACACAAACTAACACTTGTTAGGCACACACGTAACCCCTTGATTACCTGAGATGTTAACCCCTTCCCAGCCAGGGTCACTAGTACAGTTACAGTGTATAGTATTATAACTGATCTCTGTATTAGTGTCACTGGAGATGTCAGTGTCAGTTAGTCAGTTCCCACCCAGTGTCATTTAGTGTATGATTGCCCGCCCCACTATCACAGTCCCACTATAATTCACTGATCACTGCCATTAGCCCAATCCATCAGACTGTCACCTACCCTCCTCACCTTCAGGCGCACCCTGAAAACCCTCCTCTTCAGGGAAGCCTACCCCAACCTCACCTAACACCCAACCTCACCTAACAACTAACCTCCTCCACTCCTCCCACCACTCCATCCCCCACAGCCATCTCCTCCTGTACCACCTTCCCCTCCCTCCTAGATTGTAAGCTCGAAAGGGCAGGGCCCTCGAACCCCTCGTGTATTGTATTGTTACTGTCTTGTCTCATGTTCTGTCCCTCTTGCTACTGTACAGCGCTGAGCATACCCTTTGGCGCTATATAAATACTGTATAATAATAATAATAACTAGTAGTATAAAAAAAATATATAAAAATTCCAGTATACATACTATAGTTTGCAGATGCTATAACTTTAACGCAAACCAATCAATATATACTTATTGGGATTTTATTTTTACCAGCGACATATAGCAGTACATTTTGGCATAAATTTATAAAGAAATCTGATGTTTTTTATTTCCTATTGGTTATGTTTTATAGCAGAAAGTAAAAAAAAAATATTTTTTTCAAAATTTGTGATCTTTGCATTTATATAATGAAAAATAAAAAACTCAGTGGTGATCAAATACCACCATAAAAAAGCTCTATTTGCCTGAAAGTAAAGTAGTGCAGTGCTGAATTGCAAAAATGCACTGGTCAAGAAGGAGGTACAACCTCCCAGAGCTGAAGTGGTTAATTTAGGATAATTATTGCATAATCAGGCTACAACTAAAATATCTATAACCAACATCAGGCTTTCCAGCATACTATATGGGTAAATTATATATATATATATATATATATATATATATATATATATATATATATATATAAAGTCTATTTAAAATGTTTTTGTGGATACATTACCAGGGACAGAACTTACTTCTAGATGTCCTGCTAGTTGCTGCTTACTGTATAAGTAATTCCTTTACAGATGCCAGGTACTTCCTAGGGTGATGATATTCCAACACTGCAGGCTTAAACTCCAACTCTAGTTTCGCTATAATTTTTGGTATCGCTCGCCCTCCCCTTCTTCCACTTCTCGCCCATTGACAGAACTCGTAGTATTCTTTCCCATAATGCAAAGCACACTGTGGTTGGAGGAGGTGGCTCCACTCCTCCTCCATTCACAGAACAGTTTGCAAAGGGCAGGTCACTTCAAGGCATCAAACAAGTCACTGTTTTCTCTGTTAACCTCCCTGGCGGTACACTCAGGGGTAAAGTTTCAGTACCAGAAGCGGTAACCCCGAGCTACACTCGGGCTTACCATGCAGCGCTGCTCCGCGATCCCTCGATCACTTACCTTGTCCTGCGCTCCCGCGATGTCCCTCCTGCAGTGTCCCCGACAATGTAATCCAGTGGATGCCGGCATCTGTCATCTGGGTTTCATCCCCTGAGAGCGTCGGGACGTACGGGGGACAGAACGGCAGGAAATTTGAAAATGACAAAAAGTGACATTCACTAAAATTACATAGTAAAACATTACTGTATCAAACCATTTCACATACATTTTGTCCCGAGTGCTTTGTCCTGGGCCCTGCCTGCATTTTTACTGTTCTTTCTGCCTGGAAACTGAGAAATGTCCATGCATCCAAAAAGCGTCCCTTTAGGTCAAAAGCGGTTTTAGACCAGCTAGAGAACAGCGATAGTAAATTAGAACTACTTGCAGAATTGAGTGATGATTTGTCGGGAAATTTGCCATCAGCCACTGAAATCGATTTTGCAACTTTGCTCAGTGATGTGCGAACTTGGCGCTATATTTCAAATTTCTGTGTTTTGGTTTGATTATATTATTGAATTAAATTTATTATTATATTATTATTTTTTTATGATTATTTATTAAATTATAATTTATGATTTTGTGTTTCAAGTTTTATCCTACCCGGGATGTTTACTAGACTCTTGTTCGGACAGATTTCAGTGGGTTATTTCTAAAAATTACAGGCCTACAATAAAAAAATGACATATTTCCATGCAAAAAAATTTACCGCTTTAAGCACAGAAACATTGACATAATCAGACCGCTAGGCAGGTTAAAAGAATCACTTTAACTAGTTTGGCATTCGAGCATTTTTTTAAATTCTTTATTTTTTACTTGTCAAATAAAGAAAATCTTCATTTTTGGCAATAAAATTACTTAAACTTCCAAAACATTACTGTATATATGTTTTCTGAAAGCAGAGATTTTGTAAAATAAAAAGATGATAGTTGCAATTTTTATGTCATATGATATTTGTGCAACTGTTTATTAAACACAAATTTTTGGAAAAATTTAATAAATGTATTTTAGTGCAAACACACATGATATAATACCCATTTTTGGTAAAATATAAATGATAGGGTTGTGTTGAATAAATAAATACCAAACATGCCAACTCTTAAAATTGTGTGCTCCCACGATACCGCAAAAAACAACAGTATGCAAAAATCTCCATAGGTGACGTTTTAAAAGCCTACAGCTCATCAGTTTAGAGCTAACTAGGAGCTCTTGTGCTAGAATGATTGCTCTAACTGTGACTTTTGAGGGAATACATCACAGGTGTAGTGTGACCGTGGTTTACATACGCATGCGCACCCTGGGCATGCTCTTGCTCATGTGTGCGGGGCAATGTTGGTTACTGCAAATATTATTTCATATACATTTTATTATAATTTTATTGTTTTTAAACTTATTTTCTTTTATATATTTATATTTACTTTATTGCTATCACAAATTTGATAGCATTGGCCAGGCGACAGGTATTATTAATAGACCTCAATATCTCCCCTGCCCTTCACAGCATCTAACCATGCACAAATCTGCTTAGTTAGACGTGTCCCCTAGCTATACCAGCCAGGAAATGAAGGATCTGAAACTGGAATTGATGAAACTGCTCACTTTCACTTTGAAGCTGAGAGCTGGCTGAAGAGACAGAGCACATGCTGAGGGCTGATACTGATTTGTGACAGTTCACTCTTACGTCCAAAGAGCTGAAGTAGTTAAACCAACTCTTATTTTAAAAGTAACTGAATGGATCAAGGAACATATTAACAATTTTGAAAATTAAATGTTTTTTCTTTTTTGGGGGATTGGCACAGATATTCCACGGTAGTGCCTGGCTTCACATAAAAAAAAAAAAAAAGTTAACACAATAGCTTGCCTACTATCCCTACAAATAGTGTGAATTGGCAAGATTCACCCCCGTTGACTTTAATGCAAATTGTCCAAAGCTTAGGTTCAGATTTAATTGAACTGAATTTTACAGGACTTGTTATTCACTAGTGACAATCTAATCAGAATGATAAAAGTGGTTTGTATTAGGTACATTTTAAACAGAGTTTTTGAAACAGGCAACATTTTAAAAAGGTACCATTTTGCCACCACGGCTGTCAATCACAGGGTCCCGGCCAGTGATTAATCGCTGGCACCTGGTGATTGATGAGGATCTTCGATGGGGAGGAGAGCTGTATGTAAACAATACAGTTCTCCTCTGTCAGCTCATGCACACTGTTTGCATGACTGTGCACAGCATCCAAAGCAGGGTGATTACAGTGAAGCACCAGAACACAGCACATAGTAAAACAGCACACTGTTAACCCTTTGATCTCCCCTCATGTTAACCCCTTCCTGCCAGTGCCATTAGTACAGTGTCAGTGCTTTTTTTTTAGCACTGATCACTGTATTGGTGTCACTGGGGATTTCAGTGACACCAAGTCAGTTCCCCCAGTGTCAGAATGCCTGCCGCAGTCCCGCCATAAGTCGCTGATCGCCGCCATTACTAGTACAAAAAAAACTTCATGCCCCCCCCTTTCTTAGTCCTGCATTTTGGTTCTTGGTTTTTTCCCCATTTTTAGGGAAGCCTTCTTGTTTTTCTGTGGTTCTTTGTCATGGCAGCAAGCAGCGTATAAAGTCCTGGTAAGTTAGCATGGGTCAAAAATGTATTTGGTAGGGACCCATCTGAGGTACAGCTCCCAGTAGTTGGTATCTGTGATGTGTTGTCTCCGAGTCTGTGGTGTGGTAGCTGGAGGCCTAATTAACTTGGTCGCAGGTACTTTCTTCTTTGATGCCTAATTGGACCTTGAGGCTCCAGTTAAACTGTGTTTAATGTGTTATTTATCTGTTATTTATACAGATTGTTAATGTTATTTTTATTTTTTATACAGATATTTATACAAATTGTTAATAAAAGGCTGCTTTGGCCATTTAACTACAATATAGCAGATATAAGAAGCACCACAGAAAATGCAAAATAAATCAAATAATAAGCAGCACCTCTAACCAAAAAAGGTAAAATAGTGTACAAATAAAAAGTGCGCTAATTATTCACAAAACATGCAAGGATAAATAATAAAAATAAATAAATTCATAAATATAAACATAAGTCCAGCCACCATAACAGTGATAGTCCAATATCAACTTAATGTCAATCTTGAAAACAAACACCCATGTGCAAATCCGACACCAGATGAAATGAATACACTCACCAGAGCTATATGCTGATTATATTATAAACCAGCATGATAGCATTTTGCTCTGGGAGCGATGATCTGCAGGACATCCAGGGTATTTGTTTTGAAGATTGACATTAAGTTGATATTGGGCTATCACTGTTCTGGTGGCTGGACTTATGTTTATATTTATGAATTTATTTATTTTTATTATTTATCCTTGCATGTTTTGTAAATAATTAGTGCACTTTTTATTTGTACACCATTTAACTACAGCTTGTGGTTGTGTGTGGTTATTTATAGGAGGTGGTAAAGGGAGTGAATGTCAGAGAAGAATGGAGACAAACCATCTTTAATACCCTAGTCATGTTTTGTCTGGTGTAAATATAATGAACTTAACTCTTGCAAGCCAACGTTATTTAGGGAAATGACATCATTCATCTGGCATAGTCATGATCATTTGTTTTTCATGTCCAGCTGTCAGTACATATAAGTGGACAACCTAAAGCAATAAATGTATTACCTACTGCAAGCATTGCGGTGTGATTAAAGCTGCCGTCCCCTTGCTGAGTGAGGACACTTTATTCTGTAAGTTGGTTTTCAGCGTGCGGCTTTCAGTGCCAAATCTAAATATAATATATTTGTTTGAATTTCAGCAACTGTAAAAGGCAAATTCATGAACACTTCCTGAAGAAATGTAATGCTCTATCTGCCTGTGCAATGAATGGTCATTCTTTTAAGCTACAATCTTGGAGAAATACGGGGGTAGATTTACTAAAGCTGGTTCACTCAGAATCTGGTGCAGCTGTGCAACCAGCTTCTAACCTCAGCTTGTTCAACTGAGCTTTGGCAATAAAACCTGGCAGCTCATTGGTTTCTGTGCAGAAGTGCGCCTGATTTTTCACTTTCCAGCTTTAGTAAATAAACCCCACAGTGTACAATAAAGGATAGCTTTCTTCAATCTCCTACTAAAAGCTTCCCAGTTCCAGAACTACTACTGTATGTTATTTTGTATTTCCAGGTAGGGGGCATGCGCACCACCCTACCTGCGCCGCCATTGGCGGCTTCAGCTGTCGATCACCGGTTCCCAGCTGGAAATTCCCCGCCGGCACCCAGCGATTGCCGAGGAATACTGACAAGGGAGAGGTCTGTATGTAAACAATACAAATCTCTTCCCTGTCCCTGTATAGCAGAGCAATACAAGGCACCATACTTGCACAGTAAAGCACACACAGACAACACAGTTAATCCTTTGATTGCCCCAGAAGTTACCCCTTCCTGCCCAGTGTCATTTGTACAGTTCAGTGCTTTTTATTAGCAAAAAATACTGCATTACTCTGCTATACAGGGACAAGGAAGAGATTTAATACACAAATATAAATAAATACATATATATGTGTAAATTAATTGGTTTGCGTGAAAGCTATAGCGATTACAAACAGTGGTATAGATACTGGAATTTTTTTTTTTACTAGTAATGGCGGTGATCAGCAACTTATAGCGGGACGGCGGCGGGCATTCTGACACTGGGGGGGAAGTGACTTGGTGTCACTGACATCCCCAGTGACACCAATACAGTGATCAGTACTAAAAAAAAAGCACTGACATTATTATTATTATTATAATACAGGATTTATATAGCGACAACGGTTTGCTCAGTGCTTTACATTATAGTGGGAGACAATTGTACTAATAATAAATTAATTGGTTTACGTAAAAGTTATAGCGTTTACAAATGGCAGTATATATACTGGGCTCTTTTTTATATATATATATTTTTTTTTTTTTTCTAGTAATGACGGCGATCAGCGACTTATAGCGGTACTGCAACATCCCCAGTGACACCAATACACTGCTCAGTGATAAAAAACAAACAAAAAACTGGCACTGTACTAATGGCACTGGGCAGGAAGGGGTTAACATGAGGGGCGATCAAAGGGTTAACTGTGTGCTGTTTTACACTGTGCTTTGTCCTTGTGCTTCAATGTAATCACACTGCTTCCAAAACAGTGTGCACGAGCTGACAGGGAGGAGAACTGTTTTGTTTACCAATAGTTCTCCTCCCTGTTGGAGAGCCTCGGAAATCACCGGGCGCTGCCGAGTAATCACTGGCTGGGACCCGGTGATTGTCAGCCGTGGCCGCGAATGGCGGCATGGGCAGGGCTCGTGCGCCCCATACCCGGAAATGCAAAATCACATATATATATACGTGATTTTGTGCACCCGTGCCTCCCTGTAGCAGTATTTCTGCTATAGGGCAGTCGGCAAGCAGTAAAACAGTGTGAAGGAAATCAAGCATTTAGAGAAATCTCACCGAACACAGGGAGAACACAATAACAGAATACATATTTTATCCAAAGTGAGCTTGGTTTTAAAGACCCAGGTCAGAAGACAACAGAGCAGAACACTTGGCTGCCAACAACTTAGAAGTGAATCTAGCAACACAGCGCTTACAGTGTAAAGGACAAGAATAAATGCCAGATTGCAAAAAAAGTTTAAATGAAAGATACTGCAGAAGCTGAAGCTGACTGGTTGCTCTCACCAACAGCACTAACTGAGATAGAAGAGACAAAACTTGTCTCAGACACTTTCTATTATTTTCCCCTTTGTGCTAATGGTAAGTTGGCATGGCAGTATTTGCTCACCATGTGGTGACAACCACTAAAAGAACTCCATGCACATTATTTTAATGTCTGCATGTTCTGCTAAAATATAACAATTCACTTAAATTGTTTTAAAGACAATATATAAATATAGTTTGGATCATTATTTTACAGGAGAAGCTCTATTAGCAGGAATTTAAAGCATAAGCAAGCTCTCACCTTCTAAAACAAACAATTCAGTTTAAAATAGGAATGAAAGGGAAACATTTGTGTATAGATATAAAAAAAAAACACTATACACACTTTTTTTCCCTTTTTGTGATCACATTCTATCTGTTCTCAGCTGCATAAGAGCTGGGGGAGTAGAAACAGCAGAACACTGATCTTCCCAGTGAAAGTCTGTACAGGGCGTGTGTCAGGACAAGTCTGATCATTGGAGGAGAGAAGACTGAGGTAGATTTACTAAAAATGGAGCACTATGGAGCATTTAGAATCTGGTGCAACTGTGCATTGTAGCCAATCAGCTTCTAACCTCAGCTTGTTCAATTAAGCTTTGGCAATAAAAACTGGAAGCTGATTGGTTTCTATGCAGAAGTGAGCCTGATTTTGCACTCTCCAGCTTTAGCAAATAAACCCCTGAGTTCCCAGCACATCTAGAGAACTGACCATGGTGTGTTCTCCTGCCTGGTGTGGTCAGTTTGTTTTTAATAGGAAAGCAGAGGGACTGTCAAGAACACCAGGAAGCAATACAAAGAAAACAGGATACATTTTAACACAAGTACATGGTACAGCAGGCACATATCAGGAATATGAGATGTTGGCTTTACAAACTCTTTAAAGTTATATTGAAAAATGACACCAATTTCATTATGTTCAGAAATGAATGGTTGTCCTTTTTTTGTGGTTTGTACCATATTTTAAAAAATGTTTTTTTTTTTACGCTTTGTTAAAAACTTTGTAACCATACACGTTTGTAAGATCACCTTTTCTGGGGTAAAGGCATTACATAGGCCCTTTTCACACGGGAGCACCGATCGGGTCCACTTGTCCATTTTCCAGGCGGACCTGATCGGGCCATCCATTGCCCTTTATGGATCGGCGGATGTAAACAGACATGTGTCTCTTTACACCTGCCTGCATCTGCTCAGATCTGCTAAAAGCAGACACATGGGGATCCGTTCCCCATCCTTCTAGCAGAGCAGATGACAGTCGGATGAAAATGGTCAGGTGGTCCGTTTACATTTGACCACCCATAAAGGAAAGCAAGCTGTGTCTGCTGAGTGGACAGATCCCTGCTAAGTAGGCAGATCTGCTGGCAGAGCCCACTTGTGTGAAAGGGGCCTTATGGAGGAGGCACAAGCAGATAGTGGGTACTTTTAAAACTGACACACTGATTACTACTTCGACCCGATCTTATATATAAAAAACGAGTATTCTTTCGTGCCGCCCCCTCCTGTTTCTTCCCCCCTATTCCAATTCATATCTCTTCTTTAATTAAACCTAGTTACCTCGAGAAAGTTCACTCGACAATGAGCATACCTCTCATGTAACACCTGGATTCTAAAAAATCCCCGGCCTATCGGTGGGGATCCTTCACGCATATCTATGTTTGTGTGTACTATGCTTTCCTAAGTGAACTTGATATCCTCATTTACCCTGTTTATTCTTTTCTGTATGTTCAAAAACCTTTCAATAAATAATATTTGAATATAAAACTGACACACAACCATTTCTAATATAAAATGTTGTAGGTAGTAAAATAAACAAAACATTAAATAAAATTCCAGCTGGCCAGTCACTTACTAAACATACTAAAGTAGTGGTCTAGACCTAGCCAGCTCACGAAAAAAAAAAATTCCAGTAACTTTACTCAGGTTAGCTTCCATACCCCAGGACAGAGAGAGAGAGAGAGCTCTCCTACCAGCTTTTCTTTATATCTTATATTGGAAGGGAGTTGTAGTGGCAATTGGAGGTCTGTACTGACAAAACGTGGCCTAGGTTAGAACTCACTGCAAGTGACACAACACAACACAAAGTAAAACAGTTATATACTTATAAGACTTAAAGTGGTATTAGACCCAAAAACTAAAAAAAAATATTTTATTGCAGCTTACCAATTTTTAGAAGTGGTGGCTGCATTAATTTTCCTTTATTCTGTTTTTTTTCCCTTATTTCCACTGGTTGATCCTGCCTATAAGTCTGTTTTTTTTCCACGATGTCCAGCAATAGTTGGCAGTTAAAAGGTTGAGACCAACCATTTAACCAGACTGGTAGGAGTGCTTACAATGGTCAGGATCTATTCATTTATGGAAAACCTGTTGCAATAGCTACTTAAAAAAGGTGTTATTGGAGTTCAGCTTTAATTTAGTCAAGTCTGTCTATATCCATCTGCTTGTTCCCTCTCCCCAATTGACAATGCTGCTATCCAAAAGTGTCTTCGTTGCTCCTCCATCCAGAGTGGTGACACCCTATGAACCACTGGAAATGTGTTCTCATAAAAAAAAGAAAACTAATGCAGCCACTACATTTGCATTTTTGTTGTCAGTTTTGATGCCACTTTATGTTAATAGATGTATGTGGTTTTTAAAGTTCTGTGTAACTGATTTATATATTTTTTTCAATATTAATGGAATACTTTTGTGGAAGCCATTGCTGTGCATCTCAATCCATTATGTGCACATTTTGGCAAAAGTATTGGGACACCCCTCCAAATCATTGGATTCAGGTGTTCCAATCACCTCCATGGCTACAGGTGTATAAAATCAAGCACCAAGGCATGCAGACTGCTTCTACAAACATTTGTGAAAGAATTGGTCACTCTCAGGAGCTCAGTGGATTCAAGCGTGGTACCGTGATAGGTTGCCACCTGTGCAATAAGTTCATCCATAAAATTTCCTTACTAAATATTCCACGGTCAACTGTTAGTATTATAACAAAGTGGAAACAACTGGAAACAACAGCAACTCAGCCAAGTGGTAGGCCATGTAAAATGACAGAGCAGGGTTAGCGCATGTTAAAGCACACAGTGCGCAGAAGTCGCCAACTATCTGCAGAGTCAATAGCTAAAGACCTCCAAACTTTGTATGGCCTTCAGATTAGCACAACAACAGTGCATATAAAGGTTCATGGAATGGGTTTCCATGGCCGAGCAGCTGCATCCAAGCCTTACATAATCACCAAGTGCAATGCAAAGCCTTGGATGCAGTGGTGTAAAGCATGCCGTCACTGGATTCTAGAGCAGTGGAGACATGTTCTCTTAAGTTACGAATCACACTTCTCTGTCTGGCAATCCGATGGACATATCTGGGATTGGCAGTTGCCAGGATAACGGTACTTGCCTGATTGCATTGTGCCAAGTGTTATGTTTGGTGGAAGGGGAATTATGGTGTGGGGTTGTTTTTTGGGGGTTGGGCTTGGCCCCTTAGTTCCAGTGAAGGGAACTCTTAGGGCATCAGCATACCTAGACATTTTGGACAATTTCATGTTCCCAACTTTGTGGGGACAATTTAGTGATAGCCCCTTCCTGTTCCAACATGACTGAGCACCAGTGCACAAAGCAAGGTCCAAAAATACATGGATGAGCGAGTTTGGGGTGGAGGAACCTGACTGGCTTGCACAGAGTCCTGACCTCAACGGAATACAATAGTGCTCAATAGAACACCTTTGGGATGAATTAGAGTGGAGATTGTGAACCAGGCCTTCTTGCCCAACATCAGTGCCTGACCTCACAAATGCGCTTCTGGAAAAATGATCAAATATTCCCATAACACACTCCTAAACCTTGTGGACAGCCTTCCAAGAATAGTTGAAGCTGTTATAGCTGCAAAGGGTGGGCCATCTCAATACTGAACCCTACAGACTGAGATTGGGATGCCATTAAAGTTCATGTTCGTGTAAAGGCAGACGTCTCAATACTTTTGGCAATATAGTATAAGTGTGTATACTATATGAGTGAGGATTTTCAAAAGTATAATTCCATCCTAAGAAATGAAAAAGATAACTTGCTGATAACATACAAAAAGAGAAAATCCCTTTACCATATACAATATAAGTCACTGTATAAACTGTTCAGTCTGTACTATGCTGTTCGAGATGTTGGGAGTCTCAGGGCACAGTGCACCCAGCACTCATGTTTCAAAACTCTTGTGCCAGCTCAGCTGTCTCTGTGTCTGGGAGATCTCAGCATGCTGCCAGGATTCCTAATTTGGCTCCCATGTGTAAGTTGTCTCAAAATCAATAATGGGTATAATAAACTGGGTATGTGACATTACAGCATAAAAATGGCCTTTATATAATATTACAATATGATTTATATATATATATATATATATATATATACATACATACATACATATATATATGTAAAGTGTATGTTTGTAGGTAAGGGGGTACCCTGATGCCAAAACATTAAATGTGTATTATGCACTGTTAAGCAAGAAATGTATTGATTTTTGGGAAGCTTGTAAGCTTGAAAGAGCAGGGCCCTCGATCCCCTCATGTTTTGCATTGTATTGGTATTGTTCTGTCACATGTTCTGTCCCCCTTTATAATGTACAGCGCTGAGCGAACTATTGGTGCTTTATAAATACTGTATAATAATAATAATAATAATAACATTGTTTGTTATACAGTATGTACTGGGTAATAGCACTGAATAGTGCAAATTAATAAATCATAAAGGAATGGCACAAGGACGTTATACATGTCACATCACATATTTCAAACCACATGCATTCTCTTCATTTCACACAATGTGAAGCACAGTCCATTAATGTGACCATGCCTACGGTCTATTTAAAAGGAAAGACAGGCATTTTAATAGCTTCATGTCCAGCCATAGAACATAAATAGCTGGATGGAAGCAGCATCAGACACAGCTGATCACCAGTCATTGTACCAGGCCACTGTGATTGGTCACAGCGATCGCATGGTACTGGGGCCAATCACAACAACCCTGTACCATGTGACAGACCAATTACAACATCACACTAGTACACAATGTTTTTTGAAATTGTACACAGTATTTTACCAATTACTAATTATAGTGTTCACCATTGTAATAAGCAATCACAAAAAAAAATCCTGAGCACCTTCCTCTGCAGTAGTACAGTGTCACTATGGTAATACTGCACTGCTCTGGTAAGAGTATTTAAAAAAAGATGTGAACAATGGAAAACATCTAAATTATAATCACTTTAAATAATAATAATAATAATCATAATATCCATCTTACAAAAAATCTTAAATGTGTATTAAATCAATGCCCAACACGCCATGCAATATGTGTCAATTTCCAAAGTGTTAATCTTCTTTTGTATCACCCTCTCCATCTTCATCCCCCTGAAGAAATTATTTCTAGTGAAATGTGTTGGGTGGGGAAAGCAGTCTGACATCTTCACATTATGAGCATGCACACTGGGTACCTATTCCGATATGCACAAATTACATTTATCTTATGTGAGTATATTATGTGGCTGTGAAGCCGCAAGCTATCACAGCTGGGTGCCCACTGAAGATGCCGGCCTCCTGGAATCCAGGACGGCCGATGAAACGAGCTGCAGGGGACACACCACAGGACCGAGGGACAGGTAAATGGCTGTTTTTTAAAAGTCAGCAGCTACAGTTTTTGTAGCTGCTAAATTTTTCTTTTTTTTATAGGTCGAGTGGAACTCCGCTTTGAGTAAAGGGAGTAAACAATTGTTGAAATATATATAGACTGCCATTGCTGTCCTCTCTCTATTAATGTTAGATGCTTGACTGCCTTTGACAGCAGTACTTTGTTTTCTCTACGGTCACTGAATCACTTTCCATATAGCTAATGTATAAAATATTGAAACCAACGAATCCAAATTACAGCCAGGTAACTAGAAATTTCATGAGAATTTCGAAATTGCAGCCAATATACAGTATTGCTTTCAATAAACAGTACTTGTTAAAAATATATTTTGCTTAAAATGCTTTAATAAGCAAAACTGCCTTCTGTACAGGTAGTGTTGTCTGTACATATACAGTATTGAATAAAAGTCTTAAAGTTATATTAAAACCTAACTTTTTGCCTAGAAATGCACTTAAATCTGTCTCAGAACTTTGCAAAACTTTCTGAATTGTTGCCCAGAACTACAGGTGCATGAGTTGCAGATACACAAAAAAACTGTTGCATGTACCTTGGTAAACATGAGGCGTGAGAGGCCTTTAATTTTGTCACTGAGTTTCTTGATACATGTCTCTGTATTTTATCATTTTAAACATTCCTTATGCAAAAAATGAAGCAATACAATAAGATAGTTATATGTCCTTGTAATAGACCACTTCCTAGTTAAAAAAAATAAGGTCTTTAAATGCATACAACCCAAAGCTTGATATATTAAATATCGCACATAGGTGCTAATGATCAATAACATTATGGGGTAGATTTACTAAAACTGGGGAGTGCAAAATCTGATGCATCTTGGCATAGAAATCAATCAGGTTTTTTTGTCAAAGCTGTATTGAATAAGCTGAAGTTAGAAGCTGAATGGCTACCATGCACGGGTTCACTAGATTTTGCACTCTCCAGTTATAGTAAATCAACCTGGTAGTGTAGGTAGATTCAATGTTATTAAATAAAATATAAGTAGCAGTGGCAGACAGATATTTCCAGATAAACTGCCCAAGCTCTTCTGCAAAAGCACAAATGGGCAAAGCTGAGAATCCAAAACACATTGGTCAACCACACAAATGGAGTGCTACATATCAGAAGCTTAAATCCAGATTTATTTTTCAAGAGACACACTGGAAAGATACTGACAACTCTACACTAAAAAGATGATTGACTGGAAAAATCATTGCAACTTCCTACAAAAATTGAGAGTAGTCACAATCATTTTCAGTAAAAATCTACCCTACACATTACAGCACACAAAAATGTACCCAGACAGCAGATATGCATTTATAGACTTAAAGATTGCAGGTGTTACCTTTGTACTATTTATTTCCCCAAAATCAATGTTTTCCTGTTCTAATCTAATTGTAAATGGTGACTTTAACGTCACTCTTCATCCTTTTCAAGACCACCCCAACCACAGTCCTGCAGCTTATGCATCAAGCACCTACTGACTCAAACCTCCTTAGTTGAAATGTTGAGTCTCTCAAACACCACAGAGCACTGTGAACCTGCTATTCTATAGCACATGCCACATTCTCTAGAATCAACCCTGTTCTTGTTGATAACACTCTTTTTCTCCCCTCTCCCTCCTCAGTGGTTCCTGCTGTTGCCTTACTGTCCTGTGAGAAAAGACCAAACCAGTAGATTATTCACCCAAAATAAATTCTATAGATGGGGCAATAAAGTTGGTTTGCAACTGAGGAGGTGGACAAAGCCACATGCTTTCAAGTGACTTATCTTAAAATGAAATGACCCTGACAACACATCCATCAGCGATCCTTCCACCATCACTATCTTATTGAACCGCTATGACTGACAACTCTATACAGCCCCACCTTCTCATCACACTACTCTTGAAGTTTTAGATACCATAAAACTTGAAGTGCACTTATCCTAAAATGCAGACTAATGTAATACCCTAAATGTATATACAAATGTAATACCCTAAATGTCACCATTATGTAATGGTGTCCTACTATATCCTAACTGTTGTACTGCTTTTTTTCCTACTTTTTTTCCCCATAATCAACAATGTATGTTGTAAACATTTGAATGCTTGGAAACTATTTTCTATCCTCAAAAAAAAAAAAAAATGTTTGAAGGAAAATAGCTAATATAAACGTAGTATCAGTGTTGAGTTTGTAAATGCTCTCCAGTTTAAATTAGATCTTCTAATTTTTAGAATATTATTCTTCTCATAATACAACTAAACTTTGCTTTCAGGTCACCATGACATTTTCATAGTAAAATATGTCTGTGTAACTAAATGACTAGACAAAATAGCTATTAAAAAAGAAGACAGTCCGAGACAACACATTTTTGTTACATTTTTTTTAATATGGAACACAGTGTGTATAAAGTTTTTACTTATTTGCCATTTTACCCACATTAAACTGGATGATTATACAAAGTATTATTTATACTTTAAAAAAAGAGCATCAGAAGGACAGAATCGTATTATCTAATAATGGAAAACAGAGTTAAATACAACATGATCCTATCCACGACAGGAGAATATTATGATGAAAATCCACTGAGCAGCACCCGATAAGCCTCTGAGAGACCTGGAAACAAAGTATGGGTTTCCACTGTCTGTTACCTGCAGTGACTGGACAAGTTCCCAGTCTCAAACACAACACGCATGTACATATCTTGTAACACTTCAGGCGAAGACACAAGCTTGTATCTAATTCTGATTTCTGCCAGAATTTAATATATTTATAACAATACATACAACAAATGAAAAATAAAAACAAGCAAGCAAACTGTTTCACATCTATCTGCTTTAAAGCCCTTATTTAATGTTTCTGTTTTCCCTTGGGTGGTTATTAAATGGCAGAAACAGGTGCAAGAGAAGTGCAAGGAATACAAATCTGATACATACATTACAAGTAACTAGAGCTATCTTAACAGACTGCCCTGCCAAATAATTTCCTGACACACATTCACATCTAAGGTTGCCCAGACCACATATGTGACCAACTGAAGCACAGGTAGAACCTATAAATACATTTTTATTAAAACATATGGCATCATTTTAAAATTTTTATTTTGTTAACAAAATATGTGATCACAGCATTTTTCAGACCGTAACTGCTTGTTAGGCCTATGGCAAACGGGATGTTTTAAAAAGGCTCCTCATCTTGGCAGCAGCCTTTTTTTTCAGAAAAATGCCTGATGCTTCTCAAAGTACCTAATTCTTTTGCAAACGTTTAGGTGCGTTTACCAGCGTCAAGCACTTAACTGTTAATTAATTTAATTGCCCAGAATAACAATTTATTCTGGCCATTGAAATGAATTAACACTCAAGCACTAAACATACCTAGCGTTAACACGCGTCAAGTGTTTTTTCTGCCAAAATGCTGCTGCTCCTGGATGCACTGGCCCTGGATATTTTTCCTGCTGGTAAATGCTACTGCTAATAAAAGCTTATAAATGTCTATGTGTTCATGGACACATAGGATAGCAAGGAGGGCTGTTTGGAAGCAGTAAAAAAAAATGCCTGGCACCCCTAAAAGTTGCTGCAAGATCGCCCTATATGCATGAGGCCTAAAAGGCTGGATTCAATTTGTTCAGGGTTCATTTTTTCAATTACTAACAAATCTAAATTGTTAATCAAAACCTTAGCTCACATCAGTACTCCGCACACCCATATTGTCTGGATATCTGTTTATTCATATTTACAACCATCTTTTAATAGGGATCAAATAATAAAGAGCTAATTTCCTGGCTAAGCATACTTTCATTACATAGAGAGCCTCATTTTTTGATGTAATTGTGTAGCTTAGCACTGAAAAGCCACATAATTACAAATCGCAAAGTCCATGTGTGCAGATATCAGCTGATCCTAATTCCCCAGGATATTCCCACTTCCCACAATTAAACAACTGTCTCTGGATGTTGGTACCTTTTCGTAGCTTCTCTTTGTTCTGTGTGATATTTGCTGTAATCAATCTACATGTATTAATGAAAAATATTTAAAATCATGTGAGCACAGCTGGTGATGTATTTGTCAGTCTAAAGCACTAGTCATCTGGATGTCCCTTCATATAGTTACATTTCAGTACTGTGACCTGCTGGCAGCTACTGTATGTATTATAAGGTCATAGAAAACATCTACTGACTAGACAACATTCTATTACATAGTATTAAAAATTAGAAAGTGAAAAAGGAATCATAAGTAAAAAAAAAATCACGATAAATGGGAAGGTTGAAAAAGGAGCCATAAAAACTTGCATAATTGTTGACTTATAAGTATCAAAATTTCAACATGTCTTTGAAGCTGTCAGTCACAATATAAAATGCATTTTAAATGTTATCCTGGTTTCCCACTAGCAATAACAGTGTAAAGCTCTCCTATGCCGTAATTGTCAACTATAGTGAGGTGAAAGGATATTTGCATCCCCCACCCCAGCTTCATGCTTACTCCTGCAGCAGAGCAGTGTCATGTGAAATGCTTACTCATTCTCCACCAGAAATCCTCTTTGGCACCGACCATGCCTGCACACTAAGCAACGATAGACTTGTATTGGGTACCCCATGAAGCAGCACTAGTGTCTGGGACAGCCCCATATAAGTTTCTGTGAACTCCGTGCGCAGGTACAACTGGCTCCAGGAAAGGATTTCTTTACGGGAAGAATTAAACCCTTTACATGATAGCTGAAGTGAGGGGTGTTAAGCAAGTTTGTTTTGCAGGAAGGGTGGGGGGGGGGGGTGAAAAGAGAGAGCCACCGCTCTCACGCACGTTGCTGGATGAATATCAGACTCAGGTGAGTATTTAGAGGGGGGTTGGGAGGGGAGATGCAGGCAGAAGGTTTTTTTTACCTTACTGCATTAAGGTAAAAAAACTTTCTGCATTTAGAAGCACTTTAACCCTTTCCCACCCAGCCTATTGTAATATGAAGTCCTCCCAGGATGGGCACACCCCATGCTCCGGTGTTATCTGTCACCCACTGTGTCCACAGGAAACAGCTGATGACAGATCACTGTACTGGCAGATCACATGACAATTGTACACAACAAAAGGCTTTAATTCATGCCCTATTGTGATGAGCTCTGTGATTGGTCATGGTGATCACATGGTACAGACGGGGCCAATCACAGCCCATCTGTACCATGTGATTAGCTGTGAACAATCACAGCTAATCACAATAGTAAACACTGAATGAATAGTTTTCTTTCAGAAAGAAATGGATGCTTATAGCTGTAAAATTCAGTTATAAGCAATCATAGTGTGTAAATAAAAAATCCTGATCACCTCTCCAGAGTTGTAAAGTGTTACTATTGTAACACTATATTGCTCTGGTTACTGTATGAATAAAAATTGTAAAGAAAAGAAAAAATGTAATGAAAAAGTTGTTTTCTTTTGTACTGTCACCAGTCAGTGTCCCTGATCACCGCCACACCAGTTATATGATGATGATGTGCTGCACTGGTAACATTATGTAAAACATTTTTTTTTAAATTGTAGAGATGGCTTATCTAAGGAAAAAAATGGTGACTGCATAATAAATCACCCTAAAATAACTGCCGAAAAACAATGGCTGGTGAGTGTCATCTCATGATTCCAGGTACCTTTATTGAATAAAACTAAGCAAAGGTATCCAAAACTTAGCAAGAGCATTATGGGTAAAAAAAGCAACACATGTAACAGAGAGGCAGTACTTATAGATTTCTATGAAAACTGCCAGTTCTTCCTATGCAAAACATTCCACTAAGCTAATACAATGATAGATTTCATACAAAAAAATGCTCAATAATGCTTCATAAATGATTTCTTGGGCCAGTTGTGAGCTGAACCTTACTGATATAAGGATGTCATCACTGCCATGTTGGACATAATGGGGGAGATTTATTAAAACTGTAGCACTCAGAATCTGGTGCAGCTGTATATGGGAGCCAATCAGCTTGTTCAATTAAGTGTTGACAATAAAACCTGGAAGCTAATTGGTTTCTATGCAGAGTTGCACCAGATTTTGCAACTTTAGTAAGTAACCCCCACTGCAATAATTGTAGCCAAGATTTGATAATTTTCCTATCAACTGTGATGCCCACAAGGGAAGATCTAACTGTTTTGCAGAGTCAAACATTTTCATATACTAATAAGAATATCCTTATAGAGGATATTTATGCTATCAAAATTAGTGTGTGAGGTAAATTGCTTCCAACATTGCACCTGTTTTTTTCACTTCCTTTCTGAGAACTCTTCCTCTCTCTTTGGTCTCAAAAACTATATGTCACTTACTTTAACCACTTCAATACAAGACACTTTCACCCCTTCCTCACAGTCTGTGCTCTAATTCATCCCAAAGGTGTTCTACCGGGTTGAGGTCAGGTCTGTGTAGGCAAGTCAAGTTCCTCCACCCCAAACTCTCTCATGTCTTTATGGACCTTGCTTTGTGCACTGGTTCACAGTCATGTTGGAATGGGAAGCGGCCATCCCTAAACTGCTCCCACAAAGTTGGGAGCATGAAATTGTCCAAAATGTTTTGGTATGCTAACACCTTAACAGTTCCCTTCACTGGAGCTAATGGTCCAAGCCCAACCCCCCAAAAAAACAACCCCACACCATAATCCTCCCTCCACCAAACTCTACACTTGGCACAATGCAGCCAGGCAAGTACCGTTCTCCTGGCAACCACCAAACCCAGACATGTCCATCATATTGTCAGACAGAGAAGCGTGACTGGTCACTGCAGAGAACACATCTCCACTGCTCTAGAGTCCAGTGGCAATATGCTTTAAACCACTGCATCCGATGCTTTGCACTGCACTTGGTGATGTAAGGCTTGGATGCAGCTGCTCAGCCATGGAAACCCATTCCATGAAGCTCTCTACACACTGTTGTTGTGCTAATCTGGAGGCCACACGAAGTGTGGAGGTCTTTAACTATTGACTCTGCAGACAGTTGGTGACTTCTGCTCACTGTGCGCTTCAGCATGCGCTGACCTCGCTCTATCACTTTACGTGGCCTACCACTTGGTGGCTTAGTTTCTGTTGTTCCCAGTTGCTTCCACTTTGTTATAATACCACTAACAGTTGACTGTGAAATATTTAGTAAGGAAAGTTCACGGATGGACTTATTGCACAGGTGGCAACCTAACCTATCACTGTACCACACTTGAATTCACAGAGCTCCTGAGAACGACCCATTCTTTCACAAATGTTTGTAGAAGCAGTCTGCATGCCAAGGTCTCTGATTTTATACACCTGTGGCCATAGAGGTGATTGGAACACCTGAATCCAGTGATTTGGTGAGGTGTCCCAATACTTTTGGCAATATAGTGTATGTATATCAAATGCAACACACTATCACATGGTACAGATGCACTGTAATTTACCCTATCTGTACCATGTGATCATGGTGACCAATCACAGAGCTCATCACAAAAGTACACAATAAATGGCTATGAATGAAAGCAATTCATTGTGTATAACTGTCATGCGATCACTGTGAATGGTCAGAGCAACCACACTGTACCATGGCTGACCTGGTACAATGATCTGTCATCAGCTGTGTCCCATGGACACAGCAAGTGACTGATTGCGCTGCAGTGTGGCCCCTAGGGCGTGTGACTGGGAGGATGTCATATGATGTTCTCCCTAAATAGCAGTGTTCCCGCTTGCCATCATTTGTAAATTTGTTGGATGGAAGGCAGTTATTTTAAATAAGTATATTTCTAGCCTTGATTGTAAGTCTTGGCGAATTTAGAGAGGAAGGCTGTTAGAAGTTATATAGTACTGAATTTCACAGGATGATGGAGATAGGAGGGAATATCATGGAGATAAGATAAGGAACTATGCCTGTAAGATTAAAACTGGCCATAGATAGTTTGAATCTTGGCCAGTTGGGCAGTAACCGGCCAAGATTCGAACTATGTATTGGCAGGCTGAATGTCCCAAAGTTGATCAATCAATAAACTTGGATACAACCAGTCTGCCAGATTTTACATGCGATTCATTGTGTTCTCCAGCGGGGACGGCTTCCCTCACCGGGAGAACACAATAGCTCCGCGAGAGGAATTCCCCCATCAACACTGTCTGTGGTACCCGTGGTTGCAGGAAAGAAATTCATTCTGTCTATGGCTGGCCTAACTATTTTGTATCTCCCTGGCTGCAGAATTTGTCTTGTCACCTTTCCTGCTTTTCTTTTCTCCCTCCCTAGTCTGTATTCCCTCTGCACAGTCTGTGTCATTTCTTTCAGGAACTTATTGTTTTTGTATTGTAAAAAACTACAACAATGTTTATCTAGGACATAAACGTTATGCAGTTGTACACAACCTCAACCAGGTAGTGCATTTATGAAAACATATGGAGCAAAAGTATGACAGCACCTCTCTGCTGTGTTGAAAGAATTATATTACTTCTTAATAGAGGTAATATAACTACAATCAATATAACTACAATCAATAGTTATAGTTAAAAAGGCCTGCTGCCTTTTTCCTTAAATTGTCCCTATTAATTCCTGTGGGTGAACCATATTCCTGCTATCCTGTGAAATATGGCTCTCCCAAAGAAAATGAGCAAGCCATGGCACATACAGTATGTGCACTAAGAAAAGCAACAAAAGCCGTGCAGCCACCTGGCAGAGTTGCACAGTGAAGCTTGCTGGAATGGGGAGGAAGGTAAGTATTTAATATACTCAAAACAACCATTGTGCTAAACCATTATAAGAGTAGAATTTTTTTAATAGAGATATCATCCACAAAATGTTGTTCTTAATATTTTTCTATCCTAGGTAAGCTGTATATAAATATAACCAATGTTTTGTTCAAACACCTATATAGTACACACACTTAACATATCCATCTGCCTTAATTCACAGTGTTGAGCCTATAACAGTAGACATGTATTAATACTAATAAGTTAATATTGTGCTCTTTGCAGAGGAAACTACTAGTCATATTTTTTGTAAGCTATCAGCATAATCCATTGATTGTCAGGTAATGTTAAATTCAAAAAGGTCACAACCCTAAAACCCTAAGAAACTTCTATAATTGGTAGGGTCAGTTTTAAACTGCACATTTACCCCAAGCTACTATAATCTATATTAAATATACAAATTACAAACAGATAAACATGAATTAGTGCATTTTGTTCAACAAAGATTCCAGCTACCTGAGAATTTTGCTGATATACTTGAAAAAAAACAAAAACAAAAAAACCCCTCTGATTTTCACTTGTTAAACCACTGACTAAAGAGTCCATATATAATATATAACAGGCATACTTGTAGGAATCCTCTCTGACATTCTTAGCATTAGAATAGCTTCAGCAGTTTGGTAGTCAAGGGACTGATCAGACAACTGTTGCTTGCAAAATACAGTGTGTATGGCATGCTGCCAGGTTCTTGCTGACATCCAGGAAATGCAGATCTGCAGAATGCGGGTTTCCTTGGTGCTAAATAGTATGGGATGTGCACTGTGCTGTGGAACACGGATTTAGAAGGCCAGAGACTAATTCCATGCACATGGACAGCAGAATTTTAGTGTAACTGTGAGGTTGAGGCTAATAAATTTAATAACTTGCCGATTTCTTATACCTTTTGGGAACTCTAGTGATGAGCTCTCCCTTTGAACAGCTACAATTTCTGTTCCTGTCTATCTGAGACTTTGCAAATTCAACCACAAAGATCCCAACACCAGTCCTGGAGAGTTGAAAGAAACTGTTAAGTGATCTAACCCTCCAGCATCTGCTATAAAATATTAGTTCTGTGTGGAGTAACCACAATAAAATTTAAATGATCAATTAATACATGCGGGCAATAAGTAAATAATAAATGTTAAAAATAAATATCAATAGTTAAATTTTTGTGGGCAGCAAGCAGATAAAATACCTATATTTAGAATAGTTTCTGAGATCTGCCATTTACAAGGTAGCTTTCTCTTTCTGCATCACTGTTAACTGCCATGTTTTTGACCTATTACCACCTACAATCATGTTGAGGTAAAATTTATATATGACCTCCATTTGAGAGCCAGCAGCTGACACTTTGAATTTATGGTGGTTCTTAACCCTGGCTGTGAGTAGTAGCTCAGGTATCCACTAACAATAGGAATCAGAGTGGTCCACAATCACGTGACTACTATGTCAGCAAAAATATTGTGATCATATGTTGGCTGGAGTCATCAGTGAAAAAAAAAAAGAGCTGCAGTACCATCTGTTTGTCACTCCAATTTTCAGTTACACAATTAAACACTCACAAAAAAGAGTTTCACATGGATTGCATTTGTCAGCCTTTAATAAAAAAAACAAAGCAGGTTTTTAGTTTTAACAGTGCACCAAACAGAAGCCTTACAGTTCTTTAAAAAATAAAAAAAATGTAGGTATACAAATCAGGGCTATTGGTGCCTTATTAAATACATGCTGAAACTTCTAAATTATGTCTGGGCATCTAGGCAGCAATGACCTCTGGTCATGAAGGGTTGATTAAGGAAAAATATTCCAAGATCAATATTTTCTTTAACCATAGCATGTTTCTTTAGCATGTTTGCAAACACTTGTCTAAGTGTGTTGATCAGATGCGCTATACAGTATGTCAAAGGAAACAACCAGAGATGAGTATGAAAATACTGAGAGTTTGACATATTATTTGTAAGGTGTAAATTAAGTTTTGACATTCCTAGTGTGTGTCAAAGATTTCTTATTTTCCCTTAAAATATCTTGACCAGGCCCAGACTAGAGACTGCTGGAAAAGTAACATAGGATGCAGGGGGTGGGGGATATTTTAGAAGGTGAATGACAACAGGCTGGCCCACATTTTATCACACATATTTCGTAAATAAATCCTCAAAGGAAAAGTTTGTGAACTGATATTTACAGATATGAAAACTGATATAGCTAGTACCAGTTTATTTTGGACATCTTTAGCCTAAGGTACCTGTAAGATAGATGTGTAATGTACATTATTTTGGTCAAATTAGGCAATGATTGACTTTTCTAGGAGAGTTTTATGATGCCTACATGAAATAAGCAACTAGACAAGAATAGATAGACACTGGGGGCAAAAACATTGATATAAACAAGTAGAGTGGGCATAATTAGGTATATTTCATGAAAAAAATACTATACAATGAGGTTGTATTGTAAACCAAGTCAAAAGACCAAATTATTTTGTTGTTTTTATTTTAAAAAGTAACAAGCAGTATTTGCATTGGGAAATACTGGGTCAAAATAAGGACAGCTTCCCAATACCCTCTTGAACCATGCACATTTGTTGTTGACAGGATTATAGGGGTAAACGTGTTAAGCTTGTGAAGTTTAGGTATGTTGTATTATTGCTCTATAATCAGAAGCTTAAACCTGCTCCATAAAGCAGGAAATGCTGGAGCTCTGTAATCTGGAACAATGAGAAGAATTTGACAACAGAGAGACTGCCACAGCACATTAGTTAGTGAATAATCTGTCTTTCTCAAGTGACATTACAAAGTCAAGCAGGGTATGGCTTTTCTTAGAAGGGTTCCTTTACTAATCACAGAGTTAAAATGAACACAGTCCCAGGCTGAAACTGTAAAAGAAAGCTTTAGAAAAATAGCATGCCAACACCTGAAACATTGTAAATTTGTTAGTCAGACAGAGGCTGTTCAAGATGCAGTGTTCTTTGATTTATGATCATGTGCACATCGTTGCAATGAGTATACTGTATATTTAGAACTTTAAATGCAAAGAATCTTTAGGCTCCATACACACTAGCCTTATTTTAAGCTGCTAGAAGTTATTATCAGCATATTGTTTCTGCTCCTAGAAGCTAAATAGTGTTATCGTAAGTGTCCATGTATGCTACCTTAGGCTGTTAGCATTTTTAGAGCTTCAGCATCTAGGAGCAGAAAAAAAAATGTTTTTGTAGAGTTTTTTGGAGCGTTTTTCCAGCAGAAAAAAAACTAAAAACACCCCAAACACTGTTAAATGCTACTAAAGTGCTCTTAACAGTTTTTTTTCCCTCTGCATGTACTGTACAAACGCTAATAGAATGCTAACACTCCTAAATGCTTCTAAACGCTACTAAAACGCTACTAAAAACACTATTACGAGCTTTTTTTTATCCAGCGGTTTTCCCCAGCGTTTGAGCTTAGTGTGCATGGAGCCTAATAAGGCAAACCTGTGATGAGAATATCTAAGCTGCCACTGGTACCTCATTCTGAAAGTGTCTGGTTGAGTCAACCTAGGTTCACACCTAAGCGTTTTCCGCAGCATTTTGCATTTTGTAGAAACGCAGTACAGTCCATTTAACATGATTTCCTATGGGACAGGTTCACATTTCCGTCTTTTCACCCGGTGCGTTTTGAAGGGGTCAGGGACTTTTTGAATGCAAACAGTTGAGTTTTTGGTTCTATAGACTTCAATGGAAATGCTGCAGAAAAGCACATAGTGTGTATTTGTGTAATTTTTGTCGCATTTTTTATGCGCTTTTGATGCTCTTTGCGTTTTAAATCTGTCTAGCAACAAGAAAATGTAAAAAAAAAATGCATCAAAAACACAGGTGCAAAAACACAATACAGAAACAATTCAAACACCAACTGTATAGGTGTGAACCTAGCCTTAAGCTGGCAATACACTTGTAGATTCTTGGATGAGAATATTCATAAGAAAAGTCGTATGAAAATTATTTGTATGGAGAAATGTCATTTGAAAATTGTCTTTTCCTTTTAACATTCAATTTTAAAATGAATGTCATTTCTGAATGATAACCACATACACTGGTTGAAAATGCGTTTGATCAAGAAAAGTTTTCCTTTCTGCCCTTTCGAATTTTCCTGTCACTGCTGTCGAAAAAATAAACATCGATTTGACTCCACTAACGGTTAGAAGATCAAACGAATATTCTTGAAACAAAAAATCTTGAATGAAAATCTATACGTGTATGGCCAGCTTTAGTCTAAGTTCACACTATTGCAGGTGGTTGCAGATGAGGGAATCACAGCTGTTCCCGAACCCACAACCACCAGCAGACAAAATGTGCTGTTCTATAGAGATGTGTGGTGCTGCCATTTATTCTTATTGGCACACCCACGCATCTTAAACTGCAGCGTGTATGCAGGAACTGTAGGGAAAGTGCATGGTGCAAAAGCACCATGCGATTTTCCAGCCAGTGTGGTTTAAAAATGCTGCAGGAATATACAGGTGAAACTCGGAAAATTAGAATATCGTGCAATAGTTCATTTATTTCAGTAATGCAACTTAAAAGGTGAAACTAATATATGAGATAGACTCATTACATGCAAAGCAAGATAGTTCAAGCCGTGATTTGTCATAATTGTGATGATTATGGCTTACAGCTCATGAAAACCCCAAATCCACAATCTCAGAAAATTAGAATATTGTGAAAAGGTGCAATATTCTAGGCTCAAAGTGTCCCACTCTAATCAGCTAATTAAGCCATAACACCTGCAAAGGGTTCCTGAGCCTTTAAATGGTCTCTCAGTCTGGTTCAGTAGGAATCACAATCATGGGAAAGACTGCTGACCTGACAGTTGTGCAGAAAACCATCATTGACACCCTCCATAAGGAGGGAAAGCCTCAAAAGCTAATTGCAAATAAATATAAATAATATCGCAGTATACACTTAGAGGCGCTGTGTTTTCTTTGGCAAGAATCTGTAAGGAGTATTCACATTTAATGTAAAACACATATCACACTTACATCATGGTATACTGTATACTGCTCAGAGTGCAGAAGGGGATCACCAAGACCGCTTGATCAGGAAGCCTCCATGTGAACATCGGACCCACCAATAGTGTAACAAACAGCGACATCTACGGCCGCCTACCATGCAACTCAATGACAACAACCTAGCATAAGAGAAATGGGTGGACAGCTACGTGTTCCAGGGGCCCTGTCCCCTCTGTCAGGCTTACTGATCCAGCAGTATTGGTTTTCCAGGCAGTACTTGCAGTTTCCCCTTCTGCACTCTCCGCAGTGCACAGTAACCCTTGATGTAAGTGTGATATGTTTTTTGCAATAAATGTGACTACACCCTGGCTATTCTGTTTTCTTTTAATACTTTCTAAATCGCTATCATATAGCAAGAGCAAGATAAGAGCTTCAGATCTGCATAAGTCAGGATCTCGATCACCTGCTGGTAGCACTGTAGTTCTGTGGGCGGAGGGTTGTAATTTTGGTGTCTACTAGCAGGTGTATCCCAGCAGCCAGCAGATCCCAGTAATCAGTTTCCACCTGATGCTGGAAGGATGTGTATGTCCTCCCTTATTAGTGCCTCTCACACCAGTGTTTTCCTTTGCTGCCAGATACTGCTAGCCGTTGTGTCCTGTTCTTGCTCTTGCCCTGTATCCTGCTGCCTTATACCTGCTCTCCCTTGTTCCTGATCCCAGTTTCGGTTCCCCCTTCCCATCTGCTCCTTGCACCTCCAGTTTTCCCTGCTTTTCTGTGTTCCTCATTTTGTAAATATTGTATATAGTTAGTTTTTAGGTAGGCTTTCTGTTTGTTAGTTATTAGGTATTCTGTCACTGTGTTTTGGTTCACTTATATTTTCAAAATTGCTGTGTGTTGGTGTTTGGGTGGATTTTGTTTAACTGTAAAAATTTTTAACTTAAAGTATACTCAGTCTGGTCCCAATTTCCTGAGTGTTGCCATGCAAATCTGGCCATCCCTGCTGCTGACCCCTGACAGCATACTTGTTCT
Source organism: Staurois parvus (assembly GCF_062004578.1). NCBI lineage: Eukaryota > Metazoa > Chordata > Amphibia > Anura > Ranidae > Staurois > Staurois parvus. The sequence goes on along the minus strand of NW_028317900.1, from coordinate 9,100,814 downwards.
CTGGGTCAGTGTTTCAGAAAATATTGTAGCCTGAGAGCCAGCATCATAGGAATTTAGTAAATTGGGGGGGAATCAGCCATGGCAGTCTACATTTATCCTTCCTTACAGATTAAGAATTTGTAGTATGGCTTAGAATAGATGACAATTACATTACACTTAGGTATCATTTCTACAGAAATTCATAAAATTCAGAAAGCTGGCCATTCAGTATGCAATTTTCTTGTAAACATTTCCTTTATATTTACCAAAACCATATTTTATGAGGTCAAATCTAAGTATGTTCAATTTGTATGCAACCGGAGAGGCACTTGCACTACATAGTTGACGGTAAGGCAAGGGTTTACAAACTTTCTTTCATAACTGTACATAAAGTATAAAAAATATTATATATTCTTATGTCTCTATGGGGACCATTGGAGATACAGTGGATATCATTTTTAATTATACCACTAATAAAAAATATTCTTTTTCCCCATGGGGACCATTAGAGATACAGTGGATACCATTAGATTTATTGTAAATAATGTTTTGCTTAGGTTATCAAACACCCATTTAGTCTTTCATGCTGTCAGACAGAGTTCTACAAGCTTTCAATCCACTATGTACAGTCAGTAAAGAGATAGGGCTATATAAAGAGGATTTGGATTAAACACTTTGTAAACCCTTAGTCTTAATGAACCTCTTGTGAAAGATGCCAAGAGAAAGAGTTGAAAGCAGATGGCTGCTTGATACTACAGAGTAAGTAGAATGCTGGCTTTAGTAATGGAAAGAAAGCCATTTTACAACAGAATTACCAATGACTTAGAGCAATTTGCTACACTGATAACAATGTCAGACAAAGGGAGATAACTGTTAAGCAGACATGAAACATTTAGATAGGCAGGCCATACATAATGCATCAGTGTTGATAGGGGAATCCCTCTTGCAGAGCTATTGTATTCTCCTGGTAAAGAAGTGTGGGGAGGGGCCGTCCCTGCCGGTAGAACACAGTGATTACAGCTAGTGGCTATAATAGCCGCTAGCAATAATCGCATGTAAAATCCGACATGCTGGTTGTACCCAAGTCATACAACAATTGACTTAGGTACAATCAGCATGCTCAAAGATGATTTGAATCTCAGCCGGTCCCTGCTGGATTGTAATAGCAGGAGAGGGGATGGAGTGCAGCATGTCAACTGGTACAACGTGAAATACAAAGTGACCCCATCTGGGCCTACCTGTTAAATCCCATGGCACTGACAAATAAAATACTTCTGGACATTCACATATACATTCTAGCTATACATAAAACGTTACTATTCTTTGGGGTTGATTTACTAAAACTGGAGAGTGCAAAATCTGGTGCAGCTTCTAACTTCAGCTTATTCAATGAAGCTTTGACAAAAAAAACTGGAAGCTGATTAATTTCTGTGCAGAGCTGCACCAAATTTTGCATTCTCCAGTTTTAGTAAATCAATCTCAATATCTTGTAAAAAAATGTCTTTGCTAAACCAAAAAGGAAAAAGCCAGAAAACGCTACTGCCACTTACAACATAACACTTTTGAAAACAAAACCACCTGTAAATTCAGATTTTTAGTAGATGTAGTAGAAGTTATAATGCCAATTCTTCAATTCAGAAGACACCAAAGGAATTATTCTCCTTTCACCTATGATGTGGTTAAGGTTGCAGTGCTTGTAACCACAGCAATCTGGTTGCTGGACAACCAATCAAATACAGGGCTATTACCACCAGCTGTTGGGTTTTTTTTTTTTTCAGCAAATGGCAAACCAACTTAGGTAACCCAATAAAGGCAAAGTCAATCAGTACCAAGGCTGTTTAGCATTTCAATGAAATCAACGGTTGGAATAGGAGCTGCACGGTGTCAACTAGCAAAATGGTTGGTGATGAAAGGATTTTCATTTTCATGGACTAAAGGTTGCATTTGTAGTTGAGAGAAGATCTACAGGAGAATGAAATGTTTTCATCTTATTAACTATACTATATACTTTACTGTACTTCTAGCATTCTGCCATGAAAATACAAAAATTTATGGTAATTGTTTACTGAAGTTGAATAATAAAAAAACGCTTTAAAAAAGTACTAACAGGCATAATAAATAGTAAGAACAAATTCTTTCAGCCTCTCTCTAGTTTTTTAAATATCATCAATAATGTACTGTACATATATACAACAATTTACTCTCCTGTGGCTTTCAGGCATACATATGACTAAACTTTCAGAGAAGAATACTAATTGTTTTTATGCAACATAAAGGTATAAAACAAATAAGCCCGGCAGATGAGCAGTAAATCGTAGTAAAAGGGCAATTAAAAAATTGTGAGGTAACTTGCAGATTGAAAATACCTGAAGTATTTGTACAGCCAGTTTGTTTCATTAGCAGCAGGTAATGGATTAAATCATTAAACATGAAGCGTGTTACCATGGAATCAGGCCTTCTACAGGGACATAAGTATTCACAGATTCACAGGCCAGGAAATAAATGATACTGAACAGATCTTCAGACTTTACTAGGTCACCCGAATTATACTCTAGTAGAGAAAGAGAACTTCTGCTCCTCGGATACTTTCACAACATGGCAAAAATGCTGCACCAAATATATTTGTATATTATGATTTTCCAGTTCAAAAATATTGACAAGGCAATTTTAAATTACTTTTGTATGTCATATCACTGGCATGATGCATAATCCAACTTCTTTTGAATTCTAAGTTACTGACTGAAACTTTGTTGTTTCCTTATACATATAAAACATTATTAATGCCTTAATGAGTTCAACCCATCTTTGCCCTACAGCAGAACATTATAACAGACAGCACCATAGTATTATAAACCAGCCATCATATTTCATGGTTCAGATAATATTTTGCTGGCTGTATGCAGTTTTCTTTAGACCCATACATAACACTATATATATGTATCAAAAAGCTCAACTTCTGTCTCATATGTCTAAACAGCAGTATTTCAATAGTACTGTGAATTTTCAAAGTGATCTCAACTGGCTGAGGACCTATGACATACCTCATACGTTTTTGGCCCTGATTACACTGGCGGCCATGCAGCAGCAAAAATAGGTGGTTGAATTGTGTTTTTACTGGCACCCCAACTTCCCGCATTAACCTACCATGGTGGCCAGACAAAGTGGTACACATGCCATAGCAGCAGTGCTTTGTGTTACTGGCAAAAAGGTATACCACATGTTGAGTTCAGCAGACAGTACCACGGCCAAACATGACCAAGCCACAAGCATGTCTAATGCAGATAGTTTCATCATGGTGCAGCAGACTTTCAATGGTGATATGTCGTGTCTGAACTACCTGTTGACTGTCCCCTAAAGTTCAATCAATTCTGGAATGCTTTTCAGAGGGCACGGCAAGTTTGAACAAGGTGTCCTACCCCACAAGGCACATGCCCATACACAGTATCTATGTTTTATCTATGTATAGCTGTCATTTTGACAGCTTCTTTAGTGCTAATCAACATAAATAGGTCTTTCTGCTCTGTGCTAGATGAACTGGAAGCACATGTTGACACATTATTGATCAAGCCTTGGCAAAGGGGGCATGCCCTTGAAATGCATTGTGGTAACAGCAACGTGATGTACAGCGCTGAGCAGGAATGAAGTTTTCCATCACTCCAGCTGCCAGGTCTGAAGGCCTGTTAGGAGCTGAAGGAGGAAGACCACAGCTCCCTAACAGCAGTGCAGCTGGTCCCTGTACTGACTTATATCACCCCACCTTCTGGCTGTGTCCAATGCAACTGCCCACAGCTGAGTTATGTGAGTGCACACAACGTTTGAATTAAAAGTTATGTTTTATTGTGCAAGGTCATTGTGCTCTCTTTTTTGTTTCTGTTTTTGAAGCAGGCATTTCTTGTGTTGCTGTCAAGGATCTATAGAGAAATTAAATTAACCCTTTATTGGTTTATGCTGCAATTTCAGCTGCACCGGACAAAAAGGGACAAGTTGGATTTTCTTTTCCTAGGATTCTTTTTGTTTTTTAATTTTTCTACTCTGATATAGTAACACCAGTTGTGTTAAATGATCATTGAACAAACAACTGAACAAAAAAAAAAAATTATAAATCTTAGTTTTGTGCTATAAAAAAATAACACAATTACTGCCAAATGAATAGGCTCATCACTAAAGTGTGAAAATGACTGTGGCACTGAACTGGTTAGGCTAATTTGAGACAGAAAGCAATTTTATTGTTGACAAGCAATGTTTTTTCTTCTGACAAAACCTCCTATAAACACCTTTCTTAAACTTGTGAATACAGCTATTATGAAGGGCATGATATTCCCATGGATGCTTAGCTGTCACAATACGGTGTAATATTTCAAAGGACTTTAATGTGTAATTATGTTCTAAGTGGTATAAAAGCATGGTATACTAAACGGTGTACTAAATGTAATGTTTACAAGTGAGTGTTAAGCTGGCAATACACGTATAGATTCTCGATCAAGAATTTTCGTTTCAAGAAAATTTGTTTGATTTTCTAATCATTAGGGGGTCAAATTGATGTTTGTTTTTGACAGCAGTGTTGGGAAAATTCTAAGGGGTAGGAAGGAAAACTTTTCTCGCTCAAATTTTTGGCCAGTGTATGTGGTTATTGTTCAGAAATTACATTCATTTTAAAATTGAATGTTAACAGCAAAAGACAATTTCTGAACAACATTCATCCATTCATCAAAGGTTCAAAGCATCTTTTGTAGAACTTTTCTTATGAATATTCTCGCCTGAAAATCTGCAGGTGTATGGCTAGCTTTAGTTTGCTGTATTGGTTGGTGAATTAGTTAACTGTGTAGAGATCGCAGTAAAAAAAATGAATTCTAAATAAATAAAAAGGATTTTGCTCATACCTCTACCCTACTGCAAAAAAATATATTAGTCATATAAAGTGTATAAGATTAGAACTGAAATACATAATTAGTAGAAAAGCCAATGGATGACTTCCGACAGATATTGTTCCAAATCCTATTTATTAATTCTCATTAAAAAAGGCAAATAATACACATAAATAGACAAAGTTAAAAAATACCAGTGGACTGAGTGAGAAATTGATCTCTCCTATGCCTTATGCATGTTTTCTATTTTATTTTAAGGAGTCTACTTAGCCCTCCTACTTGATATTTTGGCACTACAGAATTGTTAGTCTCTATGTTTTGGAGAAAAGAATAGGGGTGAGCCTTAATAGTTTAGCAAAAGCAATAGGGTGACGGGGCTGAAACCACAGTTAAGAAAATGTTGTGTGTTGTCAGCCTACAAAAGTATTTTTCTGTACTTGCAGGGTCTTTAAAATGATTAACCCCTTGATTCCAGCACCTCCCAACCTTTTAAGGAGGTTCAGATGTCGGAAGATGGGGGGGGGGTTTGTGGTTATGTGACCACCATGATTGGCTGTCACAGCGGTCACATGATCGGAAACTGAGTATATATGCACAGTGATCTGACATAACGCAGCAGTACCATCATTTGACATGTGGTTTTGAGGAAAGCTGGATATCTTGGATTGATACACAAGTGCTGGTTGACCACTCTTAATTGGGGGTCATATGATTCTGGTAAGCCTCCCTTTGTTGTACACTGAGGTGCTGTGTGGGTCATCATTGGTGGCATTTGACATCCACGTCTGTCATTTCCCTCATATTTGAAGAACCACTAAATTCACAGTTTTTGGCTCCACTTTTGTATTCCTTTATTTTTTTTTGTGGTGACACATAACTTTGATATATTTGAATTGCACTATTGTATTGCACGAACATTTTAATTTATTTTAGCGGTGAATTATTGTTTTGTGATGTTTATTATACTATGTATTATGGTATCGTGCTAGTTGCTATGTGTTTTGACATCCAATGGAGTCCTAGCACGTTATATTTTCGTTCTCATAATTAGCGCTCCTACTTGTTATTTTTGCAGGGTCTTCAAAATTATTAACCCCTTGATGCTGGCACCTCCCAGCCCTTTAAGGGGGTTCAGATGTCGGAAGGTGGGAGTGGGGTTTTTGGTCATGTGACCACCATGATTGGCTGTCACAGCAGTCACATGATCGGACAGCTCTCAATTGCAAGCAGAGATCAAGAGCTTTCCGTTAGCCACCGCTAAGTGTGTCGGGAGTGCGCACATTGCGCACTCTCAGCACAGTTCTGTTTTTCTTTGGGTATACATATACGCAGCCTCTCTGTATTAAGGCCCACCTACTGAGAGGCAATTTATATGTGTACAGCCGGCGGGATGGGTTTTAAAAAATGGGGAGATGTTCATGTATTACAAAGATGTACTGCATGTGGTTTTTTTGTTTTGTTTTTTTGTTATTTTGCTTTGACATATTATTCTTTTTAAGGAAAAATACATTTACAAGTTGCTCTCCATTTGGTACAGGCACACCATATGCCATTTTGCTTTTGAGGAATTCATTGCACACCACAAAAAAGGTTACACATGTTTTCAACTATACTGTGACCAACTGTTGTCCTTATCACTGCCTGCATCATAACCCAACCACTACCTATTACTATATCTCTTCAGGAAAAATGTTGTATACATGAGTAATGTATGTCAGTATACTGTAAGTATAGGAATATCCAAGAAATATAAAACAACTGTGGCTCAGTCCACTATGTTCCACCTATAACTAAAATATCTCTTTGAGTGAACTGACACTTTAAAAAATGTGTTTGTGTTGCCTCTGAATTCATCATAGTTTTTCGTAGCTCCTTCTAAGTAATGGCTTTGTCCATGTCTCCTTGCAATACAGGCAATTGTAATGTAGTCTAATATTTTAGTGAAAAGAGTATTTTTCCCATCTGTCTCAGCTACTGAACTCTATAGCTCAAGGGTGTCAAACTGGCAGCCCTCCAACTGTTATGAAACTACAAGTCCCATCATGCCTCTGCCTTTGGGAGTCATGCTTGTAACGGTCAATCTTACAATGCCTCATGGGATTTGTAGTTTTGGCAACAGCTGGAGGGCCGCCAGTTTTACAAACACGCTATAGCTCCTTCAGACGGATTATTGGCTTCTGCTATTCTGCCACAAGTATATTTTTCTGGTCAGAGTTTTTAGTAATATTTTCTTTCTAGGCAGTGTCTTGTTGGTGGTTTTACTTGATGTAGCTTTCACTTGATATCCAATAGTATTTAATGGGATCGTAAAATAATTGTATATTGCTGCGTACCATTTTCTAGATTTAGCAATTTGGTTTACTTTATCTCTAACCTCTTTAGAATGAGCTTTAGACTTTTATAGCTATCCTTTAAATTTACAACCTTAGAAATAATTTATGAACCTTTCTATCAAAAATATTTTGCAGTTTTGTTTTCTTTTTAATTAATCTGAGAAGGCTATTTGTAAGACAAATGTGATCTTTTAGAGCTTGAACACTAACTATCCAAGCAGACAATAATTTTACTTTTTTCTAACATAAAAAGACATGTTACAAAAAAAGCAAAATATGGAATTGAAGTTTTGATCTATATTCCATAGTATTAATTGATACTTAACAGAATTAGTTAACAAATTAACAATTCCAAACAGTTACTTCTTCTTATTAGTCTTTCTCTTTGTATAAATACTGGAATGTTCAAAAATTTGGGTCTTTCATAAATAGCAGTGTAAACTGTAGAATCTATGGTTACTTTTTCACTAGAAAAAAGAATGTGTATAGCAGAATGTACTGTATGTGGAAAGGAGTCTGCTTAATAAAGAAAACTGTAAATCATATTAAAAACAAATATTGACTTTAAATCAGTGTCTAAAATTTTTCAGGATGTCATGTTAGATTTTAAGGCTACTCTCTATAAGAAAATAATATAATTGTAAGTTCATGGAATCTGATGTAAGATATGAGCCACAGAAACCGCTAACGCAAGTTGTCTAAATCCGATGACATAAATCACAAGTCCTGATTTAATCAAAACAAATTCACAAACCCCATCTCTAAAACTCCCTTGCATTCAGCTATCCTCCCCTATAACAGTAGCTGCAAATTAGGTTGTGTTGTAATCAGATACAATTTTGTGACTGTAAGAATCAAGAAATTCTGCCTGCCCTGGACATAAATTGTGACTGAAAGACCCTATGACCTCCATAAAAACAAGGGTAACAAGACCCTGTGACCTGCTTAAAAACAAGGGTAGGGAGAACCTGTGGCCTGCTTAAAAACAAGAACCATAATATTCAACTTACAGGCTTAGAAACATAAAGCAGAAAAAGTATGAACAAAAAATCAGTTAAAAACAAAAATTAAAAGCCTGAAAATATTCAAACAAACATAATATTATATAATATGAATTCCCTGGTGTAGACCACAATAAAGAATGAACTACTTAGAACTTGAAGTATTTTAAAATGGCAGAGTTATTTAGATCTTCAAGTATAACCTATTACAAACGTTCTTTCAGATTCTGAATCTGGAATTAGCTACACTTATACAAAATAACTAATCCTAACCAGACACCCCAGAATATTTTGTGTTTGCCTGCATTAGAACAGAATTCCAGGCAAATAGTAATACACTAACCTTAATAAATCCTGTATAATAATAATCAAGCCATCTTCCTATTAAAATCATTAAGAGCCCATTTACACTAAGGGCTCTTTCATATGGGCAACTAAAGCAGAGGCTGTCAGAAGTCCATTCTGCTTCCTTCTGTGTATGGGCTTTTTATGTACTGATATAAAGCTCTGCAACTGTGGGCCAATCGTTTGATTGTGGTGTGCTCCCACTGATCCTCATGGATGTGTTTGACCGGCGTTGTCATCTGTTAAAGGGTAACTGAACTATTGTGGGGAAAAAATAGCAAATAAAAAAAAGAATATAGTGTATACCAGGGGTCTCCAAACTTTCTAAGGAAAGGGCCAGTTTACTGTCCTTAAGGCTTTAGGGGGATCAGACCGTGGCCAGTGGGAGTAAAAAAAAAGCTCCATCATTGGTTTTAATGGGAGGAATAGTACTTCATCATTGATATTGGTGAGAAGAATAGAGCTCCATTGATGGTGTTAGTAGGGGAATTGGTGCTCTATCATTGGTGTCAGTTGGTGGCTGGGCCGGGACAAGAGGTGGGTAGGAGGGACAGCTGCCATGGGCTCAGCAGAGCAGGGGGGGGCAGAGAATGGACGCAGGACGGTACACCCTTCCTCCAACATGCATTAGTAGTGGGGGAGCAGTTCCGCATCCTTTCCCTGGGCACTAGATGGACCTGTTCCGGTACTGGTTGTTGGAATAGTGTCCCAAGGGCCAGATAAAAGCAGACAAAGGACCTCATCTGGCCCCCTGGCTGCAGTTTGGAGACCACTGGTGTATACAATTACTACAAAAGACATATTGTTATTTAGTGTTATTAAAAATTACCTTTCCATTTCAATCTGCATCTCTGTCATTTTCTGAAAAATGCAATGCAATATGCCTACCTGGAGGCGTTCTGTGCACAGATAGTGTACAGAATGCCCCTCAGAAATGTAATTGCCTGCTTGTTTGATTGGCTTACTGACTTTCATAGGAGCATGCACTAACATAAAACTCAGATTTTGAGCATACCTTGCAAAAAAATTTCATTTTGGTGAGATATTCCCACAGGGAAATCATGTCTAAAGGGATGCAGACCCTGCCACTCTCCTCATTAATGCCCTGCAGGTGCAGCAGCGGATTGATAATTATAAAACCACTCCCATACAGATTCACTCTGCACATGGATACAGACAAACAGCTATTTCTTCAGAATAACAAAAGGTAGGAAATCTGTAACAGAGGGGAATGTTTTTTTCTCAACAAAAGTGAAGTTACTGTTTAAATTCTGCAGGGTATTTACATCCAAATAAGGTGAACGGTGTAAGAATTACAACAGTTTGCATATGTGCCTCCCACTTGTTAAGGGACCAAAAGTAATGGGACAGAATAATTATAAATCAAACTTTCACTTTTTAATACTTGGTTGCAAATCCTTTGCAGTCAATTACAGCCTGAAGTCTGGAACGCATAGACATCACCAGACGCTGGGTTTCATCCCTGGTGATGCTCTGCCAACCTCTACTGCAACTGTCTTCAGTTCCTGCTTGTTCTTGGGGCATTTTCCCTTCAGTTTTGTCTTCAGCAAGTGAAATGCATGCTCAATCGGATTCAGGTCAGGTGATTGACTTGGCCATTGCATAACATTCCACTTCTTTCCCTTAAAAAACTCTTTGGTTGCTTTTGCAGTATGCTTTGGGTCATTGTCCATCTGCACTGTGAAGCGGCGTCCAATGAGTTCTGAAGCATTCTGCTGAATATGAGCAGATAATCTTGCCAGAAACACTTCAGAATTCATCCTGCTGCTTTTGTCAGCAGTCACATCATCAATAAATACAAGAGAACCAGTTCCATTGGTAGCCATACATGCCCACGCCATGACACTACCACCACCATGCTTCACTGATGAGGTGGTATGCTTAGGATCATGAGCAGTTCCTTTCCTTCTCCATACTCTTCTCTTCCCATCACTCTGGTACAAGTTGATCTTGGTCTCATCTGTCCATAGGATGTTGTTCCAGAACTGTGAAGGCTTTTTTAGATGTCGTTTGGCAAACTTTAATCTGGCCTTCCTGTTTTTGAGGCTCGCCAATGGTTTACATCTTGTGGTGAACCCTCTGTATTCACTCTGGTGAAGTCTTCTCTTGAGTGTTGACTTTCACACACATACACCTACCTCCTGGAGAGTGTTCTTGATCTGGCCAACTGTTGTGAAGGGTGTTTTCTTCACCAGGGAAAGAATTCTTCGGTCATCCACCACAGTTGTTTTCCGTGGTCTTCCCGGTCTTTTGGTGTTGCTGAGCTCACCGGTGCGTTCCTTCTTTTTAAGAATGTTCCAAACAGTTGTTTTGGCCACGCCTAATGTTTTTGCTATCTCTCTGTTGGGTTTGTTTTGTTTTTTCAGCCTAATGATGGCTTGCTTCATTGATAGTGACAGCTCTTTGGATCTCATCTTGAGAGTTGACAGCAACAGATTCCAAATGCAAATAGCACACTTGAAATGAACTCTGGACCCTTATCTGCTCATTGTAATTGGGATAATGAGGGAATAACACACACCTGGCCATGGAACAGCTGAGAAGCCAATTGTCCCATTACTTTTGGTCCCTTAACAAGTGGGAGGCACATATGCAAACAGTAGTAAATCCTACACCGTTCACCTGATTTGGATGTAAATACCCTCAAATTAAAGCGGACAGTCTGCAGTTAAAGCACATCTTGTTTGTTTCATTTCAAATCCATTGTGGTGGTGTATAGAGCCAAAAATGTTAGAATTGTGTTGATGTCCCAATATTTATGGACCTGACTGTATATGCATTTACTGGATTTTTGCTGCACCTGATCAACAGAAATCATGGCAAAAGTGCAGCTTCTGACTTCATGGAGTCGCACCAATCAAAAAAGTAGTTCCCGCACCACATTTGCCAATTTGAGGTGCGACGTGCATAGACATCTCTGCATGAAGTTGCAGAGATGTCTATCAAGTCGCACCCCAAGTCGCACTGCCATCCGACTTCAATTTCAAAGATGATCCAGTGAGAACCAGGGCTTGAAGGCTGAGGAACATTACCAACAATATTGTTTTTCAGTGTTTATTGTCATAAGTATTGCATAGTTGGAGCATAAAACTTTAGAACTTTTATAACACAGAGCACACAACAAGCTAAATCTATGTTCATTCTATAATTGCTTGTGTACTACTCTTTATCAGCCCAAGACAAAAGCCCTATTTGAAGCACCCCTTAAAAGAGCTAATGACTACAATGCAAGTTTGCAACCTAAAGTTTATTTCCACTTTTGCAGTTAAACATGAGCAAACCCCACAATATGCATTTATATAAGGACATTTTCTGACACCGGAAGTGAAAGAAACTCTTCAACAGCAACTCAGACAAAAGTAAAAATGTTTTTTGTAAGTTAAGCATGGGAATCCAAAACCCCTGTCATTTTACTGTCAATTCCCCATTGAAGAGCTTTTCTCATTTATTTTCTGGTAAAAAACCGTACCAAGAACAGAAAGTGAGGGAATAAGTCTCAAATGAAGCCCCAGGTAGCAGTAGAATATGGAAACCATGCAACATTTTTAGGCAGGTGTAAAGAAATGCTGTAAAGTGAGAATGCTTCCAAAGTATATATTTTAATTGTTTATTTTTATCAATTTACAAAATGTAAAGTAAGCAAAACAGGATTAAAACCTAAATCAAATCAATATTTGGTGTGACTATCCTTTGGCTTCAAACCAGCATCAATTCTTACACTTGCACAAATTTGTGCACTTGAAAAAAAAGTCAGGGATTTTGTTGGATTACAGTCAGGATGTATGATTAACCAATTACACCAAGTAGGTGCTAATGATTATCAATTTTATATGTAGGTTGAAATATGGTCATTAACTGAAATAGAAACAGCTGTGTAGGAGGCCTAAAACTGGGTGAGGAACAGTCAAACTCTGCTACTAAGGTGAGGTTGTGGAGGCCAGTTTCATGTCATAGGTCATACACCATGGCAACTGAGTACAGCAACAAGACACAAGATAGTTATACTGCATCAGCAGACTGGGGTTTCAAGATGTGCCATTCAAGCTCTTTTGACGACACACAAAGAAACGGGCAGTGGCGAGGACCGTAAATGTAGTGGTCAGCCAAGGAAACAGTATGTAGCAGATGAAAGACACATTAGGAATAATTCTCTATGACATTGGAAGATGTCTGGTAGTGCCATCAGAATAAAACTGAAGGAAACCAGTGTGGCCCAGGTAAACCTATCTACTGTCTGGAGAAGTCTGGCAGAAGTGGTCTTCATGGACGAATTGCAGCCAAAAAGCCATACCTCTGACATGGAAACAAGACTAAGTGACTCAACTATGCCTAAAAACATAGGATCTGGGGTACAGAAAAATGGCAGCAGGTGCTCTGGACTGATGAATCAAAATCTGAAATATTTTGGCTTTAGCATGAGGCAATTTGTTTGTGATAGGCTTGAGAGCTCTACAATAGCGAGTGTCTGCAGACAACGGTGAAGCATGGTGAAGGTTCCTTGTAAGTTTGGGGCTGCATTTCTGTAAATGGTGTTGCAGATTTGATCAGGATCAATGGTGTACCCAATGTTGAGAAATACAGGCAGATACTTATCCTTCATGCCATCAGGGCCGTGTGTGATTGCCCCCAAATGTATTTAATTTACAATGACCCTAAACATACAGCCAATGTCATTATGAACTATCTTAAGCGTAAAGAACAAGGAGTCCTGGAAGTGATGATCCCACAGAGTCCTGATCTAAACATCAGTGAGTCTGGGATTACATGAAGAGACAGAAGGATTTCAGGCAGACTACATCCACAGAAAAGCTGTGATTAGTTATCCAAGACGTTTGGAACAACCTACCTACTAAGTTTCTTTAACCACTTTTACCTCCTTCCTACCCAGGCCAATTTTCAGCTTTCAGCGCTGTCGCACTTTGAATGACAATTGTGCGGTCATGCAACACTGCACCCAAACAAAATTTGTATATTGTTTTTGAGACATATAGAGCTTTCTTTTGGTGGTATTTAATCACTACTGGGTTTTTTATTTTTTGCTAAACAAACTAAAAAACACTGAAAATTTTGAAAAAAAAAAGAGTTTCTGTTATAACATTTTGTATAAGTAATTTTTCTCCTTCACTTATGTCCGCTAATAAGGCTGCAGTGATGGACACTGATAGGCCGCACTAATGAGGAGGCACTGATAGGTGGCACTGGAGGGCATTGACAGGCATCACTGGTGGGCACTGATAGGCATCACAGATGGGCACTGAAAGGCAGCACTCATATATGGCACTGAAAGGCGGCACTGATAGGCAGCACTGACAGGTGGCACTGACTGGAACTGATAGGTGGCACTGATTGGAACTGTTAGAAGGCACCGATGGGCACTGATAGGTGGCACTGATTGGCACTGATAGGTGGCATAAATTGGCGGTACTGATAGGCATCACTGACTGGTACTGATAGAAGGCACTGACTTGTACTGATAGTTAGCACTGAAAGGCAGCCCTGATGGGTACTGATTTGTGGCATTGATGTGTATTGTTAGGCACTGATAAGTGACTTTGATGTGCACTTGTATGTGGCATTGATGGGCACTAACAGGTGGCATTGATGGGGCTACAATGATCATCAGGGCATTGATCATCAGTACTCTGATGATCAGTGTAGATGTCCCCTCTGAGGAATGCTGCTTACCAGCTCTCCTCTCCTCATGTGCTACCAGTGTGAGGAGAGGACTGCCGATAATCGGCATTTCCTTGTTTACATGCAATCATTGGCTCTTTAGTGTGATTGGTGATCCGCTGTGTCCCAGGGACACAGCGCATCAACGATCGCTGTGCCACAGGCCCCCAGGGGCGTGCATGCACAGTTGGAGTGGGAGGATGTCATATGATGTCCTCCCAGAACGAGAGAGCCACTCCCCAACCGTCATTTCCTTATATGGTGGCCGGGAGTCAGTTAAAAACTGTGTGCAAGTGTACCTAGAAGAATTGATGCTGTTTTGAAGGCAAAGGGAGGTCACATTAAATATTGATGTGATTTGGGTTTCTCTTCTGTTCATTTACTTTCCATTTTATTCATTGATAAAAAATAAACTATTAATGCTTCTATTTCTGAAAGCATTCTTAATTTACAGCATTTTTTCAAAAGTGTTTGCACAGTAGTGTATATATTAGTGTGTTTATGTGTGTGCATGTTTGCATAATTCTTACCTTTTAGATGTTTCCCAGGAGAAAGCCTTGTGGCTGGCTGAAAGGATTTCTGAACAATGTCAAAGTCAGTCTGACTCAGTAAAAAGGATAAGAACAGGATAAGGCTAAATGCACACTGGAATAAAAAAGACGACAGTACTGCTGGCAATAAAAATGCAGTAAAAAAGGCAGTAAAAAATTTGGAGCAGTTTTTGTACTAAAATTTGGGAGTGTTTAACATTTTTTCTGCAAGAAAAGCTCTCTAAAAAAATCAAAGCAGAAGGGTTTTTTTTCTGCCTCTAAACGCTGAGCTTAAAAACACCTGTAGACTATCTAATGTGCATGGACAGATAGGATAACATTAGTTGCTTTTACAGACAAAACAGTAAACTCCTCTTTCATTTTTTTAAAGTGTGCATGGAGCCTGAATTTCCTCTCATTACCACATAAAGCAACTTTTAGAGCTTTAACTCTTTGTTAGGACTGACAGCGTGCAAAAACAGTTTGCAACATATAATGAGATCTGACAATAAAGACAGGGTTAGTTATGGCAAACACAGCTTTCCAGCCCCCTCATAAAGAGAATTAGTATGATTTTTAAAGCTGGAGTTATCAAAAAAGAGTATTTAAAATGCAATCTTTTATTTCAAGTTATACTATGTGAACGAGAACATGTAAAAAACATAAATTAGGTGTTTTTCCAATTTGGCTGCAAAAGTGGAAATATTCATTAAGGTTTTAATAGATAGATCAGTTTAAATTTACTGCATTGTTACCAATGTTTGCATTTCTTTGTTTGTAAAAGTCAATCAACAAAAATCACATAGGAGATACAGTATTTTGGTAAAGTTCAAGTTATTAATGAGAAGCAAAGGCCTCCAGTAGTTAAAAACTGGATTTCTGATATTCCCATAAAACTGGTTCTTGGAGTACAGGGCCTGAACATCCACCTGGCCGAATTTATCAAATGTGTGAAAAGAAGACTCTCCTAACCTTCCTACCAGACCTAAAGGGTCTGGTATGGATTAGGGTCCCCCTCCCCGAACAGTTCTTGTTTTTTTTGGGTTTTTTTTGAGGGGGGGGGGGGGTTGTCAGTCAGTCCAGCTGCAGCTGGTTGCATACTTTGCATGTATTTTAAGGGGACCCCCCAGGCATGATATTTACAGGAATTTTTCATTTTATTTTTTTTACTTTAAGCAATGAAAAATGACTGCCCCTTTAAAAACAATACTTTTTGAAATGTATTTTTTCACTGATTCATGTCCCTCAGGGCAGTACCTGAGCCCCCATACCCCTTTAATGGCCATAACTTGCATATAAGCCTTCAAAATGGACACTTTTGAATTTACAAATTCGAGTCCCATAGTATTAAGTTTGAAGTTCACAGTCGAACATTCATTAAGATAGAATGTTCGACCATAAACCGAACAGGGGGGTGTTCAACCCATCACTTGTGTTCATATACAAAGGATTATCATCTACAGGATCTGTTTTCTTAAGACAAGAGATATCAGAGTCCAGTAAATGGATTGTCCATTTTTGGATGAAGCACTTCTTGATAGTATATAGCTGAGCAAAATATTTAGCGGGAGCAAATAGCTTTTCCCTGTGAGGCCAGTCATTGTATAAGATATGCTCTGAGAGTGAGCAAACTGGGGAGATCTTAGCAGGTTTGGGTAATTGTATGGACCAGTTTTTGGGAAACTTTAGGGCAAGCAGGCTCTAATGCTAAGCAAGAGCATACAGCTTCAATAGAGGTAGCAATAGTAATCTTAAGCTTGGTTCCCCAAGGCTCGGCCTACAAGTCAACTGATCTGGAAGTTGCAGAAAGAGCCATAGTGGCTATAGTGCAAGAAGGAATCTTGACTGGAGAAAAACCTCCACAAAAAGATGTAAGCTTCTCTTAGTAGAGAGAAGGGGCACACCGCCTACGGACACTAGCAAAAAACTGAGGCTATGTCAGGGATCCCCTCGATCCCCGCCGCGATGGTCCCGGCGCAGGCGCAGTATGCCGCCCTGTCCAGGGACGCGGGCTCTAGGTCCGGGCCGCGCCGCTGGGCACCAATGGCAGCGCAGGGCGCGATATTTAAACGGCCCTGAGCTGTCATTCAGTGCCTTCTGGTCTTGTCCTTGCCCTGTATCCTGTATCCTGAATCTGAACCTGTACCTGTAAGTTGCTGACCCGGATTGTACCTGACCACTGCTGAATTCTCCTGCCCAGACCCTTGCTTTGCCTGACCTCTCTTCCGTATGTCCCCTATTGGATCTGACCTACTGTTGTTGACCTGGCGTGTGACCCGACTATTCTCTGCCCGCTGCCTTGTACCGTGCTGTCCTCCCCGTTACCGACCCGGCTTGCCTGACTCTGCACTTGCTCCGCCATCCATCCATCCATCCATTCCTCTCAGCGGGGTTCCCAGGCTCTGGTGAACAAGTACTCTGGGACTTAGACTCCGTGCGCTGGGGACGCCTGATTAGTGGAGTGCTAGTGGTGTCGCCAGGCGGTCCCTTACAGGCCATCTCAGAATGGGAGGAGTTATAGGGATGTCCCTGCAGCTTTCTTTTTTGTCAGTGTCAGATCACCTCAAGGCTGCTACATACAACTCATGGTTAAAGGCTAAAGATCCTGTGTCCTGCACAATATTTTAAACCTTTGTGATATTTATGTGGATTGTAAGTTTTAAGGAGACATTTACTGTGGCATACAACAACATGTTAAAATGATTCAAATGCTGTACTGCACCTAAAT
Organism: Staurois parvus; assembly: GCF_062004578.1. Classification (NCBI taxonomy): domain Eukaryota; kingdom Metazoa; phylum Chordata; class Amphibia; order Anura; family Ranidae; genus Staurois; species Staurois parvus. The sequence continues at coordinate 9,083,339 of NW_028317900.1, read as the reverse complement.
TTATTTACACAGTCCATGTTTCCGAAACTTTAAAACTGAGCAGGGAAACTCGAAAAAATGCTTTTCTTAATGAGGCAAACTACAAGCTACTACAATAAAAATATGGTGCACCTACTGCAGAGTAAAATCAGGTCCCCTAAAGTTAAAACTGTCAGCAAAAGATCCATAATAAAAGTGGTATTCTTGTAAAAGGCAAGTAAAAAAATCAGGTCCCCTCCCCTGCCAGACAGGACTGTGCTGTGTTGCAAAGCTGTAAAAAAATCTCAGAACTGGATAGACAAAAAAAAATCCTTTGGCGGGTAAACCAGTTTATATTTAGCAGCCTGCTTAATTGGCATCTAGAGTGATCATACTAATAACCCCTACATATTTATCCAATTGTATCAGTCCAGTACATACGTTGTTCAACAGGATCAAGCCATAATGAAGGGGGACCCTTTTAACCTCCGAAACACGTAGGATTTTCACAATACCAGGGTCTGAATAAAACTCTAGACTTCATAAATTTTGCTTCTGGTGCCTCCCAGCTGTCACATCTAGTAATTGTGAGCCAACCTTCAGTCACTACTCATGTGAGAGTTGTCTTAACCAGTTCGGCTCCAGAAAAATGTTTTTTATTTTTTGCATACATGTAAAAATCTAAATTTTTGGCAAAAAACTACTTAAACCTTCAGAACATTATATATTTTCTGAAAGCAGAGGCCCTATAGAATACAAAAGTGATGGTTGCAAATTTTATATCTCATGATATTGCACAACTGTTCAATAAACACAAATGTTTTAGCAAAAAAAATAATAAAATGAATTTTAGTGCAAAAACACACAATAGAATACCAATTTTTGGTAAAAATATAAAAGATGAGGTTGCATCAAGAAAATAGATATCAAACATTCCATGTCTTATAATTGTGTGTGCCAGCGATATCACCAAAAACTACGGTGCCCAAAAAATCACCATAGGTGACGCGTTTAAAAACGTTTACAGCTCATCAGTTTACAGCTAACTAGGAGCTCCTTTGCTAGAATTATTGTATAAACTGTGACATTCACAGTGATATTTCACACGTGTGGTGCAACCACAGTTTACATACTAGTGCACACCCTGGGCTTGCGTTTGCACAGGTGTGCGTGGGCAACGGGGCTTATCGCTATTTTTTTTAAATGTAATTTTAATATATTTTATTATAATTTTTTTTAAATTTTTCCTTTTTTAAGTCACTCTTATTTGATTGCTATCACAAGTAGTTAAAGTGATTCTAAAGACTTTTTTTCAGAAAAAATAAACATGTCTATACTTACCTGCTGCGTGCAGTGGTTTTGATATATGTGCTACACTTACTGCATTTCTTATAGCACAATATTTTTTGCCAACAGCTGGGAACTCAAAGGACATTGACTATATGTATAACAGCCCAATCCAAAACGATAAAAGAACTGTAATGCAATAACATTGCTTGTGTGTGTATTTATATACAGTATGTATACACACACACACACACACACAATCTCATTAATAAAAACATCTAATTGGACAGTCAATCATTTGTCATTCACAGTTTCAAGAAAATCTAGCTTATCACTGCACAGGCAGCAGATTACAACTTCACTTGTCCAGTTAGTCACTTGAATAAACATATTAAAAATAGCAATTGCACCTTAAGGCCAACTGACTTGGCACTGTAATACTGTAACACAATATCATGGGTTGGGTTCTCCCCGACAGCCATGACATCACTCAGGCCAAGCAATCACTCACAGCTTGCCCTCTCAACTGCAATGAGTTCTTCTAAATAAAGAATGCTTGTACCCTGCTTGCTCTTTTTTTGGATGTAGCTTGCCGTATGGAAAAACTTACCCACTTCTACAGGAAAGAGTACTTTCTTCACTCTCTGCAAACTTAATTTAATTATTTGCATACTTCCTAATGTTGAATGACTTTCTATTATCTTCAAAATATTGGTAGTATTTGCATATTTCTTAATATTGAATACATTTTCCACATTACAGAACTTCCCATTATTATTTTTTTAAAAATTTTTGTAACATTTTTCCAAATGATTTAAATGTCCAAAAGCAGTCTATACCCTAAATCTGTTTATTTTATATATTCTGCCCAGCAGAGTGTACGTCATGTTTGTCTAATATCTTCCAGCTTTTTCGGTGTGAATGTGGAGGACCCTTACCATTGCCTCAGTGATATGGTTATGCCATAGTTTGCTACACATGACAGTTTGTAATGATAAGCTCACTCATTTCTAAACCAAGTAGTGTTGTAAGGTTTACACAAGCAGGGAGGATAGTCATAAATAATGGATTTATAAATCTGAAGATACAATCTCTGCAACACATGATGGATAAGCACTGTACAGTTCTGCTTGGCAGTGTAAAAAGCAAGTACATATTATATTTTATTGTATTCATAAATCAGCTACATCTATCATTAAATGTAATTAGCCCTTTTAAAACTAAAGGTGGACTCGGTCTTCTAATACAGTGCAAAATTCCCAAAGTGAAAGGTTTTAATTTCCTGCAATGCATACCTACACTTTTTTTCTTACAGGGGGTAACCCCAGTCTGATACTAGGTGTACTGGTTGTGTCAAGTGCTTCAATACCAATAATATCGCTGTGATGCAAAATCAGTGGGGTTTATTTATTAGACATATAGGCTGCTCATTTTCCTTTAGTTTTGTGAATTTGGTGAAACTTCACTATGCAAAGAACACCCAATCGCATGAAAGAAAAAAAAAAGATTTTTGCTTGCACATGATGGGATGGAAGTCAGCAGAGCTTCACTTCAGTTGTTAGGCTGGAGGAAAATTCCTCTGCACAGTAAACAGTCTATTTCACCTAATAAATAAACCCCAATGTGTTAATTTTCCTGCATCTGCAAGGATATGAACCACGTTATCAGCTTTTCTTTTAGCAGCTGACATATACACACATCTGACTAATTAAAACCTGGTAACGTCTCTGCATTGACTCGCACACCCACCTTGCCTGAGGCATATAATAGCAGCCAGGTGGAAAAATCCTATGCAGCCAATCAACTTTTATAGCCTAAAAATAATGGAACACAGGTACTTGTTCAGATCCAAAGTTGTCCATAGATAAAGTAATTGTTACCCACGTTGATTAAAATTAGTTTAATTGGTTGATCATCTAACATCTATGAGTAAATCCAGAGCTGTGTAATTTAGATTTGACTGAAAGTGAAAAGAGCAGGTGGCAAAACAGAAAGTGACAGAAAAAGGACAGTATTTGTGAGGGTAATATCCGTGGTCCTAACAATAAAGGAGCAATGCAAAATGACTATAAAAATAGTTGTGGTGTGGATGTTGTTCACTACCTAAAGCCATGCATAACAGAGCAGCATTTTGTACTGATGCATTTAGTAATAGGAATCAAACTTATACATTTTTAAAATAAATGTTGTGAGCATGTGGGTGTGGCCAACTTTCTCTGCACATGGGAGTACCTCTTCTCGTGTACGTGCTCAACAATGCCTGGGACCAGGCTGGGCATGTGTACAACATGCAAATTTCTCCTTTGAAACACTCTGTCCCATATCACTGCACACCTTGTCTCCCAGAATATAGCACTTTTAAAGGGACACCACTGAGCTTGTGTCCTGCTCCACCAGTCTAGTATACTACTGCCACCTCACTCCCAGTGACAGAATGGGCTCCACTAAGGAGGAAGTCAGAGCACTGATCTCACTCACTACTGGAGGACCCATCACCCATGCCTGGTACCACTCTCCATTGTTTGGATGCTATTACATTTTCACCAGTTCATGGTTACCCGTAGGAACTACATAATTTCCACCGAGTTAACCCTCCATGATGGCTTTGCAGTAACATCAGACCAGGCTTTTAACAGTTAACAGAACTTTACTGAATGCATTCTCACCTCTCATTACAGTTCAATAATGCATCAGCAGTCTCTTCCAGCCAACTAGACACAGGCTGCCCATTCCAAGAGATAGACAAACAAAACCAGCACTCCAATCTTCATGCAAACCAAGGAATTGCCAAAATGCCGATCGAAAAGGTGCTGCCTTTCTGAGATCGGGAAATCTGACCACTGGTAAACAAACACTCTAGGGTAAATTCACTTGGCTCTTGCACATTATGGACCGATAAATAGGGAAGGTATGCAATGGGCAGCTTGTAAATGAAAACAAACAAGGGCATACTCTCATCGTGCATTACCATGGTATACCACGTAATTTATTAGATAAAAAGGATGTATACTCACAAACCAACGTGATTATAGGCAGTATGGGTGATCCACAAAGACAGTCACAATACAACTGTGTCTAATGATGCGAATAAGCTGACGCATTTCGGGGGCTGAACCCCCTTCCTCAGAGCTAGAGATGTGTCTGCTGGCCACAAGCCTATATACTAATGGGATGTCAAAAGACACTCCCACCCACTCTCTTTTTTTCTTTTTTTTTGTTGGTCAGCTGAGAGTGGGTGGGAGTGTCTTTTGACATCCCATTAGTGTATAGGCTTGTGGCCAGAAGACACATCTCTAGCTCTGAGGAAGGGGGTTCAGCCCCCAAAACGCGTCAGCTTATCCGCATCATTAGACACAGTTGTATTGTGACTGTCTTTGTGGATCACCCATACTGCCTATAATCACGTTGGTTTCTGAGTATACATCCTTTTTTAGCTAATAAATTACGTGGTATACCACGGTAATGCACGATGAGAGTGTGTCCTTGTTTGTTTTCATTTACAAGCTGCCCATTGCATACCTTCCCTATTTATCGGTCCATAATGTGCAAGAGCCAAGTGAATTTACCCTAGAGTGTGCGTCACAGGTAGGTAGAGGTTACATGTTTCAGAGTGAGCCTCTTCATCTTCTTCCCACGAGCAGAGCCTCCCCCCCCCCCCTTTTAAGCAGCACAGAATGGAGGAAAGAGCCCACAAAAGCCCAGGAAACAGCAGGACCTGGCTTAACCCCTTCCCACCTGGAATACCTATCTAACACATCAGCAGCAACTTCCAAACAGTACAAGTTTAATTTTTATTACTAAATATCATCAGAACTAGATGCTGCTATGTTATGACCAGCTCTAAGTTATTGTACAGAGACAAGAAGAGTGTCTATCTCTGCACACTGTTTAGCAAGTTGGCATGTTTTCTGCTACTACCTCCTCTCCTGACACTGGTGGTCAAAGACGCTGTCTGTTTCACAGCGAATGGGCAACTAGCAACCAGTCATGTTGACAGTGGACAGAGCAGATTACATAGCCAGTAGACAGCTTGCTACTGGCTATGGAATTCTCCCAATCACAAGGGGAGTGGACCACCCAGCTACAAAACTCATTGGATGCTGTGTTGTCTGTGTGACAGGTGCAGCAGTAGGGAAGGAGCTCAGTCACACTGGGAACAAAGTGTCTATATGGATACTCCAGCCTCAGTGTGCCTCTGCGCAACAAATTGGGTGCTTGCCCTAAATTTGTGTACTTGTTTCCCATAAGGACATGAATATGCGGCAAGCACCAACATTTGTCATGCGGAAGCACAAAGAAGTTTTGAGAGTGTCATAGACACTCTTAATGTATTCCCCAGAAAGTTTGCAAGAAACAGATTCGAAATTCTACTTGGTCCATGTTTTTGTCTGCCTTACCAGAAAATCCCCATGTAAAGCTGGTGCTCATATTAATTACCAGCAAAATAATGTGAAGCAAAAGCTGAGTGGGATAAGAAGCTTTCATTACCTGCTCTGTCAGTCATCAGTAAGTGAAAGAAGGTACCCAAATGCCAATGCTATGCCCCTCACCCCCACTTAATCAGGACCACATAGCTTCAACTTCCCTAATGCTACAAGTCACGCTTTCACTTCTGAGTTTAGCTTGTCTTAATTCAAGAGAAGTTATCTAGTTAAACTTTTATGCTTTCTAGATCACTTTTTCTCACGTTTAAATTGGGTTTAGCAGCATTTACATGTTTGTAGGTGCATCTAGATTTTTTAATTGGATCCTGGACACACAGAATTTTATTTTCTCTTAACACAGCTAAACCGACCTCACCTAAATGCGGGTAAATGCTCAGTTTGAATGATACCTTTGAAAAATCACTACTTGCTTTTATGTTCATTTAGAAATGTCCTCTACATGCATATAAACACAAGTTTGACAAATTCAGTGTAAATGAGACCTAATTCTCTTGGCAGAACCTCAGACTATGAGAAGAAGAGGAAGCAAAGGACTCCCAGGAAACCAGACAGAGAAAGAAGCTGCTTGATTTGAAGTCTCTGAGAGTATATGTTGTAAGCCTGTTAGCGGTTTCCACTGCAGCAGTCTATCTCAGCAGGAAGCAGTCCTACTTTTAACCACTTGCCCTCCAGAGGAATTACCCCCCCCCCCCCCCCCTTCCTGACCAGGCCATTTTTTACGATACGGCGCTGCAATACTTTAACTGACAATTGTGTGGTCATGCAATACTGCACTCAGATAAAAAACGTATGTCCTTTTTTTTCCCACAAATGGAGCTTTCTTCTGTGGTATTTAATGACCTGTGTGTTTTTATTTTTTACACTATAAACAATAAAAGACAGACAATAACATATCCAGTAAAAAATGTAAAAAAATCAAATTTTGTCATAAATTTAGGCCAAAATGTATTCTGCTACATGTCGTTGCTTAAAAAAAAAATCCCAACACGTGTAAATTAATTGGTTTACATGAAAGTTATAGCATCTACAAATGGCAGTATATATACTAGAATTTTTTTTTTTACACTAGTAATGGCGGCGATCAGCAACTTATAGTGGGACTGCGGCAGGCATTCTGATACTGGGGGGGGGGGGGGGGGGACTGACTAACTGTCACTGACATCCCCAGTGACACTAATACAATGATCAGTGCTAATAAAAGGCACAGACACTGTACTAATGACACTGGGCAGGACGGGTTAACATCTGGGGCGATCAAAGGGTTAACTGTGTGCTGTGTGTGTTTTACTGTGTGCGGTGCTTTACTGTGTAAGCATGCTGCTTTGTTTTGCTCTGCTAAAGCCCTGCCGTACTGTATCAGCTGTTCTACTATAAGGCGGTCAGAAAGCAGTTAACAGGCAAAAGTCCCACAGATATAACATTGCCTTAGACAACACTCAAGAGTTTGGACAGAAGCAGGAGTTTCTCTGGCTTCAATGTAGTGGTCATTTTCCTATAGGCAGAAGTCTCTGTG